>NW_027478165.1:8824848-9127878 GCF_051020975.1 Osmia lignaria lignaria
CTATTGCGAGCTGCAAATGCCACTTCCAGCTTAGCTGTGCCGAAGAAGAACAACAAGAAGAAGAAATATCTCGAAATATGTCCGTCAGGTCCCTTCCCTTGAAATAAATCTGCAAATATCTCGGAAACGAAGCGAGCTATGGCAAAATGTTAACAGACCTTTTTTGTAGAGAATTAAGTTTCCTACTTTTCATGTTCTATGATATTTTTCGATCAGAGGCGTAGTTCTCGAGATATATCAAGATATTTAAAAGTTCCGAAGCCGCACCAACATAATAGAGATACAGAAACACCGTGGCCCCTTTCTTTGAGATAACTCTGCACTATTGCGAGCTGTAAATGCCACCTCCAGCTTAGCTGTGCAGAAGAAGAACAACAAGAAGAAGAAATATCTCGAAATATGTCCGTCAGGCCCCTTCCCTTGAGATATATCTGCAAATATCTCGGAAACGAAGCGAGCTATGGCAAAATGTTAAGAGACCTTTTTTGTCGAGAATTATGTTTCCTACAATTTATGTTCTATGATATTTTTTGATCAGAAGCGTAGTTTTCGAGATATATCGAGATATTTAAAAGTTCCGAAGCCGCACCAACATAATAGAGATACAGAAACACCGTGGCCCCTTTCTTTGAGATGACTCTGCACTATTGCGAGCTGGAAATGCCACTTCCAGTTTAGCTGTGCAGAAGAAGAACAACAAGAAGAAGAAATATCTCGAAATATGTCCGTTAGGCCCCTTCCCTTGAGATAAATCTGCAAATATCTCGGAAACGAAGCGAGCTATGGCAAAATGTTAAGAGACCTTTTTTGTCGAGAATTATGTTTCCTACAATTTATGTTCTATGATATTTTTTGATCAGAAGCGTAGTTTTCGAGATATATCGAGATATTTAAAAGTTCCGAAGCCGCACCAACATAATAGAGATACAGAAACACCGTGGCCCCTTTCTTTGAGATGACTCTGCACTATTGCGAGCTGGAAATGCCACTTCCAGTTTAGCTGTGCAGAAGAAGAACAACAAGAAGAAGAAATATCTCGAAATATGTCCGTTAGGCCCCTTCCCTTGAGATAAATCTGCAAATATCTCGGAAACGAAGCGAGCTATGGCAAAATGTTAAGAGACCTTTTTTGTAGAGAATTAAGTTTCCTACTTTTCATGTTCTATGATATTTTTTGATCAGATGCGTAGTTCTCGAGATATATCAAGATATTTAAAAGTTCCGAAGCCGCACCAACATAATAGAGATACAGAAACACCGTGGCCCCTTTCTTTGAGATAACTCTGCACTATTGCGAGCTGCAAATGCCACTTCCAGCTTAGCTGTGCAGAAGAAGAACAACAAGAAGTAGAAATATCTCGAAATATGTCCGTCAGGCCCCTTCCCTTGAGATAAATCTGCAAATATCTCGGAAACGAAGAGAGCTATGGCAAAATGTTAAGAGACCTTTTTTGTAGAGAATTAAGTTTCCTACTTTTCATGTTCTATGATATTTTTTGATCAGATGCGTAGTTCTCGAGATATATCAAGATATTTAAAAGTTCCGAAGCCGCACCAACATAATAGAGATACAGAAACACCGTGGCCCCTTTCTTTGAGATAACTCTGCACTATTGCGAGCTGCAAATGCCACTTCCAGCTTAGCTGTGCAGAAGAAGAACAACAAGAAGAAGAAATATCTCGAAATATGTCCGTCAGACCCCTTCCCTCGAGATAAATCTGCAAATATCTCGGAAACGAAGAGAGCTATGGCAAAATGTTAAGAGACCTTTTTTGTAGAGAATTAAGTTTGCTACTTTTCATGTTCTATGATATTTTTTGATCAGATGCGTAGTTCTCGAGATATATCAAGATATTTAAAAGTTCCGAAGCCGCACCAACATAATAGAGATACAGAAACACCGTGGCCCCTTTCTTTGAGATAACTCTGCACTATTGCGAGCTGCAAATGCCACTTCCAACTTAGCTGTGCAGAAGAAGAACAACAAGAAGAAGAAATATCTCGAAATATGTCCGTCAGGCCCCTTCCCTTGAGATAAATCTGCAAATATCTCGGAAACGAAGCGAGCTATGGCAAAATGTTAAGAGACCTTATTTGTAGAGAATTAAGTTTCCTACTTTTTATGTTCTATGGTATTTTTTAATCAGATGCGTAGTTCTCGAGATATATCAAGATATTTAAAAGTTCCGAAGCCGCACCAACATAATAGAGATACAGAAACACCGTGGCCCCTTTCTTTGAGATAACTCTGCACTATTGCGAGCTGCAAATGCCACTTCCAGCTTAGCTGTGAAGAAGAAGAACAACAAGAAGAAGAAATATCTCGAAATATGTCCGTCATGCCCCTTCCCTTGAGATAAATCTGCAAATATCTCGGTAACGAAGCGAGCTATGGCAAAATGTTAAGAGACCTTTTTTGTAGAGAATTATGTTTCCTACAATTTACGTTCTCTGATATTTTTTGATCAGAAGCGTAGTTTTCGAGATATATCGAGATATTTAAAAGTTCCGAAGCCGCACCAACATAATAGAGATACAGAAACACCGTGGCCTCTTTCTTTGAGATAACTCTGCACTATTGCGAGCTGCAAATGCCACTTCCAGCTTAGCTGTGCAGAAGAAGAACAACAAGAAGAAGAAATATCTCGAAATATGTCCGTCAGGCCCCTTCCCTTGAGATAAATCTGCAAATATCTCGGAAACGAAGCGAGCTATGGCAAAATGTTAAGAGACCTTTTTTGTAGAGAATTATGTTTCCTACAATTTACGTTCTCTGATATTTTTTGATCAGAAGCGTAGTTTTCGAGATATATCGAGATATTTAAAAGTTCCGAAGCCGCACCAACATAATAGAGATACAGAAACACCGTGGCCCCTTTCTTTGAGATAACTCTGCACTATTGCGACCTGCAAATGCCACTTCCAGCTTAGCTGTGCAGAAGAGGAACAACAAGAAGAAGAAATATCTCGGAATATGTCCGTCAGGCCCCTTCCCTTGAGCTAAATCTGCAAATATCTCGGAAACGGAGCGAGCTACGGCAAAATGTTAAGAGACCTTTTTTGTAGAAAATTAGGTTTCCTACTTTTTATGTTCTATGATATTTTTTGATCAGATGCGTAGTTCTCGAGATATATCAAGATATTTAAAAGTTCCGAAGCCGCACCAACATAATAGAGATACAGAAACACCGTGGCCCCTTTCTTTGCGATAACTCTGCACTATTGCGAGCTGCAAATGCCACTTCCAGCTTAGCTGTGCAGAAGAAGAACAACAAGAAGAAGAAATATCTCGAAATATGTCCGTCAGGCCCCTTCCCTTGAGATAAATCTGTAAATATCTCGGAAACGAAGCGAGCTATGGCAAAATGTTAAGAGACCTTTTTTGTAGAGAATTAAGTTTCCCACTTTCTTTGTTCTATGATATTTTTCGATCAGAGGCGTAGTTCTCGAGATATATCAAGATATTTAAAAGTTCCGAAGCCGCACCAACATAATAGAGATACAGAAACACCGTGGCCCCTCTCTTTGAGATAACTCTGCACGATTGCGAGCTGGAAATGCCACTTCCAGTTTAGCTGTGCAGAAGAAGAACAACAAGAAGAAGAAATATCTCGAAATGTGTCCGTCAGGCCCCTTCCGTTGAGATAAATCTGCAAATATCTCGGAAACGAAGCGAGCTATGGCAAAATGTTAAGAGACCTTTTTTGTAGAGAATTATGTTTCCTACAATTTACGTTCTCTGATATTTTTTGATCAGAAGCGCAGTTTTCGAGATATATCGAGATATTTAAAAGTTCCGAAGCCGCACCAACATAATAGAGATACAGAAACACCGTGGCCCCTTTCTTTGAGATAACTCTGCACTATTGCGACCTGCAAATGCCACTTCCAGCTTAGCTGTGCAGAAGAGGAACAACAAGAAGAAGAAATATCTCGGAATATGTCCGTCAGGCCCCTTCCCTTGAGCTAAATCTGCAAATATCTCGGAAACGATGCCAGCTATGGCAAAATGTTAAGAGACCTTTTTTGTAGAAAATTAGGTTTCCCACTTTTTATGCTCTATGATATTTTTTGATCAGATGCGTAGTTCTCGAGATATATCAAGATATTTAAACGTTCCGAAGCCGCACCAACATAATAGAGATACAGAAACACCGTGGCCCCTTTCTTTGCGATAACTCTGCACTATTGCGAGCTGCAAATGCCACTTCCAGCTTAGCTGTGCAGAAGAAGAACAACAAGAAGAAGAAATATCTCGAAATATGTCCGTCAGGCCCCTTCCCTTGAGATAAATCTGTAAATATCTCGGAAACGAAGCGAGCTATGGCAAAATGTTAAGAGACCTTTTTTGTAGAGAATTAAGTTTCCTACTTTCTTTGTTCTATGATATTTTTCGATCAGAGTCGTAGTTCTCGAGATATATCAAGATATTTAAAAGTTCCGAAGCCGCACCAACATAATAGAGATACAGAAACACCGTGGCCCCTCTCTTTGAGATAACTCTGCACGATTGCGAGCTGGAAATGCCACTTCCAGTTTAGCTGTGCAGAAGAAGAACAACAAGAAGAAGAAATATCTCGAAATATGTCCGTCAGGCCCCTTCCGTTGAGATAAATCTGCAAATATCTCGGAAACGAAGCGAGCTATGGCAAAATGTTGAGAGACCTTTTTTGTAGAGAATTAAGTTTGCTACTTTTTATGTTCTATGATATTTTTTGATCAGATGCGTAGTTCTCGAGATATATCAAGATATTTAAAAGCTCCGAAGCTGCACCAACATAATAGAGGTACAGAAACACCGTGGCCCCTTTCTTTGAGATAACTCTGCACTATTGCGAGCTGCAAATGCCACTTCCAGCTTAGCTGTGCAGAAGAAGAACAACAAGAATAAGAAATATTTCGAAATATGTCCGTCAGGCCCCTTCCCTTGAGATAAATCTGCAAATATCTCGGAAACGAAACGAGCTACGGCAAAATGTTAAGCGACCTTTTTTGTAGAAAATTAGGTTTCCTACTTTTTATGTTCTATGATATTTTTTGATCAGATGCGTAGTTCTCGAGATATATGAAGATATTTAAAAGTTCCGAAGCCGCACCAACATAATAGAGATACAGAAACACCGTGGCCCCTTTCTTTGAGATAACTCTGCACTATTGCGAGCTGCAAATGCCACTTCCAGCTTAGCTGTGCAGAAGAAGAACAACAAGAAGAAGAAATATCTGGAAATATGTCCGTCGGGCCCCTTCCCTTGAGATAAATCTGCAACTATCTCGGAAACCAAGCGAGCTATGGCAAAATGTTAAGAGACCTTATTTGTAGAGAATTAAGTTTCCTACTTTTTATGTTCTACGATATTTTTTGATCAGATGCGTAGTTCTCGAGATATATCAAGATATTTAAAAGTTCCGAAGCCGCACCAACATAATAGAGATACAGAAACACCGTGGCCCCTTTCTTTGAGATAACTCTGCACTATTGCGAGCTGCAAATGCCACTTCCAGCTTAGCTGTGCAGAAGAAGAACAACAAGAAGAAGAAATATCTGGAAATATGTCCGTCAGGCCCCTTCCCTTGAGATAAATCTGCAACTATCTCGGAAACCAAGCGAGCTATGGCAAAATGTTAAGAGACCTTATTTGTAGAGAATTAAGTTTCCTACTTTTTATGTTCTACGATATTTTTTGATCAGATGCGTAGTTCTCGAGATATATCAAGATATTTAAAAGTTCCGAAGCCGCACCAACATAATAGAGATACAGAAACACCGTGGCCCCTTTCTTTGAGATAACTCTGCACTATTGCGAGCTGCAAATGCCACTTCCAGCTTAGCTGTGCAGAAGAAGAACAACAAGAAGAAGAAATATCTCGAAATATGTCCGTCAGGCCCCTTCCCTTGAGATAAATCTGCAAATATCTCGGAAACGAAGCGAGCTATGGCAAAATGTTAAGAGACCTTTTTTGTAGAGAATTATGTTTCCTACAATTTACGTTCTCTGATATTTTTTGATCAGAAGCGCAGTTTTCGAGATATATCGAGATATTTAAAAGTTCCGAAGCCGCACCAACATAATAGAGATACAGAAACACCGTGGCCCCTTTCTTTGAGATAACTCTGCACTATTGCGACCTGCAAATGCCACTTCCAGCTTAGCTGTGCAGAAGAGGAACAACAAGAAGAAGAAATATCTCGGAATATGTCCGTCAGGCCCCTTCCCTTGAGCTAAATCTGCAAATATCTCGGAAACGATGCCAGCTATGGCAAAATGTTAAGAGACCTTTTTTGTAGAAAATTAGGTTTCCCACTTTTTATGCTCTATGATATTTTTTGATCAGATGCGTAGTTCTCGAGATATATCAAGATATTTAAACGTTCCGAAGCCGCACCAACATAATAGAGATACAGAAACACCGTGGCCCCTTTCTTTGCGATAACTCTGCACTATTGCGAGCTGCAAATGCCACTTCCAGCTTAGCTGTGCAGAAGAAGAACAACAAGAAGAAGAAATATCTCGAAATATGTCCGTCAGGCCCCTTCCCTTGAGATAAATCTGTAAATATCTCGGAAACGAAGCGAGCTATGGCAAAATGTTAAGAGACCTTTTTTGTAGAGAATTAAGTTTCCTACTTTCTTTGTTCTATGATATTTTTCGATCAGAGTCGTAGTTCTCGAGATATATCAAGATATTTAAAAGTTCCGAAGCCGCACCAACATAATAGAGATACAGAAACACCGTGGCCCCTCTCTTTGAGATAACTCTGCACGATTGCGAGCTGGAAATGCCACTTCCAGTTTAGCTGTGCAGAAGAAGAACAACAAGAAGAAGAAATATCTCGAAATATGTCCGTCAGGCCCCTTCCGTTGAGATAAATCTGCAAATATCTCGGAAACGAAGCGAGCTATGGCAAAATGTTGAGAGACCTTTTTTGTAGAGAATTAAGTTTGCTACTTTTTATGTTCTATGATATTTTTTGATCAGATGCGTAGTTCTCGAGATATATCAAGATATTTAAAAGCTCCGAAGCTGCACCAACATAATAGAGGTACAGAAACACCGTGGCCCCTTTCTTTGAGATAACTCTGCACTATTGCGAGCTGCAAATGCCACTTCCAGCTTAGCTGTGCAGAAGAAGAACAACAAGAATAAGAAATATTTCGAAATATGTCCGTCAGGCCCCTTCCCTTGAGATAAATCTGCAAATATCTCGGAAACGAAACGAGCTACGGCAAAATGTTAAGCGACCTTTTTTGTAGAAAATTAGGTTTCCTACTTTTTATGTTCTATGATATTTTTTGATCAGATGCGTAGTTCTCGAGATATATGAAGATATTTAAAAGTTCCGAAGCCGCACCAACATAATAGAGATACAGAAACACCGTGGCCCCTTTCTTTGAGATAACTCTGCACTATTGCGAGCTGCAAATGCCACTTCCAGCTTAGCTGTGCAGAAGAAGAACAACAAGAAGAAGAAATATCTGGAAATATGTCCGTCGGGCCCCTTCCCTTGAGATAAATCTGCAACTATCTCGGAAACCAAGCGAGCTATGGCAAAATGTTAAGAGACCTTATTTGTAGAGAATTAAGTTTCCTACTTTTTATGTTCTACGATATTTTTTGATCAGATGCGTAGTTCTCGAGATATATCAAGATATTTAAAAGTTCCGAAGCCGCACCAACATAATAGAGATACAGAAACACCGTGGCCCCTTTCTTTGAGATAACTCTGCACTATTGCGAGCTGCAAATGCCACTTCCAGCTTAGCTGTGCAGAAGAAGAACAACAAGAAGAAGAAATATCTGGAAATATGTCCGTCAGGCCCCTTCCCTTGAGATAAATCTGCAACTATCTCGGAAACCAAGCGAGCTATGGCAAAATGTTAAGAGACCTTATTTGTAGAGAATTAAGTTTCCTACTTTTTATGTTCTACGATATTTTTTGATCAGATGCGTAGTTCTCGAGATATATCAAGATATTTAAAAGTTCCGAAGCCGCACCAACATAATAGAGATACAGAAACACCGTGGCCCCTTTCTTTGAGATAACTCTGCACTATTGCGAGCTGCAAATGCCACTTCCAGCTTAGCTGTGCAGAAGAAGAACAACAAGAAGAAGAAATATCTCGAAATATGTCCGTCAGGCCCCTTCCCTTGAGATAAATCTGCAAATATCTCGGAAACGAAGCGAGCTATGGCAAAATGTTAAGAGACCTTTTTTGTAGAGAATTATGTTTCCTACAATTTACGTTCTCTGATATTTTTTGATCAGAAGCGTAGTTTTCGAGATATATCAAGATATTTAAAAGTTCCGAAGCCGCACCAACATAATAGAGATACAGAAACACCGTGGCCCCTTTCTTTGAGATAACTCTGCACTATTGCGCGCTGCAAATGCCACATCCAGCTTAGCTGTGCAGAAGAAGAACAACAAGAAGAAGAAATATCTCGAAATATGTCCGTCAGGCCCCTTCCCTTGAGATAAATCTGCAAATATCTCGGAAACGAAGCGAGCTATGGCAAAATGTTAAGAGACCTTTTTTGTAGAGAATTAAGTTTCCTACTTTTTATGTTCTATGATATTTTTTGATCAGATGCGTAGTTCTCGAGATATATCAAGATATTTAAAAGTTCCGAAGCCGCACCAACATAATAGAGATACAGAAACACGGTGGCCCCTTTCTTTGAGATAACTCTGCACTATTGCGAGCTGTAAATGCCACTTCCAGCTTAGCTGTGCAGAAGAAGAACAACAAGAAGAAGAAATATCTCGAAATATGTCCGTCAGGCCCCTTCCCTTGAGATAAATCTGTAAATATCTCGGAAACGAAGCGAGCTATGGCAAAATGTTAAGAGACCTTTTTTGTAGAGAATTAAGTTTCCTACTTTCTTTCTTCTATGATATTTTTCGATCAGAGGCGTAGTTCTCGAGATATATCAAGATATTTAAAAGTTCCGAAGCCGCACCAACATAATAGAGATACAGAAACACCGTGGCCCCTCTCTTTGAGATAACTCTGCACGATTGCGAGCTGGAAATGCCACTTCCAGTTTAGCTGTGCAGAAGAAGAACAACAAGAAGAAGAAATATCTCGAAATATGTCCGTCAGGCCCCTTCCGTTGAGATAAATCTGCAAATATCTCGGAAACGAAGCGAGCTATGGCAAAATGTTGAGAGACCTTTTTTGTAGAGAATTAAGCTTCCTACTTTTTATGTTCTATGATATTTTTTGATCAGATGCGTAGTTCTCGAGATATATCAAGATATTTAAAAGCTCCGAAGCTGCACCAACATAATAGAGGTACAGAAACACCGTGGCCCCTTTCTTTGAGATAACTCTGCACTATTGCGAGCTGCAAATGCCACTTCCAGCTTAGCTGTGCAGAAGAAGAACAACAAGAATAAGAAATATTTCGAAATATGTCCGTCAGGCCCCTTCCCTTGAGATAAATCTGCAACTATCTCGGAAACCAAGCGAGCTATGGCAAAATGTTAAGAGACCTTATTTGTAGAGAATTAAGTTTCCTACTTTTTATGTTCTACGATATTTTTTGATCAGATGCGTAGTTCTCGAGATATATCAAGATATTTAAAAGTTCCGAAGCCGCACCAACATAATAGAGATACAGAAACACCGTGGCCCCTTTCTTTGAGATAACTCTGCACTATTGCGAGCTGCAAATGCCACTTCCAGCTTAGCTGTGCAGAAGAAGAACAACAAGAAGAAGAAATATCTCGAAATATGTCCGTCAGGCCCCTTCCCTTGAGATAAATCTGCAAATATCTCGGAAACGAAGCGAGCTATGGCAAAATGTTAAGAGACCTTTTTTGTAGAGAATTATGTTTCCTACAATTTACGTTCTCTGATATTTTTTGATCAGAAGCGTAGTTTTCGAGATATATCAAGATATTTAAAAGTTCCGAAGCCGCACCAACATAATAGAGATACAGAAACACCGTGGCCCCTTTCTTTGAGATAACTCTGCACTATTGCGCGCTGCAAATGCCACATCCAGCTTAGCTGTGCAGAAGAAGAACAACAAGAAGAAGAAATATCTCGAAATATGTCCGTCAGGCCCCTTCCCTTGAGATAAATCTGCAAATATCTCGGAAACGAAGCGAGCTATGGCAAAATGTTAAGAGACCTTTTTTGTAGAGAATTAAGTTTCCTACTTTTTACGTTCTATCACATTTTTTGATCAGATGCGTAGTTCTCGAGATATATCAAGATATTTAAAAGTTCCGAAGCCGCACCAACATAATAGAGATACAGAAACACCGTGGCCCCTTTCTTTGAGATAACTCTGCACTATTGCGAGCTGCAAATGCCACTTCCAGCTTAGCTGTGCAGAAGAAGAACAACAAGAAGAAGAAATATCTCGAAATATGTCCGTCAGGCCCCTTCCCTTGAGATAAATCTGCAAATATCTCGGAAACGAAGCGAGCTATGGCAAAATGTTAAGAGACCTTTTTTGTAGAGAATTATGTTTCCTACAATTTACGTTCTCTGATATTTTTTGATCAGAAGCGTAGTTTTCGAGATATATCAAGATATTTAAAAGTTCCGAAGCCGCACCAACATAATAGAGATACAGAAACACCGTGGCCCCTTTCTTTGAGATAACTCTGCACTATTGCGCGCTGCAAATGCCACATCCAGCTTAGCTGTGCAGAAGAAGAACAACAAGAAGAAGAAATATCTCGAAATATGTCCGTCAGGCCCCTTCCCTTGAGATAAATCTGCAAATATCTCGGAAACGAAGCGAGCTATGGCAAAATGTTAAGAGACCTTTTTTGTAGAGAATTATGTTTCCTACAATTTACGTTCTCTGATATTTTTTGATCAGAAGCGTAGTTTTCGAGATATATCGAGATATTTAAAAGTTCCGAAGCCGCACCAACATAATAGAGATACAGAAACACCGTGGCCCCTTTCTTTGAGATAACTCTGCACTATTGCGAGCTGCAAATGCCACTTCCAGCTTAGCTGTGCAGAAGAAGAACAACAAGAAGAAGAAATATCTCGAAATATGTCCGTCAGGCCCCTTCCCTTGAGCTAAATCTGCAAATATCTCGGAAACGATGCCAGCTATGGGAAAATGTTAAGAGACCTTTTTTGTAGAGAATTAAGTTTCCTACCTTTTATGTTCTATGATATTTTTTGATCAGATGCGTAGTTCTCGAGATATATCAAGATATTTAAAAGCTCCGAAGCTGCACCAACATAATAGAGGTACAGAAACACCGTGGCCCCTTTCTTTGAGATAACTCTGCACTATTGCGAGCTGCAAATGCCACTTCCAGCTTAGCTGTGCAGAAGAAGAACAACAAGAATAAGAAATATTTCGAAATATGTCCGTCAGGCCCCTTCCCTTGAGATAAATCTGCAAATATCTCGGAAACGAAGCGAGCTACGGCAAAATGTTAAGCGACCTTTTTTGTAGAAAATTAGGTTTCCTACTTTTTATGTTCTATGATATTTTTTGATCAGATGCGTAGTTCTCGAGATATATCAAGATATTTAAAAGTTCCGAAGCCGCACCAACATAATAGAGATACAGAAACACCGTGGCCCCTTTCTTTGAGATAACTCTGCACTATTGCGAGCTGCAAATGCCACTTCCAGCTTAGCTGTGCAGAAGAAGAACAACAAGAAGAAGAAATATCTGGAAATATGTCCGTCAGGCCCCTTCCCTTGAGATAAATCTGCAACTATCTCGGAAACCAAGCGAGCTATGGCAAAATGTTAAGAGACCTTATTTGTAGAGAATTAAGTTTCCTACTTTTTATGTTCTACGATATTTTTTGATCAGATGCGTAGTTCTCGAGATATATCAAGATATTTAAAAGTTCCGAAGCCGCACCAACATAATAGAGATACAGAAACACCGTGGCCCCTTTCTTTGAGATAACTCTGCACTACTGCGAGCTGCAAATGCCACTTCCAGCTTAGCTGTGCAGAAGAAGAACAACAAGAAGAAGAAATATCTCGAAATATGTCCGTCAGGCCCCTTCCCTTGAGATAAATCTGCAAATATCTCGGAAACGAAGCGAGCTATGGCAAAATGTTAAGCGACCTTTTTTGTAGAAAATTAGGTTTCCTACTTTTTATGTTCTATGATATTTTTTGATCAGATGCGTAGTTCTCGAGATATATCAAGATATTTAAAAGTTCCGAAGCCGCACCAACATAATAGAGATACAGAAACACCGTGGCCCCTTTCTTTGAGATAACTCTGCACTATTGCGAGCTGCAAATGCCACTTCCAGCTTAGCTGTGCAGAAGAAGAACAACAAGAAGAAGAAATATCTGGAAATATGTCCGTCAGGCCCCTTCCCTTGAGATAAATCTGCAACTATCTCGGAAACCAAGCGAGCTATGGCAAAATGTTAAGAGACCTTATTTGTAGAGAATTAAGTTTCCTACTTTTTATGTTCTACGATATTTTTTGATCAGATGCGTAGTTCTCGAGATATATCAAGATATTTAAAAGTTCCGAAGCCGCACCAACATAATAGAGATACAGAAACACCGTGGCCCCTTTCTTTGAGATAACTCTGCACTACTGCGAGCTGCAAATGCCACTTCCAGCTTAGCTGTGCAGAAGAAGAACAACAAGAAGAAGAAATATCTCGAAATATGTCCGTCAGGCCCCTTCCCTTGAGATAAATCTGCAAATATCTCGGAAACGAAGCGAGCTATGGCAAAATGTTAAGCGACCTTTTTTGTAGAAAATTAGGTTTCCTACTTTTTATGTTCTATGATATTTTTTGATCAGATGCGTAGTTCTCGAGATATATCAAGATATTTAAAAGTTCCGAAGCCGCACCAACATAATAGAGATACAGAAACACCGTGGCCCCTTTCTTTGAGATAACTCTGCACTATTGCGAGCTGCAAATGCCACTTCCAGCTTAGCTGTGCAGAAGAAGAACAACAAGAAGAAGAAATATCTGGAAATATGTCCGTCAGGCCCCTTCCCTTGAGATAAATCTGCAACTATCTCGGAAACCAAGCGAGCTATGGCAAAATGTTAAGAGACCTTATTTGTAGAGAATTAAGTTTCCTACTTTTTATGTTCTACGATATTTTTTGATCAGATGCGTAGTTCTCGAGATATATCAAGATATTTAAAAGTTCCGAAGCCGCACCAACATAATAGAGATACAGAAACACCGTGGCCCCTTTCTTTGAGATAACTCTGCACTACTGCGAGCTGCAAATGCCACTTCCAGCTTAGCTGTGCAGAAGAAGAACAACAAGAAGAAGAAATATCTCGAAATATGTCCGTCAGGCCCCTTCCCTTGAGATAAATCTGCAAATATCTCGGAAACGAAGCGAGCTATGGCAAAATGTTAAGCGACCTTTTTTGTAGAAAATTAGGTTTCCTACTTTTTATGTTCTATGATATTTTTTGATCAGATGCGTAGTTCTCGAGATATATCAAGATATTTAAAAGTTCCGAAGCCGCACCAACATAATAGAGATACAGAAACACCGTGGCCCCTTTCTTTGAGATAACTCTGCACTATTGCGAGCTGCAAATGCCACTTCCAGCTTAGCTGTGCAGAAGAAGAACAACAAGAAGAAGAAATATCTGGAAATATGTCCGTCAGGCCCCTTCCCTTGAGATAAATCTGCAACTATCTCGGAAACCAAGCGAGCTATGGCAAAATGTTAAGAGACCTTATTTGTAGAGAATTAAGTTTCCTACTTTTTATGTTCTACGATATTTTTTGATCAGATGCGTAGTTCTCGAGATATATCAAGATATTTAAAAGTTCCGAAGCCGCACCAACATAATAGAGATACAGAAACACCGTGGCCCCTTTCTTTGAGATAACTCTGCACTACTGCGAGCTGCAAATGCCACTTCCAGCTTAGCTGTGCAGAAGAAGAACAACAAGAAGAAGAAATATCTCGAAATATGTCCGTCAGGCCCCTTCCCTTGAGATAAATCTGCAAATATCTCGGAAACGAAGCGAGCTATGGCAAAATGTTAAGCGACCTTTTTTGTAGAAAATTAGGTTTCCTACTTTTTATGTTCTATGATATTTTTTGATCAGATGCGTAGTTCTCGAGATATATCAAGATATTTAAAAGTTCCGAAGCCGCACCAACATAATAGAGATACAGAAACACCGTGGCCCCTTTCTTTGAGATAACTCTGCACTATTGCGAGCTGCAAATGCCACTTCCAGCTTAGCTGTGCAGAAGTAGAACAACAAGAAGAAGAAATATCTGGAAATATGTCCGTCAGGCCCCTTCCCTTGAGATAAATCTGCAACTATCTCGGAAACCAAGCGAGCTATGGCAAAATGTTAAGAGACCTTATTTGTAGAGAATTAAGTTTCCTACTTTTTATGTTCTACGATATTTTTTGATCAGATGCGTAGTTCTCGAGATATATCAAGATATTTAAAAGTTCCGAAGCCGCACCAACATAATAGAGATACAGAAACACCGTGGCCCCTTTCTTTGAGATAACTCTGCACTACTGCGAGCTGCAAATGCCACTTCCAGCTTAGCTGTGCAGAAGAAGAACAACAAGAAGAAGAAATATCTCGAAATATGTCCGTCAGGCCCCTTCCCTTGAGATAAATCTGCAAATATCTCGGAAACGAAGCGAGCTATGGCAAAATGTTACGAGACCTTTTTTGTAGAGAATTAAGTTTCCTACTTTTTATGTTCTATGATATTTTTTGATCAGATGCGTAGTTCTCGAGATATATCCAGATATTTAAAAGTTCCGAAGCGGCACCAACATAATAGAGATACAGAAACACCGTGGCCCCTTTCTTTGAGGTAACTCTGCACTATTGCGAGCTGCAAATGCCACTTCCAGCTTAGCTGTGCAGAAGAAGAACAACAAGAAGAAGAAATATCTCGAAATATGTCCCTCAGGCCCCTTCCCTTGAGATAAATCTGCAAATATCTCGGAAACCAAGCGAGCTATGGCAAAATGTTAAGAGACCTTATTTGTAGAGAATTAAGTTTCCTACTTTTTATGTTCTACGATATTTTTTGATCAGATGCGTAGTTCTCGAGATATATCAAGATATTTAAAAGTTCCGAAGCCGCACCAACATAATAGAGATACAGAAACACCGTGGCCCCTTTCTTTGAGATAACTCTGCACTATTGCGAGCTGCAAATGCCACTTCCAGCTTAGCTGTGCAGAAGAAGAACAACAAGAAGAAGAAATATCTCGAAATATGTCCGTCAGGCCCCTTCCCTTGAGATAAATCTGCAAATATCTCGGAAACGAAGCGAGCTATGGCAAAATGTTAAGAGACCTTTTTTGTAGAGAATTATGTTTCCTACAATTTACGTTCTCTGATATTTTTTGATCAGAAGCGTAGTTTTCGAGATATATCAAGATATTTAAAAGTTCCGAAGCCGCACCAACATAATAGAGATACAGAAACACCGTGGCCCCTTTCTTTGAGATAACTCTGCACTATTGCGCGCTGCAAATGCCACATCCAGCTTAGCTGTGCAGAAGAAGAACAACAAGAAGAAGAAATATCTCGAAATATGTCCGTCAGGCCCCTTCCCTTGAGATAAATCTGCAAATATCTCGGAAACGAAGCGAGCTATGGCAAAATGTTAAGAGACCTTTTTTGTAGAGAATTAAGTTTCCTACTTTTTATGTTCTATGATATTTTTCGATCAGATGCGTAGTTCTCGAGATATATCAAGATATTTAAAAGCTCCGAAGCTGCACCAACATAATAGAGGTACAGAAACACCGTGGCCCCTTTCTTTGAGATAACTCGGCACTATTGCGAGCTGCAAATGCCACTTCCAGCTTAGCTGTGCAGAAGAAGAACAACAAGAATAAGAAATATTTCGAAATATGTCCGTCAGGCCCCTTCCCTTGAGATAAATCTGCAAATATCTCGGAAACGAAGCGAGCTACGGCAAAATGTTAAGCGACCTTTTTTGTAGAAAATTAGGTTTCCTACTTTTTATGTTCTATGATATTTTTTGATCAGATGCGTAGTTCTCGAGATATATCAAGATATTTAAAAGTTCCGAAGCCGCACCAACATAATAGAGATACAGAAACACCGTGGCCCCTTTCTTTGAGATAACTCTGCACTATTGCGAGCTGTAAATGCCACTTCCAGCTTAGCTGTGCAGAAGTAGAACAACAAGAAGAAGAAATATCTGGAAATATGTCCGTCAGGCCCCTTCCCTTGAGATAAATCTGCAACTATCTCGGAAACCAAGCGAGCTATGGCAAAATGTTAAGAGACCTTTTTTGTAGAGAATTAAGTTTCCTACTTTTTATGTTCTATGATATTTTTTGATCAGATGCGTAGTTCTCGAGATATATCCAGATATTTAAAAGTTCCGAAGCGGCACCAACATAATAGAGATACAGAAACACCGTGGCCCCTTTCTTTGAGGTAACTCTGCACTATTGCGAGCTGCAAATGCCACTTCCAGCTTAGCTGTGCAGAAGAAGAACAACAAGAAGAAGAAATATCTCGAAATATGTCCGTCAGGCCCCTTCCCTTGAGATAAATCTGTAAATATCTCGGAAACGAAGCGAGCTATGGCAAAATGTTAAGAGACCTTTTTTGTAGAGAGTTAAGTTTCCTACTTTTTATGTTCTATGATATTTTTCGATCAGAGGCGTAGTTCTCGAGATATATCAAGATATTTAAAAGTTCCGAAGCCGCACCAACATAATAGAGATACAGAAACACCGTGGCCCCTCTCTTTGAGATAACTCTGCACGATTGCGAGCTGGAAATGCCACTTCCAGTTTAGCTGTGCAGAAGAAGAACAACAAGAAGAAGAAATATCTCGAAATATGTCCGTCAGGACCCTTCCCTTGAGATAAATCTGCAAATATCTCGGAAACGAAGCGAGCTATGGCAAAATGTTAAGAGACCTTTTTTGTAGAGAATTATGTTTCCTACAATTTAGGTTCTCTGATATTTTTTGATCAGAAGCGTAGTTTTCGAGATATATCGAGATATTTAAAAGTTCCGAAGCCGCACCAACATAATAGAGATACAGAAACACCGTGGCCCCTTTCTTTGAGATAACTCTGCACTATTGCGACCTGCAAATGCCACTTCCAGCTTAGCTGTGCAGAAGAGGAACAACAAGAAGAAGAAATATCTCGGAATATGTCCGTCAGGCCCCTTCCCTTGAGCTAAATCTGCAAATATCTCGGAAACCAAGCGAGCTATGGCAAAATGTTAAGAGACCTTATTTGTAGAGAATTAAGTTTCCTACTTTTTATGTTCTACGATATTTTATGATCAGATGCGTAGTTCTCGAGATATATCAAGATATTTAAAAGTTCCGAAGCCGCACCAACATAATAGAGATACAGAAACACCGTGGCCCCTTTCTTTGAGATAACTCTGCACTACTGCGAGCTGCAAATGCCACTTCCAGCTTAGCTGTGCAGAAGAAGAACAACAAGAAGAAGAAATATCTCGAAATATGTCCGTCAGGCCCCTTCCCTTGAGATAAATCTGCAAATATCTCGGAAACGAAGCGAGCTATGGCAAAATGTTAAGAGACCTTTTTTGTAGAGAATTAAGTTTCCTACTTATTATGTTCTATGATATTTTTTGATCAGATGCGTAGTTCTCGAGATATATCCAGATATTTAAAAGTTCCGAAGCGGCACCAACATAATAGAGATACAGAAACACCGTGGCCCCTTTCTTTGAGGTAACTCTGCACTATTGCGAGCTGCAAATGCCACTTCCAGCTTAGCTGTGCAGAAGAAGAACAACAAGAAGAAGAAATATCTCGAAATATGTCCCTCAGGCCCCTTCCCTTGAGATAAATCTGCAAATATCTCGGAAACCAAGCGAGCTATGGCAAAATGTTAAGAGACCTTATTTGTAGAGAATTAAGTTTCATACTTTTTATGTTCTACGATATTTTTTGATCAGATGCGTAGTTCTCGAGATATATCAAGATATTCAAAAGTTCCGAAGCCGCACCAACATAATAGAGATACAGAAACACCGTGGCCCCTTTCTTTGAGATAACTCTGCACTATTGCGAGCTGCAAATGCCACTTCCAGCTTAGCTGTGCAGAAGAAGAACAACAAGAAGAAGAAATATCTCGAAATATGTCCGTCAGGCCCCTTCCCTTGAGATAAATCTGCAAATATCTCGGAAACGAAGCGAGCTATGGCAAAATGTTAAGAGACCTTTTTTGTAGAGAATTATGTTTCCTACAATTTACGTTCTCTGATATTTTTTGATCAGAAGCGTAGTTCTCGAGATATATCAAGATATTTAAAAGTTCCGAAGCCGCACCAACATAATAGAGATACAGAAACACCGTGGCCCCTTTCTTTGAGATAACTCTGCACTACTGCGAGCTGCAAATGCCACTTCCAGCTTAGCTGTGCAGAAGAAGAACAACAAGAAGAAGAAATATCTCGAAATATGTCCGTCAGGCCCCTTCCCTTGAGATAAATCTGCAAATATCTCGGAAACGAAGCGAGCTATGGCAAAATGTTAAGCGACCTTTTTTGTAGAAAATTAGGTTTCCTACTTTTTATGTTCTATGATATTTTTTGATCAGATGCGTAGTTCTCGAGATATATCAAGATATTTAAAAGTTCCGAAGCCGCACCAACATAATAGAGATACAGAAACACCGTGGCCCCTTTCTTTGAGATAACTCTGCACTATTGCGAGCTGCAAATGCCACTTCCAGCTTAGCTGTGCAGAAGTAGAACAACAAGAAGAAGAAATATCTGGAAATATGTCCGTCAGGCCCCTTCCCTTGAGATAAATCTGCAACTATCTCGGAAACCAAGCGAGCTATGGCAAAATGTTAAGAGACCTTATTTGTAGAGAATTAAGTTTCCTACTTTTTATGTTCTACGATATTTTTTGATCAGATGCGTAGTTCTCGAGATATATCAAGATATTTAAAAGTTCCGAAGCCGCACCAACATAATAGAGATACAGAAACACCGTGGCCCCTTTCTTTGAGATAACTCTGCACTACTGCGAGCTGCAAATGCCACTTCCAGCTTAGCAGTGCAGAAGAAGAACAACAAGAAGAAGAAATATCTCGAAATATGTCCGTCAGGCCCCTTCCCTTGAGATAAATCTGCAAATATCTCGGAAACGATGCCAGCTATGGGAAAATGTGTAGAGACCTTTTTTGTAGAGAATTAAGTTTCCTACTTTTTATGTTCTATGATATTTTTCGATCAGATGCGTAGTTCTCGAGATATATCAAGATATTTAAAAGCTCCGAAGCTGCACCAACATAATAGAGGTACAGAAACACCGTGGCCCCTTTCTTTGAGATAACTCGGCACTATTGCGAGCTGCAAATGCCACTTCCAGCTTAGCTGTGCAGAAGTAGAACAACAAGAAGAAGAAATATCTGGAAATATGTCCGTCAGGCCCCTTCCCTTGAGATAAATCTGCAACTATCTCGGAAACCAAGCGAGCTATGGCAAAATGTTAAGAGACCTTTTTTGTAGAGAATTAAGTTTCCTACTTTTTATGTTCTATGATATTTTTTGATCAGATGCGTAGTTCTCGAGATATATCCAGATATTTAAAAGTTCCGAAGCGGCACCAACATAATAGAGATACAGAAACACCGTGGCCCCTTTCTTTGAGATAACTCTGCACTATTGCGACCTGCAAATGCCACTTCCAGCTTAGCTGTGCAGAAGAGGAACAACAAGAAGAAGAAATATCTCGGAATATGTCCGTCAGGCCCCTTCGCTTGAGCTAAATCTGCAAATATCTCGGAAACCAAGCGAGCTATGGCAAAATGTTAAGAGACCTTATTTGTAGAGAATTAAGTTTCCTACTTTTTATGTTCTACGATATTTTATGATCAGATGCGTAGTTCTCGAGATATATCAAGATATTTAAAAGTTCCGAAGCCGCACCAACATAATAGAGATACAGAAACACCGTGGCCCCTTTCTTTGAGATAACTCTGCACTACTGCGAGCTGCAAATGCCACTTGCAGCTTAGCTGTGCAGAAGAAGAACAACAAGAAGAAGAAATATCTCGAAATATGTCCGTCAGGCCCCTTCCCTTGAGATAAATCTGCAAATATCTCGGAAACGAAGCGAGCTATGGCAAAATGTTAAGAGACCTTATTTGTAGAGAATTAAGTTTCCTACTTTTTATGTTCTACGATATTTTATGATCAGATGCGTAGTTCTCGAGATATATCAAGATATTTAAAAGTTCCGAAGCCGCACCAACATAATAGAGATACAGAAACACCGTGGCCCCTTTCTTTGAGATAACTCTGCACTACTGCGAGCTGCAAATGCCACTTCCAGCTTAGCTGTGCAGAAGAAGAACAACAAGAAGAAGAAATATCTCGAAATATGTCCGTCAGGCCCCTTCCCTTGAGATAAATCTGCAAATATCTCGGAAACGAAGCGAGCTATGGCAAAATGTTAAGAGACCTTTTTTGTAGAGAATTAAGTTTCCTACTTTTTATGTTCTATGATATTTTTTGATCAGATGCGTAGTTCTCGAGATATATCCAGATATTTAAAAGTTCCGAAGCGGCACCAACATAATAGAGATACAGAAACACCGTGGCCCCTTTCTTTGAGGTAACTCTGCACTATTGCGAGCTGCAAATGCCACTTCCAGCTTAGCTGTGCAGAAGAAGAACAACAAGAAGAAGAAATATCTCGAAATATGTCCCTCAGGCCCCTTCCCTTGAGATAAATCTGCAAATATCTCGGAAACCAAGCGAGCTATGGCAAAATGTTAAGAGACCTTATTTGTAGAGAATTAAGTTTCATACTTTTTATGTTCTACGATATTTTTTGATCAGATGCGTAGTTCTCGAGATATATCAAGATATTCAAAAGTTCCGAAGCCGCACCAACATAATAGAGATACAGAAACACCGTGGCCCCTTTCTTTGAGATAACTCTGCACTATTGCGAGCTGCAAATGCCACTTCCAGCTTAGCTGTGCAGAAGAAGAACAACAAGAAGAAGAAATATCTCGAAATATGTCCGTCAGGCCCCTTCCCTTGAGATAAATCTGCAAATATCTCGGAAACGAAGCGAGCTATGGCAAAATGTTAAGAGACCTTTTTTGTAGAGAATTATGTTTCCTACAATTTACGTTCTCTGATATTTTTTGATCAGAAGCGTAGTTTTCGAGATATATCAAGATATTTAAAAGTTCCGAAGCCGCACCAACATAATAGAGATACAGAAACACCGTGGCCCCTTTCTTTGAGATAACTCTGCACTACTGCGAGCTGCAAATGCCACTTCCAGCTTAGCTGTGCAGAAGAAGAACAACAAGAAGAAGAAATATCTCGAAATATGTCCGTCAGGCCCCTTCCCTTGAGATAAATCTGCAAATATCTCGGAAACGAAGCGAGCTATGGCAAAATGTTAAGCGACCTTTTTTGTAGAAAATTAGGTTTCCTACTTTTTATGTTCTATGATATTTTTTGATCAGATGCGTAGTTCTCGAGATATATCAAGATATTTAAAAGTTCCGAAGCCGCACCAACATAATAGAGATACAGAAACACCGTGGCCCCTTTCTTTGAGATAACTCTGCACTATTGCGAGCTGCAAATGCCACTTCCAGCTTAGCTGTGCAGAAGTAGAACAACAAGAAGAAGAAATATCTGGAAATATGTCCGTCAGGCCCCTTCCCTTGAGATAAATCTGCAACTATCTCGGAAACCAAGCGAGCTATGGCAAAATGTTAAGAGACCTTATTTGTAGAGAATTAAGTTTCCTACTTTTTATGTTCTACGATATTTTTTGATCAGATGCGTAGTTCTCGAGATATATCAAGATATTTAAAAGTTCCGAAGCCGCACCAACATAATAGAGATACAGAAACACCGTGGCCCCTTTCTTTGAGATAACTCTGCACTACTGCGAGCTGCAAATGCCACTTCCAGCTTAGCTGTGCAGAAGAAGAACAACAAGAAGAAGAAATATCTCGAAATATGTCCGTCAGGCCCCTTCCCTTGAGATAAATCTGCAAATATCTCGGAAACGATGCCAGCTATGGGAAAATGTGTAGAGACCTTTTTTGTAGAGAATTAAGTTTCCTACTTTTTATGTTCTATGATATTTTTCGATCAGATGCGTAGTTCTCGAGATATATCAAGATATTTAAAAGCTCCGAAGCTGCACCAACATAATAGAGGTACAGAAACACCGTGGCCCCTTTCTTTGAGATAACTCGGCACTATTGCGAGCTGCAAATGCCACTTCCAGCTTAGCTGTGCAGAAGAAGAACAACAAGAATAAGAAATATTTCGAAATATGTCCGTCAGGCCCCTTCCCTTGAGATAAATCTGCAAATATCTCGGAAACGAAGCGAGCTACGGCAAAATGTTAAGCGACCTTTTTTGTAGAAAATTAGGTTTCCTACTTTTTATGTTCTATGATATTTTTTGATCAGATGCGTAGTTCTCGAGATATATCAAGATATTTAAAAGTTCCGAAGCCGCACCAACATAATAGAGATACAGAAACACCGTGGCCCCTTTCTTTGAGATAACTCTGCACTATTGCGAGCTGCAAATGCCACTTCCAGCTTAGCTGTGCAGAAGTAGAACAACAAGAAGAAGAAATATCTGGAAATATGTCCGTCAGGCCCCTTCCCTTGAGATAAATCTGCAACTATCTCGGAAACCAAGCGAGCTATGGCAAAATGTTAAGAGACCTTTTTTGTAGAAAATTAAGTTTCCTACTTTTTATGTTCTATGATATTTTTTGATCAGATGCGTAGTTCTCGAGATATATCCAGATATTTAAAAGTTCCGAAGCGGCACCAACATAATAGAGATACAGAAACACCGTGGCCCCTTTCTTTGAGGTAACTCTGCACTATTGCGAGCTGCAAATGCCACTTCCAGCTTAGCTGTGCAGAAGAAGAACAACAAGAAGAAGAAATATCTCGAAATATGTCCGTCAGGCCCCTTCCCTTGAGATAAATCTGCAACTATCTCGGAAACCAAGCGAGCTATGGGAAAATGTGTAGAGACCTTTTTTGTAGAGAATTAAGTTTCCTACTTTTTATGTTCTATGATATTTTTCGATCAGATGCGTAGTTCTCGAGATATATCAAGATATTTAAAAGCTCCGAAGCTGCACCAACATAATAGAGGTACAGAAACACCGTGGCCCCTTTCTTTGAGATAACTCGGCACTATTGCGAGCTGCAAATGCCACTTCCAGCTTAGCTGTGCAGAAGAAGAACAACAAGAATAAGAAATATTTCGAAATATGTCCGTCAGGCCCCTTCCCTTGAGATAAATCTGCAAATATCTCGGAAACGAAGCGAGCTACGGCAAAATGTTAAGCGACCTTTTTTGTAGAAAATTAGGTTTCCTACTTTTTATGTTCTATGATATTTTTTGATCAGATGCGTAGTTCTCGAGATATATCAAGATATTTAAAAGTTCCGAAGCCGCACCAACATAATAGAGATACAGAAACACCGTGGCCCCTTTCTTTGAGATAACTCTGCACTATTGCGAGCTGCAAATGCCACTTCCAGCTTAGCTGTGCAGAAGTAGAACAACAAGAAGAAGAAATATCTGGAAATATGTCCGTCAGGCCCCTTCCCTTGAGATAAATCTGCAACTATCTCGGAAACCAAGCGAGCTATGGCAAAATGTTAAGAGACCTTTTTTGTAGAGAATTAAGTTTCCTACTTTTTATGTTCTATGATATTTTTTGATCAGATGCGTAGTTCTCGAGATATATCCAGATATTTAAAAGTTCCGAAGCGGCACCAACATAATAGAGATACAGAAACACCGTGGCCCCTTTCTTTGAGGTAACTCTGCACTATTGCGAGCTGCAAATGCCACTTCCAGCTTAGCTGTGCAGAAGAAGAACAACAAGAAGAAGAAATATCTCGAAATATGTCCGTCAGGCCCCTTCCCTTGAGATAAATCTGTAAATATCTCGGAAACAAAGCGAGCTATGGCAAAATGTTAAGAGACCTTTTTTGTAGAGAGTTAAGTTTCCTACTTTTTATGTTCTATGATATTTTTCGATCAGAGGCGTAGTTCTCGAGATATATCAAGATATTTAAAAGTACCGAAGCCGCACCAACATAATAGAGATACAGAAACACCGTGGCCCCTCTCTTTGAGATAACTCTGCACGATTGCGAGCTGGAAATGCCACTTCCAGTTTAGCTGTGCAGAAGAAGAACAACAAGAAGAAGAAATATCTCGAAATATGTCCGTCAGGACCCTTCCCTTGAGATAAATCTGCAAATATCTCGGAAACGAAGCGAGCTGTGGCAAAATGTTAAGAGACCTTTTTTGTAGAGAATTATGTTTCCTACAATTTAGGTTCTCTGATATTTTTTGATCAGAAGCGTAGTTTTCGAGATATATCGAGATATTTAAAAGTTCCGAAGCCGCACCAACATAATAGAGATACAGAAACACCGTGGCCCCTTTCTTTGAGATAACTCTGCACTATTGCGACCTGCAAATGCCACTTCCAGCTTAGCTGTGCAGAAGAGGAACAACAAGAAGAAGAAATATCTCGGAATATGTCCGTCAGGCCCCTTCCCTTGAGCTAAATCTGCAAATATCTCGGAAACCAAGCGAGCTATGGCAAAATGTTAAGAGACCTTATTTGTAGAGAATTAAGTTTCCTACTTTTTATGTTCTACGATATTTTATGATCAGATGCGTAGTTCTCGAGATATATCAAGATATTTAAAAGTTCCGAAGCCGCACCAACATAATAGAGATACAGAAACACCGTGGCCCCTTTCTTTGAGATAACTCTGCACTACTGCGAGCTGCAAATGCCACTTCCAGCTTAGCTGTGCAGAAGAAGAACAACAAGAAGAAGAAATATCTCGAAATATGTCCGTCAGGCCCCTTCCCTTGAGATAGATCTGGAAATATCTCGGAAACGAAGAGAGCTATGGCAAAATGTTAAGAGACCTTTTTTGTCGAGAATTATGTTTCCTACAATTTATGTTCTATGATATTTTTTGATCAGAAGCGTTGTTTTCGAGATATATCGACATATTTAAAAGTTCCGAAGCCGCACCAACATAATAGAGATACAGAAACACCGTGGCCCCTTTCTTTGAGATGACTCTGCACTATTGCGAGCTGGAAATGCCACTTCCAGTTTAGCTGTGCAGAAGAAGAACAACAAGAAGAAGAAATATCTCGAAATATGTCCGTTAGGCCCCTTCCCTTGAGATAAATCTGCAAATATCTCGGAAACGAAGCGAGCTATGGCAAAATGTTAAGAGACCTTTTTTGTAGAGAATTAAGTTTCCTACTTTTTATGTTCTATGATATTTTTTGATCAGATGCGTAGTTCTCGAGATATATCAAGATATTTAAAAGTTCCGAAGCCGCACCAACATATGAGAGATACAGAAACACCGTGGCCCCTTTCTTTGAGATAACTCTGCACTATTGCGAGCTGCAAATGCCACTTCCAGCTTAGCTGTGCAGAAGAAGAACAACAAGAAGAAGAAATATCTCGAAATATGTCCGTCAGGCCCCTTCCCTTGAGATAAATCTGCAAATATCTCGGAAACGAAGAGAGCTATGGCAAAATGTTAAGAGACCTTTTTTGTAGAGAATTATGTTTCCTACAATTTATGTTCTATGATATTTTTTGATCAGAAGCGTAGTTTTCGAGATATATCGAGATATTTAAAGGTTCCGAAGCCGCACCAACATAATAGAGATACAGAAACACCGTGGCCCCTTTCTTTGAGATAACTCTGCACTAGTGCGAGCCGCAAATGCCACTTCCAGCTTAGCTGTGCAGAAGAAGAACAACACGAAGAAGAAATATCTCGAAATATGTCCGTCAGGCCCCTTCCCTTGAGATAAATCTGCAAATATCTCGGAAACGAAGCGAGCTATGGCAAAATGTTAAGAGACCTTTTTTGTAGAGAATTAATTTTCCTACTTTTCATGTTCTATGATATTTTTTGATCAGATGCGTAGTTCTCGAGATATATCAAGATATTTAAAAGTTCCGAAGCCGCACCAACATAATAGAGATACAGAAACACCGTGGCCCCTTTCTTTGAGATAACTCTGCACTATTGCGAGCTGCAAATGCCACTTCCAGCTTAGCTGTGCAGAAGAAGAACAACAAGAAGAAGAAATATCTCGAAATATGTCCGTCAGGCCCCTTCCCTTGAGATATATCTGCAAATATCTCGGAAACGAAGCGAGCTATGGCAAAATGTTAAGAGACCTTTTTTGTCGAGAATTATGTTTCCTACAATTTATGTTCTATGATATTTTTTGATCAGCAGCGTAGTTTTCGAGATATATCGAGATATTTAAAAGTTCCGAAGCCGCACCAACATAATAGAGATACAGAAACACCGTGGCCCCTTTCTTTGAGATAACTCTGCACTATTGCGAGCTGCAAATGCCACTTCCAGCTTAGCTGTGCAGAAGAAGAACAACAAGAAGAAGAAATATCTGGAAATATGTCCGTCAGGCCCCTTCCCTTGAGATAGATCTGGAAATATCTCGGAAACGAAGAGAGCTATGGCAAAATGTTAAGAGACCTTTTTTGTAGACAATTAAGTTTCCTACTTTTTACGTTCTATGACATTTTTTGATCAGATGCGTAGTTCTCGAGATATATCAAGATATTTAAAAGTTCCGAAGCCGCACCAACATAATAGAGATACAGAAACACCGTGGTCCCTTTCTTTGAGATAACTCTGCACTATTGCGAGCTGTAAATGCCACTTCCAGCTTAGCTGTGCAGAAGAAGAACAACAAGAAGAAGTAATATCTCGAAATATGTCCGTCAGGCCCCTTCCCTTGAGATATATCTGCAAATATCTCGGAAACGAAGCGAGCTATGGCAAAATGTTAAGAGACCTTTTTTGTCGAGAATTATGTTTCCTACAATTTATGTTCTATGATATTTTTTGATCAGAAGCGTAGTTTTCGAGATATATCGACATATTTAAAAGTTCCGAAGCCGCACCAACATAATAGAGATACAGAAACACCGTGGCCCCTTTCTTTGAGATGACTCTGCACTATTGCGAGCTGGAAATGCCACTTCCAGTTTAGCTGTGCAGAAGAAGAACAACAAGAAGAAGAAATATCTCGAAATATGTGCGTTAGGCCCCTTCCCTTGAGATAAATCTGCAAATATCTCGGAAACGAAGCGAGCTATGGCAAAATGTTAAGAGACCTTTTTTGTAGAGAATTAATTTTCCTACTTTTCATGTTCTATGATATTTTTTGATCAGATGCGTAGTTCTCGAGATATATCAAGATATTTAAAAGTTCCGAAGCCGCACCAACATAATAGAGATACAGAAACACCGTGGCCCCTTTCTTTGAGATAACTCTGCACTATTGCGAGCTGTAAATGCCACTTCCAGCTTAGCTGTGCAGAAGAAGAACAACAAGAAGAAGAAATATCTTGAAATATGTCCGTCAGGCCCCTTCCCTTGAGATATATCTGCAAATATCTCGGAAACGAAGCGAGCTATGGCAAAATGTTAAGAGACCTTTTTTGTCGAGAATTATGTTTCCTACAATTTATGTTCTATGATATTTTTTGATCAGAAGCGTAGTTTTCGAGATACATCGAGATATTTAAAAGTTCCGAAGCCGCACCAACATAATAGAGATACAGAAACACCGTGGCCCCTTTCTTTGAGATGACTCTGCACTATTGCGAGCTGGAAATGCCACTTCCAGTTTAGCTGTGCAGAAGAAGAACAACAAGAAGAAGAAATATCTCGAAATATGTCCGTTAGACCCCTTCCCTTGAGATAAATCTGCAAATATCTCGGAAACGAAGCGAGCTATGGCAAAATGTTAAGAGACCTTTTTTGTAGAGAATTAAGTTTCCTACTTTTTATGTTCTATGATATTTTTTGATCAGATGCGTAGTTCTCGAGATATATCAAGATATTTAAAAGTTCCGAAGCCGCACCAACATAATAGAGATACAGAAACACCGTGGCCCCTTTCTTTGAGATAACTCTGCACTATTGCGAGCTGCAAATGCCACTTCCAGCTTAGCTGTGCAGAAGAAGAACAACAAGAAGAAGAAATATCTCGAAATATGTCCGTCAGACCCCTTCCCTCGAGATAAATCTGCAAATATCTCGGAAACGAAGAGAGCTATGGCAAAATGTTAAGAGACCTTTTTTGTAGAGAATTAAGTTTCCTACTTTTCATGTTCTATGATATTTTTTGATCAGATGCGTAGTTCTCGAGATATATCAAGATATTTAAAAGTTCCGAAGCCGCACCAACATAATAGAGATACAGAAACACCGTGGCCCCTTTCTTTGAGATAACTCTGCACGATTGCGAGCTGGAAATGCCACTTCCAGTTTAGCTGTGCAGAAGAAGAACAACAAGAAGAAGAAATATCTCGAAATATGTCCATCAGGACCCTTCCCTTGAGATAAATCTGCAAATATCTCGGAAACGAAGCGAGCTACGGCAAAATGTTAAGCGACCTTTTTTGTAGAAAATTAGGTTTCCTACTTTTTATGTTCTATGATATTTTTTGATTAGATGCGTAGTTCTCGAGATATATCAAGATATTTAAAAGTTCCGAAGCCGCACCAACATAATAGAGATACACAAACACCGTGGCCCCTTTCTTTGAGATAACTCTGCACTATTGCGAGCTGCAAATGCCACTTCCAGCTTAGCTGTGCAGAAGAAGAACAACAAGAAGAAGAAATATCTGGAAATATGTCCGTCAGGCCCCTTCCCTTGAGATAAATCTGCAAATATCTCGGAAACCAAGCGAGCTACGGCAAAATGTTAAGAGACCTTATTTGTAGAGAATTAAGTTTCCTACTTTTTATGTTCTACGATATTTTTTGATCAGATGCGTAGTTCTCGAGATATATCAAGATATTTAAAAGTTCCGAAGCCGCACCAACATAATAGAGATACAGAAACACCGTGGCCCCTTTCTTTGAGATAACTCTGCACTATTGCGAGCTGCAAATGCCACTTCCAGCTTAGCTGTGCAGAAGAAGAACAACAAGAAGAAGAAATATCTCGAAATATGTCCGTCAGGCCCCTTCCCTTGAGATAAATCTGCAAATATCTCGGAAACGAAGCGAGCTATGGCAAAATGTTAAGAGACCTTTTTTGTAGAGAATTAATTTTCCTACTTTTCATGTTCTATGATATTTTTTGATCAGATGCGTAGTTCTCGAGATATATCAAGATATTTAAAAGTTCCGAAGCCGCACCAACATAATAGAGATACAGAAACACCGTGGCCCCTTTCTTTGAGATAACTCTGCACTATTGCGAGCTGCAAATGCCACTTCCAGCTTAGCTGTGCAGAAGAAGAACAACAAGAAGAAGAAATATCTCGAAATATGTCCGTCAGGCCCCTTCCCTTGAGATATATCTGCAAATATCTCGGAAACGAAGCGAGCTATGGCAAAATGTTAAGAGACCTTTTTTGTCGAGAATTATGTTTCCTACAATTTATGTTCTATGATATTTTTTGATCAGAAGCGTAGTTTTCGAGATATATCGAGATATTTAAAAGTTCCGAAGCTGCACCAACATAATAGAGATACAGAAACACCGTGGCCCCTTTCTTTGAGATAACTCTGCACTATTGCGAGCTGCAAATGCCACTTCCAGCTTAGCTGTGCAGAAGAAGAACAACAAGAAGAAGAAATATCTGGAAATATGTCCGTCAGGCCCCTTCCCTTGAGATAGATCTGGAAATATCTCGGAAACGAAGAGAGCTATGGCAAAATGTTAAGAGACCTTTTTTGTAGACAATTAAGTTTCCTACTTTTTACGTTCTATGACATTTTTTGATCAGATGCGTAGTTCTCGAGATATATCAAGATATTTAAAAGTTCCGAAGCCGCACCAACATAATAGAGATACAGAAACACCGTGGTCCCTTTCTTTGAGATAACTCTGCACTATTGCGAGCTGTAAATGCCACTTCCAGCTTAGCTGTGCAGAAGAAGAACAACAAGAAGAAGTAATATCTCGAAATATGTCCGTCAGGCCCCTTCCCTTGAGATATATCTGCAAATATCTCGGAAACGAAGCGAGCTATGGCAAAATGTTAAGAGACCTTTTTTGTCGAGAATTATGTTTCCTACAATTTATGTTCTATGATATTTTTTGATCAGAAGCGTAGTTTTCGAGATATATCGACATATTTAAAAGTTCCGAAGCCGCACCAACATAATAGAGATACAGAAACACCGTGGCCCCTTTCTTTGAGATGACTCTGCACTATTGCGAGCTGGAAATGCCACTTCCAGTTTAGCTGTGCAGAAGAAGAACAACAAGAAGAAGAAATATCTCGAAATATGTCCGTTAGGCCCCTTCCCTTGAGATAAATCTGCAAATATCTCGGAAACGAAGCGAGCTATGGCAAAATGTTAAGAGACCTTTTTTGTAGAGAATTAAGTTTCCTACTTTTTATGTTCTATGATATTTTTTGATCAGATGCGTAGTTCTCGAGATATATCAAGATATTTAAAAGTTCCGAAGCCGCACCAACATATGAGAGATACAGAAACACCGTGGCCCCTTTCTTTGAGATAACTCTGCACTAGTGCGAGCCGCAAATGCCACTTACAGCTTAGCTGTGCAGAAGAAGAACAACAAGAAGAAGAAATATCTCGAAATATGTCCGTCAGGCCCCTTCCCTTGAGATATATCTGCAAATATCTCGGAAACGAAGCGAGCTATGGCAAAATGTTAAGAGACCTTTTTTGTCGAGAATTATGTTTCCTACAATTTATGTTCTATGATATTTTTTGATCAGAAGCGTAGTTTTCGAGATATATCGAGATATTTAAAAGTTCCGAAGCCGCACCAACATAATAGAGATACAGAAACACCGTGGCCCCTTTCTTTGAGATGACTCTGCACTATTGCGAGCTGGAAATGCCACTTCCAGTTTAGCTGTGCAGAAGAAGAACAACAAGAAGAAGAAATATCTCGAAATATGTCCGTTAGGCCCCTTCCCTTGAGATAAATCTGCAAATATCTCGGAAACGAAGCGAGCTATGGCAAAATGTTAAGAGACCTTTTTTGTAGAGAATTAATTTTCCTACTTTTCATGTTCTATGATATTTTTTGATCAGATGCGTAGTTCTCGAGATATATCAAGATATTTAAAAGTTCCGAAGCCGCACCAACATAATAGAGATACAGAAACACCGTGGCCCCTTTCTTTGAGATAACTCTGCACTATTGCGAGCTGCAAATGCCACTTCCAGCTTAGCTGTGCAGAGGAAGAACAACAAGAAGAAGAAATATCTCGAAATATGTCCGTCAGGCCCCTTCCCTTGAGATAAATCTGGAAATATCTCGGAAACGAAGAGAGCTATGGCAAAATGTTAAGAGACCTTTTTTGTAGAGAATTAAGTTTCCTACTTTTTACGTTCTATGACATTTTCTGATCAGATGCGTAGTTCTCGAGATATATCAAGATATTTAAAAGTTCCGAAGCCGCACCAACATAATAGAGATACAGAAACACCGTGGCCCCTTTCTTTGAGATAACTCTGCACTATTGCGAGCTGTAAATGCCACTTCCAGCTTAGCTGTGCAGAAGAAGAACAACAAGAAGAAGAAATATCTTGAAATATGTCCGTCAGGCCCCTTCCCTTGAGATATATCTGCAAATATCTCGGAAACGAAGCGAGCTATGGCAAAATGTTAAGAGACCTTTTTTGTCGAGAATTATGTTTCCTACAATTTATGTTCTATGATATTTTTTGATCAGAAGCGCAGTTTTCGAGATATATCGAGATATTTAAAAGTTCCGAAGCCGCACCAACATAATAGAGATACAGAAACACCGTGGCCCCTTTCTTTGAGATGACTCTGCACTATTGCGAGCTGGAAATGCCACTTCCAGTTTAGCTGTGCAGAAGAAGAACAACAAGAAGAAGAAATATCTCGAAATATGTCCATCAGGACCCTTCCCTTGAGATAAATCTGCAAATATCTCGGAAACGAAGCGAGCTACGGCAAAATGTTAAGCGACCTTTTTTGTAGAAAATTAGGTTTCCTACTTTTTATGTTCTATGATATTTTTTGATTAGATGCGTAGTTCTCGAGATATATCAAGATATTTAAAAGTTCCGAAGCCGCACCAACATAATAGAGATACACAAACACCGTGGCCCCTTTCTTTGAGATAACTCTGCACTATTGCGAGCTGCAAATGCCACTTCCAGCTTAGCTGTGCAGAAGAAGAACAACAAGAAGAAGAAATATCTGGAAATATGTCCGTCAGGCCCCTTCCCTTGAGATAAATCTGCAAATATCTCGGAAACCAAGCGAGCTACGGCAAAATGTTAAGAGACCTTATTTGTAGAGAATTAAGTTTCCTACTTTTTATGTTCTACGATATTTTTTGATCAGATGCGTAGTTCTCGAGATATATCAAGATATTTAAAAGTTCCGAAGCCGCACCAACATAATAGAGATACAGAAACACCGTGGCCCCTTTCTTTGAGATAACTCTGCACTATTGCGAGCTGCAAATGCCACTTCCAGCTTAGCTGTGCAGAAGAAGAACAACAAGAAGAAGAAATATCTGGAAATATGTCCGTCAGGCCCGTTCCCTTGAGATAAATCTGCAAATATCTCGGAAACCAAGCGAGCTATGGCCAAATGTTAAGAGACCTTTTTTGTAGAGAATTAAGTTTCCTACTTTTTATGTTCTATGATATTTTTTGATCAGATGCGTAGTTCTCGAGATATATCCAGATATTTAAAAGTTCCGAAGCGGCACCATCATAATAGAGATACAGAAACACCGTGGCCCCTTTCTTTGAGGTAACTCTGCACTATTGCGAGCTGCAAATGCCACTTCCAGCTTAGCTGTGCAGAAGAAGAACAACAAGAAGAAGAAACATCTCGAAATATGTCCCTCAGGCCCCTTCCCTTGAGATAAATCTGCAAATATCTCGGAAACCAAGCGAGCTATGGCAAAATGTTAAGAGACCTTATTTGTAGAGAATTAAGTTTCCTACTTTTTATGTTCTACGATATTTTTTGATCAGATGCGTAGTTCTCGAGATATATCAAGATATTTAAAAGTTCCGAAGCCGCACCAACATAATAGAGATACAGAAACACCGTGGCCCCTTTCTTTGAGATAACTCTGCACTATTGCGAGCTGCAAATGCCACTTCCAGCTTAGCTGTGCAGAAGAAGAACAACAAGAAGAAGAAATATCTCGAAATATGTCCGTCAGGCCCCTTCCCTTGAGATAAATCTGCAAATATCTCGGAAACGAAGCGAGCTATGGCAAAATGTTAAGAGACCTTTTTTGTAGAGAATTATGTTTCCTACAATTTACGTTCTCTGATATTTTTTGATCAGAAGCGTAGTTTTCGAGATATATCAAGATATTTAAAAGTTTCGAAGCCGCACCAACATAATAGAGATACAGAAACACTGTGGCCCCTTTCTTTGAGATAACTCTGCACTATTGCGCGCTGCAAATGCCACTTCCAGCTTAGCTGTGCAGAAGAAGAACAACAAGAAGAAGAAATATCTGGAAATATGTCCGTCAGGCCCCTTCCCTTGAGATAAATCTGCAAATATCTCGGAAACCAAGCGAGCTATGGCAAAATGTTAAGAGACCTTATTTGTAGAGAATTAAGTTTCCTACTTTTTATGTTCTACGATATTTTTTGATCAGATGCGTAGTTCTCGAGATATATCAAGATATTTAAAAGTTCCGAAGCCGCACCAACATAATAGAGATACAGAAACACCGTGGCCCCTTTCTTTGAGATAACTCTGCACTATTGCGAGCTGCAAATGCCACTTCCAGCTTAGCTGTGCAGAAGAAGAACAACAAGAAGAAGAAATATCTCGAAATATGTCCGTCAGACCCCTTCCCTCGAGATAAATCTGCAAATATCTCGGAAACGAAGAGAGCTATGGCAAAATGTTAAGAGACCTTTTTTGTAGAGAATTAAGTTTCCTACTTTTCATGTTCTATGATATTTTTTGATCAGATGCGTAGTTCTCGAGATATATCAAGATATTTAAAAGTTCCGAAGCCGCACCAACATAATAGAGATACAGAAACACCGTGGCCCCTTTCTTTGAGATAACTCTGCACGATTGCGAGCTGGAAATGCCACTTCCAGTTTAGCTGTGCAGAAGAAGAACAACAAGAAGAAGAAATATCTCGAAATATGTCCATCAGGACCCTTCCCTTGAGATAAATCTGCAAATATCTCGGAAACGAAGCGAGCTACGGCAAAATGTTAAGCGACCTTTTTTGTAGAAAATTAGGTTTCCTACTTTTTATGTTCTATGATATTTTTTGATTAGATGCGTAGTTCTCGAGATATATCAAGATATTTAAAAGTTCCGAAGCCGCACCAACATAATAGAGATACACAAACACCGTGGCCCCTTTCTTTGAGATAACTCTGCACTATTGCGAGCTGCAAATGCCACTTCCAGCTTAGCTGTGCAGAAGAAGAACAACAAGAAGAAGAAATATCTGGAAATATGTCCGTCAGGCCCCTTCCCTTGAGATAAATCTGCAAATATCTCGGAAACCAAGCGAGCTACGGCAAAATGTTAAGAGACCTTATTTGTAGAGAATTAAGTTTCCTACTTTTTATGTTCTACGATATTTTTTGATCAGATGCGTAGTTCTCGAGATATATCAAGATATTTAAAAGTTCCGAAGCCGCACCAACATAATAGAGATACAGAAACACCGTGGCCCCTTTCTTTGAGATAACTCTGCACTATTGCGAGCTGCAAATGCCACTTCCAGCTTAGCTGTGCAGAAGAAGAACAACAAGAAGAAGAAATATCTCGAAATATGTCCGTCAGGCCCCTTCCCTTGAGATAAATCTGCAAATATCTCGGAAACGAAGCGAGCTATGGCAAAATGTTAAGAGACCTTTTTTGTAGAGAATTAATTTTCCTACTTTTCATGTTCTATGATATTTTTTGATCAGATGCGTAGTTCTCGAGATATATCAAGATATTTAAAAGTTCCGAAGCCGCACCAACATAATAGAGATACAGAAACACCGTGGCCCCTTTCTTTGAGATAACTCTGCACTATTGCGAGCTGCAAATGCCACTTCCAGCTTAGCTGTGCAGAAGAAGAACAACAAGAAGAAGAAATATCTCGAAATATGTCCGTCAGGCCCCTTCCCTTGAGATATATCTGCAAATATCTCGGAAACGAAGCGAGCTATGGCAAAATGTTAAGAGACCTTTTTTGTCGAGAATTATGTTTCCTACAATTTATGTTCTATGATATTTTTTGATCAGAAGCGTAGTTTTCGAGATATATCGAGATATTTAAAAGTTCCGAAGCCGCACCAACATAATAGAGATACAGAAACACCGTGGCCCCTTTCTTTGAGATAACTCTGCACTATTGCGAGCTGCAAATGCCACTTCCAGCTTAGCTGTGCAGAAGAAGAACAACAAGAAGAAGAAATATCTGGAAATATGTCCGTCAGGCCCCTTCCCTTGAGATAGATCTGGAAATATCTCGGAAACGAAGAGAGCTATGGCAAAATGTTAAGAGACCTTTTTTGTAGACAATTAAGTTTCCTACTTTTTACGTTCTATGACATTTTTTGATCAGATGCGTAGTTCTCGAGATATATCAAGATATTTAAAAGTTCCGAAGCCGCACCAACATAATAGAGATACAGAAACACCGTGGTCCCTTTCTTTGAGATAACTCTGCACTATTGCGAGCTGTAAATGCCACTTCCAGCTTAGCTGTGCAGAAGAAGAACAACAAGAAGAAGTAATATCTCGAAATATGTCCGTCAGGCCCCTTCCCTTGAGATATATCTGCAAATATCTCGGAAACGAAGCGAGCTATGGCAAAATGTTAAGAGACCTTTTTTGTCGAGAATTATGTTTCCTACAATTTATGTTCTATGATATTTTTTGATCAGAAGCGTAGTTTTCGAGATATATCGACATATTTAAAAGTTCCGAAGCCGCACCAACATAATAGAGATACAGAAACACCGTGGCCCCTTTCTTTGAGATGACTCTGCACTATTGCGAGCTGGAAATGCCACTTCCAGTTTAGCTGTGCAGAAGAAGAACAACAAGAAGAAGAAATATCTCGAAATATGTCCGTTAGGCCCCTTCCCTTGAGATATATCTGCAAATATCTCGGAAACGAAGCGAGCTATGGCAAAATGTTAAGAGACCTTTTTTGTCGAGAATTATGTTTCCTACAATTTATGTTCTATGATATTTTTTGATCAGAAGCGTAGTTTTCGAGATATATCGAGATATTTAAAAGTTCCGAAGCCGCACCAACATAATAGAGATACAGAAACACCGTGGCCCCTTTCTTTGAGATGACTCTGCACTATTGCGAGCTGGAAATGCCACTTCCAGTTTAGCTGTGCAGAAGAAGAACAACAAGAAGAAGAAATATCTCGAAATATGTCCGTTAGGCCCCTTCCCTTGAGATAAATCTGCAAATATCTCGGAAACGAAGCGAGCTATGGCAAAATGTTAAGAGACCTTTTTTGTAGAGAATTAATTTTCCTACTTTTCATGTTCTATGATATTTTTTGATCAGATGCGTAGTTCTCGAGATATATCAAGATATTTAAAAGTTCCGAAGCCGCACCAACATAATAGAGATACAGAAACACCGTGGCCCCTTTCTTTGAGATAACTCTGCACTATTGCGAGCTGCAAATGCCACTTCCAGCTTAGCTGTGCAGAGGAAGAACAACAAGAAGAAGAAATATCTCGAAATATGTCCGTCAGGCCCCTTCCCTTGAGATAAATCTGGAAATATCTCGGAAACGAAGAGAGCTATGGCAAAATGTTAAGAGACCTTTTTTGTAGAGAATTAAGTTTCCTACTTTTTACGTTCTATGACATTTTCTGATCAGATGCGTAGTTCTCGAGATATATCAAGATATTTAAAAGTTCCGAAGCCGCACCAACATAATAGAGATACAGAAACACCGTGGCCCCTTTCTTTGAGATAACTCTGCACTATTGCGAGCTGTAAATGCCACTTCCAGCTTAGCTGTGCAGAAGAAGAACAACAAGAAGAAGAAATATCTTGAAATATGTCCGTCAGGCCCCTTCCCTTGAGATATATCTGCAAATATCTCGGAAACGAAGCGAGCTATGGCAAAATGTTAAGAGACCTTTTTTGTCGAGAATTATGTTTCCTACAATTTATGTTCTATGATATTTTTTGATCAGAAGCGCAGTTTTCGAGATATATCGAGATATTTAAAAGTTCCGAAGCCGCACCAACATAATAGAGATACAGAAACACCGTGGCCCCTTTCTTTGAGATGACTCTGCACTATTGCGAGCTGGAAATGCCACTTCCAGTTTAGCTGTGCAGAAGAAGAACAACAAGAAGAAGAAATATCTCGAAATATGTCCATCAGGACCCTTCCCTTGAGATAAATCTGCAAATATCTCGGAAACGAAGCGAGCTACGGCAAAATGTTAAGCGACCTTTTTTGTAGAAAATTAGGTTTCCTACTTTTTATGTTCTATGATATTTTTTGATTAGATGCGTAGTTCTCGAGATATATCAAGATATTTAAAAGTTCCGAAGCCGCACCAACATAATAGAGATACACAAACACCGTGGCCCCTTTCTTTGAGATAACTCTGCACTATTGCGAGCTGCAAATGCCACTTCCAGCTTAGCTGTGCAGAAGAAGAACAACAAGAAGAAGAAATATCTGGAAATATGTCCGTCAGGCCCCTTCCCTTGAGATAAATCTGCAAATATCTCGGAAACCAAGCGAGCTACGGCAAAATGTTAAGAGACCTTATTTGTAGAGAATTAAGTTTCCCACTTTTTATGTTCTACGATATTTTTTGATCAGATGCGTAGTTCTCGAGATATATCAAGATATTTAAAAGTTCCGAAGCCGCACCAACATAATAGAGATACAGAAACACCGTGGCCCCTTTCTTTGAGATAACTCTGCACTATTGCGAGCTGCAAATGCCACTTCCAGCTTAGCTGTGCAGAAGAAGAACAACAAGAAGAAGAAATATCTGGAAATATGTCCGTCAGGCCCGTTCCCTTGAGATAAATCTGCAAATATCTCGGAAACCAAGCGAGCTATGGCCAAATGTTAAGAGACCTTTTTTGTAGAGAATTAAGTTTCCTACTTTTTATGTTCTATGATATTTTTTGATCAGATGCGTAGTTCTCGAGATATATCCAGATATTTAAAAGTTCCGAAGCGGCACCAACATAATAGAGATACAGAAACACCGTGGCCCCTTTCTTTGAGGTAACTCTGCACTATTGCGAGCTGCAAATGCCACTTCCAGCTTAGCTGTGCAGAAGAAGAACAACAAGAAGAAGAAACATCTCGAAATATGTCCCTCAGGCCCCTTCCCTTGAGATAAATCTGCAAATATCTCGGAAACCAAGCGAGCTATGGCAAAATGTTAAGAGACCTTATTTGTAGAGAATTAAGTTTCCTACTTTTTATGTTCTACGATATTTTTTGATCAGATGCGTAGTTCTCGAGATATATCAAGATATTTAAAAGTTCCGAAGCCGCACCAACATAATAGAGATACAGAAACACCGTGGCCCCTTTCTTTGAGATAACTCTGCACTATTGCGAGCTGCAAATGCCACTTCCAGCTTAGCTGTGCAGAAGAAGAACAACAAGAAGAAGAAATATCTCGAAATATGTCCGTCAGGCCCCTTCCCTTGAGATAAATCTGCAAATATCTCGGAAACGAAGCGAGCTATGGCAAAATGTTAAGAGACCTTTTTTGTAGAGAATTATGTTTCCTACAATTTACGTTCTCTGATATTTTTTGATCAGAAGCGTAGTTTTCGAGATATATCAAGATATTTAAAAGTTCCGAAGCCGCACCAACATAATAGAGATACAGAAACACCGTGGCCCCTTTCTTTGAGATAACTCTGCACTATTGCGCGCTGCAAATGCCACTTCCAGCTTAGCTGTGCAGAAGAAGAACAACAAGAAGAAGAAATATCTCGAAATATGTCCGTCAGGCCCCTTCCCTTGAGATAAATCTGCAAATATCTCGGAAACGAAGCGAGCTATGGCAAAATGTTAAGAGACCTTTTTTGTAGAGAATTAAGTTTCCTACTTTTTATGTTCTATGATATTTTTTGATCAGATGCGTAGTTCTCGAGATATATCAAGATATTTAAAAGCTCCGAAGCTGCACCATCATAATAGAGGTACAGAAACACCGTGGCCCCTTTCTTTGAGATAACTCTGCACTATTGCGAGCTGCAAATGCCACTTCCAGCTTAGCTGTGCAGAAGAAGAACAACAAGAATAAGAAATATTTCGAAATATGTCCGTCAGGCCCCTTCCCTTGAGATGAATCTGCAAATATCTCGGAAACGAAGCGAGCTATGGCAAAATGTTAAGAGACCTTTTTTGTAGAGAATTAAGTTTCCTACTTTTTATGTTCTATGATATTTTTTGATCAGATGCGTAGTTCTCGAGATATATCAAGATATTTAAAAGCTCCGAAGCCGCACCAACATAATAGAGATACAGAAACACCGTGGCCCCTTTCTTTGAGATAACTCTGCACTATTGCGAGCTGCAAATGCCACTTCCAGCTTAGCTGTGCAGAAGAAGAACAACAAGAAGAAGAAATATCTCGAAATATGTCCGTCAGACCCCTTCCCTCGAGATAAATCTGCAAATATCTCGGAAACGAAGAGAGCTATGGCAAAATGTTAAGAGACCTTTTTTGTAGAGAATTAAGTTTCCTACTTTTCATGTTCTATGATATTTTTTGATCAGATGCGTAGTTCTCGAGATATATCAAGATATTTAAAAGTTCCGAAGCCGCACCAACATAATAGAGATACAGAAACACCGTGGCCCCTTTCTTTGAGATAACTCTGCACGATTGCGAGCTGGAAATGCCACTTCCAGTTTAGCTGTGCAGAAGAAGAACAACAAGAAGAAGAAATATCTCGAAATATGTCCATCAGGACCCTTCCCTTGAGATAAATCTGCAAATATCTCGGAAACGAAGCGAGCTACGGCAAAATGTTAAGCGACCTTTTTTGTAGAAAATTAGGTTTCCTACTTTTTATGTTCTATGATATTTTTTGATTAGATGCGTAGTTCTCGAGATATATCAAGATATTTAAAAGTTCCGAAGCCGCACCAACATAATAGAGATACAGAAACACCGTGGCCCCTTTCTTTGAGATAACTCTGCACTATTGCGAGCTGTAAATGCCACTTCCAGCTTAGCTGTGCAGAAGAAGAACAACAAGAAGAAGAAATATCTTGAAATATGTCCGTCAGGCCCCTTCCCTTGAGATATATCTGCAAATATCTCGGAAACGAAGCGAGCTATGGCAAAATGTTAAGAGACCTTTTTTGTCGAGAATTATGTTTCCTACAATTTATGTTCTATGATATTTTTTGATCAGAAGCGCAGTTTTCGAGATATATCGAGATATTTAAAAGTTCCGAAGCCGCACCAACATAATAGAGATACAGAAACACCGTGGCCCCTTTCTTTGAGATGACTCTGCACTATTGCGAGCTGGAAATGCCACTTCCAGTTTAGCTGTGCAGAAGAAGAACAACAAGAAGAAGAAATATCTCGAAATATGTCCATCAGGACCCTTCCCTTGAGATAAATCTGCAAATATCTCGGAAACGAAGCGAGCTACGGCAAAATGTTAAGCGACCTTTTTTGTAGAAAATTAGGTTTCCTACTTTTTATGTTCTATGATATTTTTTGATTAGATGCGTAGTTCTCGAGATATATCAAGATATTTAAAAGTTCCGAAGCCGCACCAACATAATAGAGATACACAAACACCGTGGCCCCTTTCTTTGAGATAACTCTGCACTATTGCGAGCTGCAAATGCCACTTCCAGCTTAGCTGTGCAGAAGAAGAACAACAAGAAGAAGAAATATCTGGAAATATGTCCGTCAGGCCCCTTCCCTTGAGATAAATCTGCAAATATCTCGGAAACCAAGCGAGCTACGGCAAAATGTTAAGAGACCTTATTTGTAGAGAATTAAGTTTCCCACTTTTTATGTTCTACGATATTTTTTGATCAGATGCGTAGTTCTCGAGATATATCAAGATATTTAAAAGTTCCGAAGCCGCACCAACATAATAGAGATACAGAAACACCGTGGCCCCTTTCTTTGAGATAACTCTGCACTATTGCGAGCTGCAAATGCCACTTCCAGCTTAGCTGTGCAGAAGAAGAACAACAAGAAGAAGAAATATCTGGAAATATGTCCGTCAGGCCCGTTCCCTTGAGATAAATCTGCAAATATCTCGGAAACCAAGCGAGCTATGGCCAAATGTTAAGAGACCTTTTTTGTAGAGAATTAAGTTTCCTACTTTTTATGTTCTATGATATTTTTTGATCAGATGCGTAGTTCTCGAGATATATCCAGATATTTAAAAGTTCCGAAGCGGCACCAACATAATAGAGATACAGAAACACCGTGGCCCCTTTCTTTGAGGTAACTCTGCACTATTGCGAGCTGCAAATGCCACTTCCAGCTTAGCTGTGCAGAAGAAGAACAACAAGAAGAAGAAACATCTCGAAATATGTCCCTCAGGCCCCTTCCCTTGAGATAAATCTGCAAATATCTCGGAAACCAAGCGAGCTATGGCAAAATGTTAAGAGACCTTATTTGTAGAGAATTAAGTTTCCTACTTTTTATGTTCTACGATATTTTTTGATCAGATGCGTAGTTCTCGAGATATATCAAGATATTTAAAAGTTCCGAAGCCGCACCAACATAATAGAGATACAGAAACACCGTCGCCCCTTTCTTTGAGATAACTCGGCGCTATTGCGAGCTCGAAATGCCACTTCCAGTTTAGCTGTGCAGAAGAAGAACAACAAGAAGAGGAAATATCTCGAAATATGACCGTCAGGCCCCTTCCCTTGAGATATATCTGCAAATATCTCGGAAACGAAACGAGCTATGGCAAAATGTTAAGAGACCTTTTTTGTAGAGAATTATGTTTCCTACAATTTATGTTCTATGATATTTTTTGGTCAGAAGCGTAGTTTTCGAGATATATCGAGATATTTAAAAGATCCGAAGCCGCACCAACATAATAGAGATACAGAAACACCGTGGCCCCTTTCTTTGAGATAACTCTGCACTATTGCGAGCTGCAAATGCCACTTCCAGCTTAGCTGTGCAGAAGATGAACAACAAGAAGAAGAAATATCTCGAAATATGTCCGTCAGGCCCCTTCCCTTCAGATAAATCTGCAAATATCTCGGAAACGAAGCGAGCTATGGCAAAATGTTAAGAGACCTTTTTTGTAGAGAATTAAGTTTCCTACTTTTTATGTTCTATGATATTTTTTGATCAGATGCGCAGTTCTCGAGATATATCAAGATATCTAAAAGTTCCGAAGCCGCACCAACATAATAGAGATACAGAAACACCGTGGCCCCATTCTTCGAGATAACTCTGCACTATTGCGAGCTGCAAATGCCACTTCCAGCTTAGCTGTGCAGAAGAAGAACAACAAGAAGAAGAAATATCTCGAAAAATGTCCGTCAGGCCCCTTCCCTTGAGATAAATCTGCAAATATCTCGGAAACGAAGCGAGCTATGGCAAAATGTTAAGAGACCTTATTTGTAGACAATTAAGTTTCCTACTTTTTATGTTCTATGATATTTTTTGATCAGATGCGTAGTTCTCGAGATATATCAAGATATTTAAAAGTTCCGAAGCCGCACCAACATAATAGAGATACAGAAACACCGTGGCCCCTTTCTTTGAGATAACTCTGCACTAGTGCGAGCCGCAAATGCCGCTTCCAGCTTAGCTGTGCAGAAGAAGAACAACAAGAAGAAGAAATATCTCGAAATATGTCCGTCAGGCCCCTTCCCTTGAGATAAATCTGCACATATCTCGGAAACGAAGCGAGCTATGGCAAAATGTGAAGAGACCTTTTGTGTAGAGAATTAAGTTTCCTACTTTTTATGTTCTATGATATTTTTTGATCAGATGCGTAGTTCTCGAGATATATCAAGATACTTAAAAGTTCCGAAGCCGCACCAACATAATAGAGATACAGAAACACCGTGGCCCCTTTCTTTGAGATAACTCTGCGCTATTGCGAGCTGGAAATGCCACTTCCAGTTTAGCTGTGCAGAAGAAGAACAACAAGAAGAGGAAATATCTCGAAATATGTCCGTCAGGCCCCTTCCCTTGAGATATATCTGCAAATATCTCGGAAACGAAACGAGCTATGGCAAAATGTTAAGAGACCTTATTTGTAGAGAATTAAGTTTCCTACTTTTTATGTTCTATGATATTATTTGATCAGATGCGTAGTTCTCGAGATATATCAAGATATTTAAAACTTCCGAAGCCGCACCAACATAATAGAGATACAGAAACACCGTGGCCCCTTTCTTTCAGATAACTCTGCACTATTGCGAGCTGGAAATGCCACTTCCTGTTTAGCTGTGCAGAAGAAGAACAACAAGAAGAAGAAATATCCCGAAATATGTCCGTCAGGACCCTTCCCTTGAGATAAATCTGCATATATCTCGGAAACGAAGCGAGCTATGGCAAAATGTTAAGAGACCTTTTTGGTAGAGAATGAAGTTTCCTACTTTTTATGTTCTATAATATTTTTTGATCAGATGCGTAGTTCTCGAGATATATCAAGATATTTAAAAGTTCGGAAGCCGCACCAACATAATAGAGATACAGAAACACCGTGGCCCCTTTCTTTGAGATAACTCTGCACTATTGCGAGCTGCAAATGCCACTTCCAGCTTAGCTGTGCAGAAGAAGACCAACAAGAAGAAGAAATATCTCGAAATATGTCCGTCAGGCCCCTTCCCTTGAGATAAATCTGCAAATATCTCGGAAACGAAGCGAGCTATGGCAAAATGTTAAGCGACTTTATTTGTAGAGAATTAAGTTTCCTACTTTTTACGTTCTATGATATTTTTTGATCAGATGCGTAGTTCTCGAGATATATCAAGATATTTTAAAGTTCCGAAGCCGCACCAACATAATAGAGATACAGAAACACCGTGGCCCCTTTCTTTGAGATAACTCTGCACTACTGCGAGCTGGAAATGCCACTTCCAGTTTAGCTGTGCAGAAGAAGAACAACAAGAAGAAGAAATATCTCGAAATATGTCCGTCAGGCCCCTTCCCTTGAGATAAATCTGCAAATATCTCGGAAACGAAGCGAGCTATGGCAAAATGTTAAGAGACCTTTTTTGTTGAGAATTAAGTTTCCTACTTTTTATGTTCCATGATATTTTTTGATCAGATGCGTAGTTCTCGAGATATATCAAGATATTTAAAAGCTCCGAAGCCGCACCAACATAATAGAGATACAGAAACACCGTGGCCCCTTTCTTTGAGATAACTCTGCACTATTGCGAGCTGTAAATGCCACGTCCAGCTTAGCTGTGCAGAAGAAGAACAACAAGAAGAAGAAATATCTCGAAATATGTCCGTCAGGCCCCTTCCCTCGAGATAAATCTGCAAATATCTCGGAAACGAAGCGAGCTATGGCAAAATGTTAAGAGACCTTTTTTGTAGAGAATTAAGTTTCCTACTTTTTATGTTCTATGATATTTTTTGATCGGATGCGTAGTTCTCGAGATATATCAAGATATTTAAAAGTTCCGGAGCCGCACCAACATAATAGAGATACAGAAACACCGTGGCCCCTTTCTTTGAGATAACTCTGCACTATTGCGAGCTGCAAATGCCACTTCCAGCTTAGCTGTGCAGAGGAGGAACAACAAGAAGAAGAAATATCTCGAAATATGTCCGTCAGGCCAGTTCCTTTGAGCTGAATCTGCAAATATCTCGGAAACGAAGCGAGCTATGGCAAAATGTTAAGAGACGTTTTTTGTAGAGAATTATGTTTCCTACAATTTATGTTCTATGATATTTTTTGATCCGAAGCGTAGTTTTCGAGATATATCGAGATATTTAAAAGTTCCGAAGCCGCACCAACATAATAGGGATACAGAAACACCGTGGCCCCTTTCTTTGAGATAACTCTGCACTAGTGCGAGCCGCAAATGCCACTTCCAGCTTAGCTGTGCAGAAGAAGAACAACAAGAAGAAGAAATATCTCGAAATATGTCCGTCAGGCCCCTTCCCTTGAGATAAATCTGCAAATATCTCGGAAACGAAGCGAGCTATGGCAAAATGTTAAGAGACCATTTTTGTAGAGAATTGAGTTTCCTACTTTTTATCTTCTATGATATTTTTTGATCAGATGCGTAGTTCTCGAGATATATCAAGATATTTAAAAGTTCCGAAGCCGCACCAACATAATAGAGATACAGAAACACCGTGGCCCCTTTCTTTGAGATAACTCTGCACTATTGCGAGCTGCAAATGCCACTTCCAGCTTAGCTGTGCAGAGGAAGAACAACAAGAAGAAGAAATATCTCGAAATATGTCCGTCAGGCCAGTTCCTTTGAGCTGAATCTGCAAATATCTCGGAAACGAAGCGAGCTATGGCAAAATGTTAAGAGACGTTTTTTGTAGAGAATTATGTTTCCTACAATTTATGTTCTATGATATTTTTTGATCCGAAGCGTAGTTTTCGAGATATATCGAGATATTTAAAAGTTCCGAAGCCGCACCAACATAATAGGGATACAGAAACACCGTGGCCCCTTTCTTTGAGATAACTCTGCACTAGTGCGAGCCGCAAATGCCACTTCCAGCTTAGCTGTGCAGAAGAAGAACAACAAGAAGAAGAAATATCTCGAAATATGTCCGTCAGGCCCCTTCCCTTGAGATAAATCTGCAAATATCTCGGAAACGAAGCGAGCTATGGCAAAATGTTAAGAGACCATTTTTGTAGAGAATTGAGTTTCCTACTTTTTATCTTCTATGATATTTTTTGATCAGATGCGTAGTTCTCGAGATATATCAAGATATTTAAAAGTTCCGAAGCCGCACCAACATAATAGAGATACAGAAACACCGTGGCCCCTCTCTTTGAGATAACTCTGCACTATTGCGAGCTGGAAATGCCACTTCCAGTTTAGCTGTGCAGAAGAAGAACAACAAGAAGAAGAAATATCTCGAAATATGTCCGTTAGGCCCCTTCGCTTGAGATAAATCTGCAAATATCTCGGAAACGAAGCGAGCTATGGCAAAATGTTAAGAGACCTTTTTTGTAGAGAATTAAGTTTCCTACTTTTTATGTTCTATGATATTTTTTGATCAGATGCGTAGTTCTCGAGATATATCAAGATATTTAAAAGTTCCGAAGCCGCACCAACATAATAGAGATACAGAAACACCGTGGCCCCTTTCTTTGAGATAACTCTGCACTGTTGCGAGCTGTAAATGCCACTTCCAGCTTAGCTGTGCAGAAGACGAATAACAAGAAGAAGAAATATCTCGAAATATGTCCGTCAGGCCCCTTCCCTTGAGATATATCTGCAAATATCTCGGAAACGAAGCGAGCTATGGCAAAATGTTAAGAGACCTTTTTTGTAGAGAATTATGTTTCCTACAATTTAGGTTCTATCATATTTTTTGATCAGAAGCGTAGTTTTCGAGATGTATCGAGATATTTAAAAGTTCCGAAGCCGCACCAACATAATAGAGATACAGAAACACCGTGGCCCCTTTCTTTGAGATAACTCTGCACTAGTGCGAGCCGCAAATGCCACTTCCAGCTTAGCTGTGCAGAAGAAGAACAACAAGAAGAAGAAATATCTCGAAATATGTCCGTCAGGCCCCTTCCCTTGAGATATATCTGCAAATATCTCGGAAACGAAGCGAGCTATGGCAAAATGTTAAGAGACCTTTTTTGTAGAGAATTCTGTTTCCTGCAATTTATGTTCTATGATATTTTTTGATCAGAAGCGTAGTTTTCGAGATATATCGAGATATTTAAAAGTTCCGAAGCCGCACCAACATAATAGAGATACAGAAACACCGTGGCCCCTTTCTTTGAGATAACTCTGCACTAGTGCGAGCCGCAAATGCCACTTCCAGCTTAGCTGTGCAGAGGAAGAACAACAAGAAGAAGAAATATCTCGAAATATGTCCGTCAGGCCAGTTCCTTTGAGCTGAATCTGCAAATATCTCGGAAAGGAAGCGAGCTATGGCAAAATGTTAAGAGACCTTTTTTGTAGAGAATTAAGTTTCCCACTTTTTATGTTCTATGATATTTTTTGATCAGAAGCGTAGTTTTCGAGATATATCGAGATATTTAAAAGTTCCGAAGCCGCACCAACATAATAGAGATACAGAAACACCGTGGCCCCTTTCTTTGAGATAACTCTGCACGATTGCGAGCCGCAAATGCCACTTCCAGCTTAGCTGTGCAGAAGAAGAACAAGAAGAAGAAGAAATATCTCGAAATATGTCCGTCAGGCCCCTTCCCTTGAGATATATCTGCAAATATCTCGGAAACGAAGCGAGCTATGGCAAAATGTTAACAGACCTTTTTTGTAGAGAATTAAGTTTCCTACTTTTTACGTTCTATGATATTTTTTGATCAGATGCGTAGTTCTCGAGATATATCAAGATATTTAAAAGTTCCGAAGCCGCACCAACATAATAGAGATACAGAAACACCGTGGCCCCTTTCTTTGAGATAACTCTGCACTATTGCGAGCTGGAAATGCCACTTCCAGTTTAGCTGTGTAGAAGAAGAACAACAAGAAGAAGAAATATCTCGAAATATGTCCATCAGGACCCTTCCCTTGAGATAAATCTGCAAATATCTCGGAAACGAAGCGAGCTATGGCAAAATGTTAAGGGACCTTTTTTGTAGAGAATAATGTTTCCTACAATTTACGTTCTATGATATTTTTTGATCAGAAGCGTAGTTTTCGAGATATATCGAAATATTTTAAAGTTCCGAAGCCGCACCAACATAATAGAGATACAGAAACACCGTGGCCCCTTTCTTTGAGATAACTCTGCACTAGTGCGAGCCGCAAATGCCACTTCCAGCTTAGCTGTGCAGAAGAAGAACAAGAAGAAGAAGAAATATCTCGAAATATGTCCGTCAGGCCCCTTCCCTTGAGATATATCTGCAAATATCTCGGAAACGAAGCGAGCTATGGCAAAATGTTAAGAGACCTTTTTTGTAGAGAATTAAGTTTCCTACTTTTTACGTTCTATGATATTTTTTGATCAGATGCGTAGTTCTCGAGATATATCAAGATATTTAAAAGTTCCGAAGCCGCACCAACATAATAGAGATACAGAAACACCGTGGCCCCTTTCTTTGAGATAACTCTGCACTATTGCGAGCTGGAAATGCCACTTCCAGTTTAGCTGTGTAGAAGAAGAACAACAAGAAGAAGAAATATCTCGAAATATGTCCATCAGGACCCTTCCCTTGAGATAAATCTGCAAATATCTCGGAAACGAAGCGAGCTATGGCAAAATGTTAAGGGACCTTTTTTGTAGAGAATAATGTTTCCTACAATTTACGTTCTATGATATTTTTTGATCAGAAGCGTAGTTTTCGAGATATATCGAAATATTTTAAAGTTCCGAAGCCGCACCAACATAATAGAGATACAGAAACACCGTGGCCCCTTTCTTTGAGATAACTCTGCACTATTGCGAGCTGCAAATGCCACTTCCAGCTTAGCTGTGCAGAAGAAGAACAACAAGAAGAAGAAATATCTCGAAATATGTCCGTCAGGCCCCTTCCCTTGAGATAAATCTGCAAATATCTCGGAAACGAAGCGAGCTATGGCAAAATGTTTAGAGACCTTTCTTGTAGAGAATTAAGTTTCCTACTTTTTATGTAGTATGATATTTTCTGATCAGATGCGTAGTTCTCGAGATATATCAAGATATTTAAAAGTTCCGAAGCCGCACCAACATAATAGAGATACAGAAACACCGTGGCCCCTTTCTTTGAGATAACTCTGCACTATTGCGCGCTGCAAATGCCACTTCCAGCTTAGCTGTGCAGAAGAAGACCAACAAGAAGAAGAAATATCTCGAAATATGTCCGTCAGGCCCCTTCCCTTGAGATAAATCTGCAAATATCTCGGAAACGAAGCGAGCTATGGCAAAATGTTAAGAGACCTTTTTTGTAGAGAATTCAGTTTCCTACTTTTTATGTTCTATGATATTTTTCGATCAGAGGCGTAGTTCTCGACATATATCGAGATATTTAAAAGTTCCGAAGCCGCACCAACATAATAGAGATACAGAAACACCGTGGCCCCTTTCTTTGAGATAACTCTGCACTAGTGCGAGCCGCAAATGCCACTTCCAGCTTAGCTGTGCAGAAGAAGAACAAGAAGAAGAAGAAATATCTCGAAATATGTCCGTCAGGCCCCTTCCCTTGAGATAAATATGCAAATATCTCGGAAACGAAGCGAGCTATGGCAAAATGTTAAGAGACCTTTTTTGTAGAGAATTAAGTTTCCTACTTTTTATGTTCTATGATATTTTTTGATCAGATGCGTAGTTCTCGAGATATATCAAGATATTTAAAAGTTCCGAAGCCGCACCAACATAATAGAGATACAGAAACACCGTGGCCCCTTTCTTTGAGATAACTCTGCACTATTGCGAGCTGCAAATGCCACTTCCAGCTTAGCTGTGCAGAGGAAGAACAACAAGGAGAAGAAATATCTCGAAATATGTCCGTCAGGCCAGTTCCTTTGAGCTGAATCTGCAAATATCTCGGAAACGAAGCGAGCTATGGCAAAATGTTAAGAGACGTTTTTTGTAGAGAATTATGTTTCCTACAATTTATGTTCTATGATATTTTTTGATCAGAAGCGTAGTTTTCGAGATATATCGAGATATTTAAAAGTTCCGAAGACGCACCAACATAATAGAGATACAGAAACACCGTGGCCCCTTTCTTTGAGATAACTGTGCACTAGTGCGAGCCGCAAATGCCACTTCCAGCTTAGCTGTGCAGAAGAAGAACAACAAGAAGAAGAAATATCTCGAAATATGTCCGTCAGGCCCCTTCCCTTGAGATATATCTGCAAATATCTCGGAAACGAAGCGAGCTATGGCAAAATGTTAAGAGACCGTTTTTGTAGAGAATTAAGTTTCCTACTTTTTATCTTCTATGATATTTTTTGATCAGACGCATAGTTCTCGAGATATATCAAGATATTTAAAAGTTCCGAAGCCGCACCAACATAATAGAGATACAGAAACACCGTGGCCCCTTTCTTTGAGATAACTCTGCACTATTGCGAGCTGCAAATGCCACTTCCAGCTTAGCTGTGCAGAAGAAGAACAACAAGAAGAAGAAATATCTCAAAATATGTCCGTCAGGCCCCTTCCCTTGAGATATATCTGCAAATATCTCGGAAACGAAGCGAGCTATGGCAAAATGTTAAGGGACCTTTTTTGTAGAGAATAATGTTTCCTACAATTTACGTTCTATGATATTTTTTGATCAGAAGCGTAGTTTTCGAGATATATCGAGATATTTAGAAGTTCCGAAGCCGCACCAACATAATAGAGATACAGAAACACCGTGGCCCCTTTCTTTGAGTTAATTCTGCACTATTGCGACCTGCAAATGCCACTTCCAGCTCAGCTGTGCAGAAGAAGAACAACAAGAAGAAGAAATATCTCGAAATATGTCCGTCAGGCCCCTTCCCTTGAGATAAATCTGCAAATATCTCGGAAACGAAGCGAGCTATGGCAAAATGTTAAGAGACCTTTTTTGTAGAGAATTAAGTTTCCTACTTTTTACGTTCTATGATATTTTTTGATCAGATGCGTAGTTCTCGAGATATATCAAGATATTTAAAAGTTCCGAAGCCGCACCAACATAATAGAGATACAGAAACACCGTGGCCCCTCTCTTTGAGATAACTCTACACTATTGCGAGCTGGAAATGCCACTTCCAGTTTAGCTGTGCAGAAGAAGAACAACAAGAAGAAGAAATATCTCGAAATATGTCCGTTAGGCCCCTTCCCTTGAGATAAATCTGCAAATATCTCGGAAACGAAGCGAGCTATGGCAAAGTGTTAAGAGACCTTTTTTGTAGAGAATTAAGTTTCCTACTTTTTATGTTCTATGATATTTTTTGATCAGATGCGTAGTTCTCGAGATATATCAAGATATTTAAACGTTCCGAAGCCGCACCAACACAATAGAGATACAGAAACACCGTGGCCCCTTTCTTTGAGATAACTCTGCCCTATTCCGAGCTGTAAATGCCACTTCCAGCTTAGCTGTGCAGAAGAAGAACAACAAGAAGAAGAAATATCTCGAAATATGTCCGTCAGGCCCCTTCCCTTGAGATATATCCGCAAAAATCTCGGACACGAAGCGAGCTATGGCAAAATGTTAAGAGACCTTTTTTGTAGAGAATTATGTTTCCTACAATTTATGTTCTATCATATTTTTTGATCAGAAGCGTAGTTCTCGAGATATATCGAGATATTTAAAAGTTCCGAAGCCGCACCAACATAATAGGGATACAGAAACACCGTGGCCCCTTTCTTTGAGATAACTCTGCACTAGTGCGAGCCGCAAATGCCACTTCCAGCTTAGCTGTGCAGAAGAAGAACAACAAGAAGAAGAAATATCTCGAAATATGTACGTCATGCCCCTTCCCTTGAGATAAATCTGCAAATATCTCGGAAACGAAGCGAGCTATGGCAGAATGTTAAGAGACGTTTTTTGTAGAGAATTATGTTTCCTACAATTTATGTTCTATGATATTTTTTGATCAGAAGCGTAGTTCTCGAGATATATCGAGATATTTAAAAGTTCCGAAGCCGCACCAACATAATAGGGATACAGAAACACCGTGGCCCCTTTCTTTAAGATAACTCTGCACTAGTGCGAGCCGCAAATGCCACTTCCAGCTTAGCTGTGCAGAAGAAGAACAACAAGAAGAAGAAATATCTCGAAATATGTCCGTCAGGCCCCTTCCCTTGAGATAAATCTGCAAATATCTCGGAAACGAAGCGAGCTATGGCAAAATGTTAAGAGACCTTTTTTGTAGAGAATTAAGTTTCCTACTTTTTATGTTCTATGATATTTTTTGATCAGATGCGTAGTTCTCGAGATATATCAAGATATTTAAAAGTTCCGAAGCCGCACCAACATAATAGAGATACAGAAACACCGTGGCCCCTCTCTTTGAGATAACTCTGCACTATTCCGAGCTGTAAATGCCACTTCCAGCTTAGCTGTGCAGAAGAAGAACAACAAGAAGAAGAAATATCTCGAAATATGTCCGTCAGGCCCCTTCCCTTGAGATATATCTGCAAATATCTCGGAAACGAAGCGAGCTATGGCAAAATGTTAAGAGACCTTTTTTGTAGAGAATTATGTTTCCTACAATTTATGTTCTATGATATTTTTTGATCAGAAGCGTAGTTCTCGAGATATATCGAGATATTTAAAAGTTCCGAAGCCGCACCAACATAATAAGGATACAGAAACACCGTGGCCCCTTTCTTTGAGATAACTCTGCACTAGTGCGAGCCGCAAATGCCACTTCCAGCTTAGCTGTGCAGAAGAAGAACAACAAGAAGAAGAAATATCTCGAAATATGTCCGTCAGGCCCCTTCCCTTGAGATATATCTGCAAATATCTCGGAAACGAAGCGAGCTATGGCAAAATGTTAAGAGACCTTTTTTGTAGAGAATTATGTTTCCTACAATTTATGTTCTATGATATTTTTTGATCAGAAGCGTAGTTTTCGAGATATATCGAGATATTTAAAAGTTCCGAAGCCTCACCAACATAATAGTGATACAGAAACACCGTGGCCCCTTTCTTTGAGATAACTCTGCACTATTGCGAGCTGGAAATGCCACTTCCAGTTTAGCTGTGCAGAAGAAGAACAACAAGAAGAGGAAATATCTCGAAATATGTCCGTTAGTCCCCTTCCCTCGAGATAAATCTGCAAATATCTCGGAAACGAAGCGAGCTATGGCAAAATGTTAAGAGACCTTTTTTGTAGAGAATTAAGTTTCCTACTTTTTATGTTCTATGATATTTTTTGATCAGATGCGTAGTTCTCGAGATATATCAAGATATTTAAAAGTTCCGAAGCCGCACCAACATAATAGAGATACAGAAACACCGTGGCCCCTTTCTTTGAGATAACTCTGCACTATTGCGCGCTGCAAATGCCACTTCCAGCTTAGCTGTGCAGAAGAAGAACAACAAGAAGAAGAAATATCTCGAAATATGTCCGTCAGGCCCCTTCCCTTGAGATATATCTGCAAATATCTCGGAAAGGAAGCGAGCTATGGCAAAATGTTAAGAGACCTTTTTTGTCGAGAATTATGTTTCCTACAATTTATGTTCTATGATATTTTTTGATCAGAAGCGTAGTGGTCGAGATATATCGAGATATTTAAAAGTTCCGAAGCCGCACCAACATAATAGAGATACAGAAACACCGTGGCCCCTTTCTTTGAGATAACTCTGCACTATTGCGAGCTGGAAATGCCACTTCCAGTTTAGCTGTGCAGAAGAAGAACAACAAGAAGAAGAAATATCTCGAAATATGTCCGTTAGTCCCCTTCCCTCGAGATAAATCTGCAAATATCTCGGAAACGAAGCGAGCTATGGCAAAATGTTAAGAGACCTTTTTTGTAGAGAATTAAGTTTCCTACTTTTTATGTTCTATGATATTTTTTGATCAGATGCGTAGTTCTCGAGATATATCAAGATATTTAAAAGTTCCGAAGCCGCACCAACATAATAGAGATACAGAAACACCGTGGCCCCTTTCTTTGAGATAACTCTGCACTATTGCGCGCTGCAAATGCCACTTCCAGCTTAGCTGTGCAGAAGAAGAACAACAAGAAGAAGAAATATCTCGAAATATGTCCGTCAGGCCCCTTCCCTTGAGATATATCTGCAAATATCTCGGAAAGGAAGCGAGCTATGGCAAAATGTTAAGAGACCTTTTTTGTCGAGAATTATGTTTCCTACAATTTATGTTCTATGATATTTTTTGATCAGAAGCGTAGTGGTCGAGATATATCGAGATATTTAAAAGTTCCGAAGCCGCACCAACATAATAGAGATACAGAAACACCGTGGCCCCTTTCTTTGAGATATCTCTGCACTATTGCGAGCTGGAAATGCCACTTCCAGTTTAGCTGTGCAGAAGAAGAACAACAAGAAGAAGAAATATCTCGAAATATGTCCGTTAGGCCCCTTCCCTTGAGATAAATCTGCAAATATCTCGGAAACGAAGCGAGCTATGGCAAAATGTTAAGAGACCTTTTTTGTAGAGAATTAAGTTTCCTACTTTTTATGTTCTATGATATTTTTTGATCAGATGCGTAGTTCTCGAGATATATCAAGATATTTAAAAGTTCCGAAGCCGCACCAACATAATAGAGATACAGAAACACCGTGGCCCCTTTCTTTGAGATAACTCTGCACTATTGCGCGCTGCAAATGCCACTTCCAGCTTAACTGTGCAGAAGAAGAACAACAAGAAGAAGAAATATCTCGAAATATGTCCGTCAGGCCCCTTCCCTTGAGATAAATCTGCAAATATCTCGGAAACGAAGCGAGCTATGGCAAAATGTTAAGAGACCTTTTTTGTAGAGAATTAAGTTTCCTACTTTTTATGTTGTATGATATTTTTTGATCAGATGCGTAGTTCTCGAGATATATCAAGATATTTAAAAGTTCCGAAGCCGCACCAACATAATAGAGATACAGAAACACCGTGGCCCCTTTCTTTGAGATAACTCTGCACTATTGCGAGCTGCAAATGCCACTTCCAGCTTAGCTGTGCAGAGGAAGAACAACAAGAAGAAGAAATATCTCGAAATATGTCCGTCAGGCCCCTTCCCTTGAGATATATCTGCAAATATCTCGGAAACGAAGCGAGCTATGGCAAAATGTTAAGAGACCTTTTTTGTAGAGAATTATGTTTCCTACAATTTATGTTCTATGATATTTTTTGATCAGAAGCGTAGTTCTCGAGATATATCGAGATATTTAAAAGTTCCGAAGCCGCACCAACATAGTAGGGATACAGAAACACAGTGGCCCCTTTCTTTGAGATAACACTGCACTAGTGCGAGCCGCAAATGCCACTTCCAGCTTAGCTGTGCAGAAGAAGAACAACAAGAAGAAGAAATATCTCGAAATATGTCCGTCAGGCCCCTTCCCTTGAGATAAATCTGCAAATATATCGGAAACGAAGCGAGCTATGGCAGAATGTTAAGAGACGTTTTTTGTAGAGAATTATGTTTCCTACAATTTATGTTCTATGATATTTTTTGATCAGAAGCGTAGTTTTCGAGATATATCGAGATATTTAAAAGTTCCGCAGCCGCACCAACATAATAGAGATACAGAAACACCGTGGCCCCTTTCTTTGAGATAACTCTGCACTATTGCGAGCTGGAAATGCCACTTCCAGTTTAGCTGTCCAGAAGAAGAACAACAAGAAGAAGAAATATCTCGAAATATGTCCGTTAGGCCCCTTCCCTTGAGATAAATCTGCAAATATCTCGGAAACGAAGCGAGCTATGGCAAAATGTTAAGAGACCTTTTTTGTAGAGAATTAAGTTTCCTACTTTTTATGTTCTATGATATTTTTTGATCAGATGCGTAGTTCTCGAGATATATCAAGGTATTCAAAAGTTCCGAAGCCGCACCAACATAATAGAGATACAGAAACACCGTGGCCCCTTTCTTTGAGATAACTCTGCACTATTGCGAGCTGCAAATGCCACTTCCAGCTTAGCTGTGCAGAAGAAGAACAACAAGAAGAAGAAATATCTGGAAATATGTCCGTCAGGCCCCTTCCCTTGAGATAAATCTGCAAATATCTCGGAAACGAAGCGAGCTACGGCAAAATGTTGAGAGACCTTTTTTGTAGAGAATTAAGTTTCCTACTTTTTATGTTGTATGATATTTTTTGATCAGATGCGTAGTTCTCGAGATATATCAAGATATTTAAAAGTTCCGAAGCCGCACCAACATAATAGAGATACAGAAACACCGTGGCCCCTTTCTTTGAGATAACTCTGCACTATTGCGAGCTGCAAATGCCACTTCCAGCTTAGCTGTGCAGAGGAAGAACAACAAGAAGAAGAAATATCTCGAAATATGTCCGTCAGGCCCCTTCCCTTGAGATAAATCTGCAAATATCTCGGAAACGAAGCGAGCTATGGCAAAATGTTAAGAGACGTTTTTTGTAGAGAATTATGTTTCCTACAATTTATGTTCTATGATATTTTTTGATCAGATGCGTAGTTCTCGAGATATATCAAGATATTTAAAAGTTCCGAAGCCGCACCAACATAATAGAGATACAGAAACACCGTGGCCCCTTTCTTTGAGATAACTCTGCACTATTGCGCGCTGCAAATGCCACTTCCAGCTTAGCTGTGCAGAAGAAGAACAACAAGAAGAAGAAATATCTCGAAATATGTCCGTCAGGCCCCTTCCCTTGAGATAAATCTGCAAATATCTCGGAAACGAAGCGAGCTATGGCAAAATGTTAAGAGACCTTTTTTGTAGAGAATTAAGTTTCCTACTTTTTATGCTCTATGATATTTTTTGATCAGATGCGCAGTTCTCGAGATATATCCAGATATTTAAAAGTTCCGAAGCGGCACCAACATAATAGAGATACAGACACACCGTGGCCCCTTTCTTTGAGGTAACTCTGCACTATTGCGAGCTGCAAATGCCACTTCCAGCTTAGCTGTGCAGAAGAAGAACAACAAGAAGAAGAAATATCTCGAAATATGTCCGTCAGGCCCCTTCCCTTGAGATAAATCTGCAAATATCTCGGAAACCAAGCGAGCTATGGCAAAATGTTCAGAGACCTTATTTGTAGAGAATTAAGTTTCCTACTTTTTATGTTCTACGATATTTTTTGATCAGATGCGTAGTTCTCGAGATATATCAAGATATTTAAAAGTTCCGAAGCCGCACCAACATAACAGAGATACAGAAACACCGTGGCCCCTTTCTTTGAGATAACTCTGCACTATTGCGAGCTGCAAATGCCACTTCCAGCTTAGCTGTGCAGAAGAAGAACAACAAGAAGAAGAAATATCTCGAAATATGTCCGTCAGGCCCCTTCCCTTGAGATAAATCTGCAAATATCTCGGAAACGAAGCGAGCTATGGCAAAATGTTAAGAGACCTTTTTTGTAGAGAATTATGTTTCCTACAATTTACGTTCTCTGATATTTTTTGATCAGAAGCGTAGTTTTCGAGATATATCGAGATATTTAAAAGTTCCGAAGCCGCACCAACATAATAGAGATACAGAAACACCGTGGCCCCTTTCTTTGAGATAACTCTGCACCATTGCGACCTGCAAATGCCACTTCCAGCTTAGCTGTGCAGAAGAGGAACAACAAGAAGAAGAAATATCTCGGAATATGTCCGTCAGGCCCCTTCCCTTGAGATAAATCTGCAAATATCTCGGAAACGAAGCGAGCTATGGCAAAATGTTAAGAGACCTTTTTTGTAGAGAATTAAGTTTCCTACTTTTTATGGTGTATGATATTTTTCGATCAGAGGCGTAGTTCTCGAGATATATCAAGATATTTAAAAGTTCCGAGGCCGCACCAACATAATAGAGATACAGAAACACCGTGGCCCCTTTCTTTGAGATAACTCTGCACTAGTGCGAGCCGCAAATGCCGCTTCCAGCTTAGCTGTGCAGAAGAAGAACAACAAGAAGAAGAAATATCTCGAAATATGTCCGTCAGGCCCCTTCCCTCGAGATAAATCTGCAAATATCTCGGAAACGAAGCGAGCTATGGCAAAATGTTAAGAGACCTTTTTTGTAGAGAATTAAGTTTCCTACTTTTTATGTTCTATGATATTTTTTGATCGGATGCGTAGTTCTCGAGATATATCAAGATATTTAAAAGTTCCGAAGCCGCACCAACATAATAGAGATACAGAAACACCGTGGCCCCTTTCTTTGAGATAACTCTGCACAATTGCGAGCTGCAAATGCCACTTCCAGCTTGGCTGTGCAGAAGAAGAACAACAAGAAGAAGAAATATCTCGAAATATGTCCGTCAGGCCCCTTCCCTTGAGATACATCGGCAAGTATCTCGGAAACGAAGCGAGCTATGGTAAAATGTTAAGAGACCTTTTTTGTAGAGAATTAAGTTTTCTACTTTTTATGTTCCATGATATTTTTTGATCAGATGCGTAGTTCTCGAGATATATCAAGATACTTAAAAGTTCCGAAGCCGCACCAACATAATAGAGATACAGAAACACCGTGGCCCCTTTCTTTGAGATAACTCTGCACTATTGCGCGCTGCAAATGCCACTTCCAGCTTAGCTGTGCAGAAGAAGAACAACAAGAAGAAGAAATATCTCGAAATATGCCCGTCAGGCCCCTTCCCTTGAGATAAATCTGCAAATATCTCGGAAACGAAGCGAGCTATGGCAAAATGTTAAGAGACCTTTTTTGTAGAGAATTAAGTTTCCTACTTTTTATGTTCTATGATATTTTTTGATCAGATGCGTAGTTCTCGAGATATATCAAGATATTTAAAAGTTCCGAAGCCGCATCAACATAATAGAGATACAGAAACACCGTGGCCCCTTTCTTTGAGATAACTCTGCACTATTGCGAGCTGCAAATGCCACTTCCAGCTTAGCTGTGCAGAAGAAGAACAACAAGAAGAAGAAATATCTCGAAATATGTCCGTCAGGCCCCTTCCCTTGAGATAAATCTGCAAATATCTCGGAAACGAAGCGAGCTATGGCAAAATGTTAAGAGACCTTTTTTGTACAGAATTATCTTTCCTACAATTTACGTTCTCCGATATTTTTTGATCAGAAGCGTAGTTTTCGAGATATATCGAGATATTTTAAAGTTCCGAAGCGGCACCAACATAACAGAGATACAGAAACACCGTGGCCCCTTTCTTTGAGATAACTCTGCACTATTGCGAGCTGCAAATGCCACTTCCAGCTTAGCTGTGCAGAAGAAGAACAACAAGAAGAAGAAATATCTCGAAATATGTCCGTCAGGCCCCTTCCCTTGAGATAAATCTGCAAATATCTCGGAAACGAAGCGAGCTATGGCAAAATGTTAAGAGACCTTTTTTGTAGAGAATTATGTTTCCTACAATTTACGTTCTCTGATATTTTTTGATCAGAAGCGTAGTTTTCGAGATATATCGAGATATTTAAAAGTTCCGAAGCCGCACCAACATAATAGAGATACAGAAACACCGTGGCCCCTTTCTTTGAGATAACTCTGCACCATTGCGACCTGCAAATGCCACTTCCAGCTTAGCTGTGCAGAAGAGGAACAACAAGAAGAAGAAATATCTCGGAATATGTCCGTCAGGCCCCTTCCCTTGAGATAAATCTGCAAATATCTCGGAAACGAAGCGAGCTATGGCAAAATGTTAAGAGACCTTTTTTGTAGAGAATTAAGTTTCCTACTTTTTATGGTGTATGATATTTTTCGATCAGAGGCGTAGTTCTCGAGATATATCAAGATATTTAAAAGTTCCGAGGCCGCACCAACATAATAGAGATACAGAAACACCGTGGCCCCTTTCTTTGAGATAACTCTGCACTAGTGCGAGCCGCAAATGCCGCTTCCAGCTTAGCTGTGCAGAAGAAGAACAACAAGAAGAAGAAATATCTCGAAATATGTCCGTCAGGCCCCTTCCCTCGAGATAAATCTGCAAATATCTCGGAAACGAAGCGAGCTATGGCAAAATGTTAAGAGACCTTTTTTGTAGAGAATTAAGTTTCCTACTTTTTATGTTCTATGATATTTTTTGATCGGATGCGTAGTTCTCGAGATATATCAAGATATTTAAAAGTTCCGAAGCCGCACCAACATAATAGAGATACAGAAACACCGTGGCCCCTTTCTTTGAGATAACTCTGCACAATTGCGAGCTGCAAATGCCACTTCCAGCTTGGCTGTGCAGAAGAAGAACAACAAGAAGAAGAAATATCTCGAAATATGTCCGTCAGGCCCCTTCCCTTGAGATACATCGGCAAGTATCTCGGAAACGAAGCGAGCTATGGTAAAATGTTAAGAGACCTTTTTTGTAGAGAATTAAGTTTTCTACTTTTTATGTTCCATGATATTTTTTGATCAGATGCGTAGTTCTCGAGATATATCAAGATACTTAAAAGTTCCGAAGCCGCACCAACATAATAGAGATACAGAAACACCGTGGCCCCTTTCTTTGAGATAACTCTGCACTATTGCGCGCTGCAAATGCCACTTCCAGCTTAGCTGTGCAGAAGAAGAACAACAAGAAGAAGAAATATCTCGAAATATGCCCGTCAGGCCCCTTCCCTTGAGATAAATCTGCAAATATCTCGGAAACGAAGCGAGCTATGGCAAAATGTTAAGAGACCTTTTTTGTAGAGAATTAAGTTTCCTACTTTTTATGTTCTATGATATTTTTTGATCAGATGCGTAGTTCTCGAGATATATCAAGATATTTAAAAGTTCCGAAGCCGCATCAACATAATAGAGATACAGAAACACCGTGGCCCCTTTCTTTGAGATAACTCTGCACTATTGCGAGCTGCAAATGCCACTTCCAGCTTAGCTGTGCAGAAGAAGAACAACAAGAAGAAGAAATATCTCGAAATATGTCCGTCAGGCCCCTTCCCTTGAGATAAATCTGCAAATATCTCGGAAACGAAGCGAGCTATGGCAAAATGTTAAGAGACCTTTTTTGTACAGAATTATCTTTCCTACAATTTACGTTCTCCGATATTTTTTGATCAGAAGCGTAGTTTTCGAGATATATCGAGATATTTTAAAGTTCCGAAGCGGCACCAACATAATAGAGATACAGACACACCGTGGCCCCTTTCTTTGAGGTAACTCTGCACTATTGCGACCTGCAAATGCCACTTCCAGCTTAGCTGTGCAGAAGAAGAACAACAAGAAGAAGAAATATCTCGAAATATGTCCGTCAGGCCCCTTCCCTTGAGATAAATCTGCAAATATCTCGGAAACGAAGCGAGCTATGGCAAAATGTTAAGAGACCTTTTTTGTAGAGAATTAAGTTTCCTACTTTTTATGTTCTATGATATTTTTTGATCAGAAGCGTAGTTTTCGAGATATATCGAGATATTTAAAAGTTCCGAAGCCGCACCAACATAATAGAGATACAGAAACACCGTGGCCCCTTTCTTTGAGATAACTCTGCACTATTGCGACCTGCAAATGCCACTTCCAGCTTAGCTGTGCAGAAGAAGAACAACAAGAAGAAGAAATATCTGGAAATATGTCCGTTAGGCCCCTTCCCTTGAGATATATCTGCAAATATCTCGGAACCGAAGCGAGCTATGGCAAAATGTTAAGAGACCTTTTTTGTAGAGAATTATGTTTCCTACTTTTTATGGTCTATGATATTTTTTGATCAGATGCGTAGTTCTCGAGATATACCAAGATATTTAAAAGTTCCGAAGCCGCACCAACATAATAGAGATACAGAAACACCGTGGCCCCTTTCTTTGAGATAACTCTGCACGATTGCGAGCTGCAAATGCCACTTCCAGCTTAGCTGTGCAGAAGAAGAACAACAAGAAGAAGAAATATCTCGAAATATGTCCGTCAGGCCCCTTCCCTTGAGATAAATCTGCAAATATCTCGGAAACCAAGCGAGCTATGGCAAAATATTAAGAGACCTTATTTGTAGAGAATTAAGTTTCCTACTTTTTATGTTCTACGATATTTTTTGATCAGATGCGTAGTTCTCGAGATATATCAAGATATTTAAAAGTTCCGAAGCCGCATCAACATAATAGAGATACAGAAACACCGTGGCCCCTTTCTTTGAGATAACTCTGCACTATTGCGAGCTGCAAATGCCACTTCCAGCTTAGCTGTGCAGAAGAAGAACAACAAGAAGAAGAAATATCTCGAAATATGTCCGTCAGGCCCCTTCCCTTGAGATAAATCTGCAAATATCTCGGAAACGAAGCGAGCTATGGCAAAATGTTAAGAGACCTTTTTTGTACAGAATTATCTTTCCTACAATTTACGTTCTCCGATATTTTTTGATCAGAAGCGCAGTTTTCGAGATATATCGAGATATTTAAAAGTTCCGAAGCCGCACCAACATAATAGAGATACAGAAACACCGTGGCCCCTTTCTTTGAGATAACTCTGCACTATTGCGACCTGCAAATGCCACTTCCAGCTTAGCTGTGCAGAAGAAGAACAACAAGAAGAAGAAATATCTGGAAATATGTCCGTTAGGCCCCTTCCCTTGAGATATATCTGCAAATATCTCGGAAACGAAGCGAGCTATGGCAAAATGTTAAGAGACCTTTTTTGTAGAGAATTATGTTTCCTACTTTTTATGTTCTATGATATTTTTTGATCAGATGCGTAGTTCTCGAGATATACCAAGATATTTAAAAGTTCCGAAGCCGCACCAACATAATAGAGATACAGAAACACCGTGGCCCCTTTCTTTGAGATAACTCTGCACAATTGCGAGCTGCAAATGCCACTTCCAGCTTAGCTGTGCAGAAGAAGAACAACAAGAAGAAGAAATATCTCGAAATATGTGCGTCAGGCCCCTTCCCTTGAGATACATCGGCAAGTATCTCGGAAACGAAGCGAGCTATGGCAAAATGTTAAGAGACCTTTTTTGTAGAGAATTAAGTTTTCTACTTTTTATGTTCCATGATATTTTTTGATCAGATGCGTAGTTCTCGAGATATATCAAGATATTTAAAAGTTCTGAAGCTGCACCAACATAATAGAGATACAGAAACACCGTGGCCCCTTTCTTTGAGATAACTCTGCACTAGTGCGAGCCGCAAATTCCACTTCCAGCTTAGCTGTGCAGAAGAAGAACAACAAGAAGAAGAAATATCTGGAAATATGTCCGTTAGGCCCCTTCCCTTGAGATAAATCTGCAAATATCTCGGAAACGAAGTGAGCTATGGCAAAATGTTAAGAGACCTTTTTTGTAGAGAATTATGTTTCCTACTTTTTATGTTCTATGATATTTTTTGATCAGACGCGTAGTTCTCGAGATATACCAAGATATTTAAAAGTTCCGAAGCCGCACCAACATAATAGAGATACAGAAACACCGTGGCCCCTTTCTTTGAGATAACTCTGCACAATTGCGAGCTGCAAATGCCACTTCCAGCTTGGCTGTGCAGAAGAAGAACAACAAGAAGAAGAAATATCTCGAAATATGTCCGTCAGGCCCCTTCCCTTGAGATACATCGGCAAGTATCTCGGAAACGAAGCGAGCTATGGTAAAATGTTAAGAGACCTTTTTTGTAGAGAATTAAGTTTTCTACTTTTTATGTTCCATGATATTTTTCGATCAGAGGCGTAGTTCTCGAGATATATCAAGATATTTAAAAGTTCCGAAGCCGCACCAACATAATAGAGATACAGAAACACCGTGGCCCCTTTCTATGAGATAACTCTGCACTATTGCGCGCTGCAAATGCCACTTCCAGCTTAGCTGTGCAGAAGAAGAACAACAAGAAGAAGAAATATCTCGAAATATGTCCGTCAGGCCCCTTCCCTTGAGATAAATCTGCAAATATCTCGGAAACCAAGCGAGCTATGGCAAAATGTTCAGAGACCTTATTTGTAGAGAATTAAGTTTCCTACTTTTTATGTTCTACGATATTTTTTGATCAGATGCGTAGTTCTCGAGATATATCAAGATATTTAAAAGTTCCGAAGCCGCATCAACATAATAGAGATACAGAAACACCGTGGCCCCTTTCTTTGAGATAACTCTGCACTATTGCGAGCTGCAAATGCCACTTCCAGCTTAGCTGTGCAGAAGAAGAACAACAAGAAGAAGAAATATCTCGAAATATGTCCGTCAGGCCCCTTCCCTTGAGATAAATCTGCAAATATCTCGGAAACGAAGCGAGCTATGGCAAAATGTTAAGAGACCTGTTTTGTAGAGAATTAAGTTTCCTACTTTTTATGTTGTATGATATTTTTCGATCAGAGGCGTAGTTCTCGAGATATATCAAGATATTTAAAAGTTCCGAAGCCGCACCAACATAATAGAGATACAGAAACACCGTGGCCCCTTTCTTTGAGATAACTCTGCACCATTGCGAGCTGGAAATGCCACTTCCAGTTTAGCTGTGCAGAAGAAGAACAACAAGAAGAAGAAATATCTCGAAATATGTCCATCAGGACCCTTCCCTTGAGATAAATCTGCAAATATCTCGGAAACGAAGCGAGCTATGGCAAAATGTTAAGAGACCTTTTTTGTAGAGAATTATGTTTCCTACAATTTATGTTCTATGATATTTTTTGATCAGAAGCGTAGTTTTCGAGATATATCGAGATATTTAAAAGTTCCGAAGCCGCACCAACATAATAGAGATACAGAAACAGCGTGGCCCCTTTCTTTGGGATAACTCTGCACTATTGCGAGCTGCAAATGCCACTTCCAGCTTAGCTGTGCAGAAGAAGAACAACAAGAATAAGAAATATTTCGAAATATGTCCGTCAGGCCCCTTCCCTTGAGATAAATCTGCAAATATCTCGGAAACGAAGCGAGCTACGGCAAAATGTTAAGAGACCTTTTTTGTAGAGAATGAAGTTTTCTACTTTTTATGTTCCATGATATTTTTTGATCAGATGCGTAGTTCTCGAGATATATCAAGATATTTAAAAGTTCGGAAGCTGCACCAACATAATAGAGATACAGAAACACCGTGGCCCCTTTCTTTGAGATAACTCTGCACTAGTGCGAGCCGCAGATGCCACTTCCAGCTTAGCTGTGCAGAAGAAGAACAACAAGAAGAAGAAATATCTGGAAATATGTCCGTCAGGCCCCTTCCCTTGAGATAAATCTGCAAATATCTCGGAAACGAAGAGAGCTATGGCAAAATGTTAAGCGACCTTTTTTGTAGAGAATTAAGTTTCCTACTTTTTATGTTCTATGATATTTTTTGATCAGATGCGTAGTTCTCGAGATATATCAAGATATTTAAAAGTTCCGAAGCCGCACCAACATAATAGAGATACAGAAACACCGTGGCCCCTTTCTTTGAGATAACTCTGCACTATTGCGAGCTGGAAATGCCACTTCCAGTTTAGCTGTGCAGAAGAAGAACAACAAGAAGAAGAAATATCTCGGAATATGTCCGTCAGGCCCCTTCCCTTGAGCTAAATCTGCAAATATCTCGGAAACGATGCCAGCTATGGGAAAATGTTAAGAGACCTTTTTTGTAGAGAATTAAGTTTCCTACTTTTTATGTTCTATGATATTTTTCGATCAGATGCGTAGTTCTCGAGATATATCAAGATATTTAAAAGTTCCGAAGCCGCACCAACATAATAGAGATACAGAAACACCGTGGCCCCTTTCTATGAGATAACTCTGCACTATTGCGCGCTGCAAATGCCACTTCCAGCTTAGCTGTGCAGAAGAAGAACAACAAGAAGAAGAAATATCTCGAAATATGTCCGTCAGGCCCCTTCCCTTGAGATAAATCTGCAAATATCTCGGAAACCAAGCGAGCTATGGCAAAATGTTAAGAGACCTTATTTGTAGAGAATTAAGTTTCCTACTTTTTATGTTCTACGATATTTTTTGATCAGATGCGTAGTTCTCGAGATATATCAAGATATTTAAAAGTTCCGAAGCCGCATCAACATAATAGAGATACAGAAACACCGTGGCCCCTTTCTTTGAGATAACTCTGCACTATTGCGAGCTGCAAATGCCACTTCCAGCTTAGCTGTGCAGAAGAAGAACAACAAGAAGAAGAAATATCTCGAAATATGTCCGTCAGGCCCCTTCCCTTGAGATAAATCTGCAAATATCTCGGAAACGAAGCGAGCTATGGCAAAATGTTAAGAGACCTTTTTTGTACAGAATTATCTTTCCTACAATTTACGTTCTCCGATATTTTTTGATCAGAAGCGTAGTTTTCGAGATATATCGAGATATTTAAAAGTTCCGAAGCCGCACCAACATAATAGAGATACAGAAACACCGTGGCCCCTTTCTTTGAGATAACTCTGCACTAGTGCGAGCCGCAAATTCCACTTCCAGCTTAGCTGTGCAGAAGAAGAACAACAAGAAGAAGAAATATCTGGAAATATGTCCGTTAGGCCCCTTCCCTTGAGATAAATCTGCAAATATCTCGGAAACGAAGTGAGCTATGGCAAAATGTTAAGAGACCTTTTTTGTAGAGAATTATGTTTCCTACTTTTTATGTTCTATGATATTTTTTGATCAGACGCGTAGTTCTCGAGATATACCAAGATATTTAAAAGTTCCGAAGCCGCACCAACATAATAGAGATACAGAAACACCGTGGCCCCTTTCTTTGAGATAACTCTGCACAATTGCGAGCTGCAAATGCCACTTCCAGCTTGGCTGTGCAGAAGAAGAACAACAAGAAGAAGAAATATCTCGAAATATGTCCGTCAGGCCCCTTCCCTTGAGATACATCGGCAAGTATCTCGGAAACGAAGCGAGCTATGGTAAAATGTTAAGAGACCTTTTTTGTAGAGAATTAAGTTTTCTACTTTTTATGTTCCATGATATTTTTCGATCAGAGGCGTAGTTCTCGAGATATATCAAGATATTTAAAAGTTCCGAAGCCGCACCAACATAATAGAGATACAGAAACACCGTGGCCCCTTTCTATGAGATAACTCTGCACTATTGCGCGCTGCAAATGCCACTTCCAGCTTAGCTGTGCAGAAGAAGAACAACAAGAAGAAGAAATATCTCGAAATATCACCGTCAGGCCCCTTCCCTTGAGATAAATCTGCAAATATCTCGGAAACCAAGCGAGCTATGGCAAAATGTTCAGAGACCTTATTTGTAGAGAATTAAGTTTCCTACTTTTTATGTTCTACGATATTTTTTGATCAGATGCGTAGTTCTCGAGATATATCAAGATATTTAAAAGTTCCGAAGCCGCATCAACATAATAGAGATACAGAAACACCGTGGCCCCTTTCTTTGAGATAACTCTGCACTATTGCGAGCTGCAAATGCCACTTCCGGCTTAGCTGTGCAGAAGAAGAACAACAAGAAGAAGAAATATCTCGAAATATGTCCGTCAGGCCCCTTCCCTTGAGATAAATCTGCAAATATCTCGGAAACGAAGCGAGCTATGGCAAAATGTTAAGAGACCTTTTTTGTACAGAATTATCTTTCCTACAATTTATGTTCTCCGATATTTTTTGATCAGAAGCGTAGTTTTCGAGATATATCGAGATATTTAAAAGTTCCGAAGCCGCACCAACATAATAGAGATACAGAAACACCGTGGCCCCTTTCTTTGAGATAACTCTGCACTATTGCGACCTGCAAATGCCACTTCCAGCTTAGCTGTGCAGAAGAAGAACAACAAGAAGAAGAAATATCTCGAAATATGTCCGTCAGGCCCCTTCCCTTGAGATAAATCTGCAAATATCTCGGAAACGAAGCGAGCTATGGCAAAATGTTAAGAGACCTGTTTTGTAGAGAATTAAGTTTCCTACTTTTTATGTTGTATGATATTTTTCGATCAGAGGCGTAGTTCTCGAGATATATCAAGATATTTAAAAGTTCCGAAGCCGCACCAACATAATAGAGATACAGAAACACCGTGGCCCCTTTCTTTGAGATAACTCTGCACCATTGCGAGCTGGAAATGCCACTTCCAGTTTAGCTGTGCAGAAGAAGAACAACAAGAAGAAGAAATATCTCGAAATATGTCCATCAGGACCCTTCCCTTGAGATAAATCTGCAAATATCTCGGAAACGAAGCGAGCTATGGCAAAATGTTAAGAGACCTTTTTTGTAGAGAATTATGTTTCCTACAATTTATGTTCTATGATATTTTTTGATCAGAAGCGTAGTTTTCGAGATATATCGAGATATTTAAAAGTTCCGAAGCCGCACCAACATAATAGAGATACAGAAACAGCGTGGCCCCTTTCTTTGGGATAACTCTGCACTATTGCGAGCTGCAAATGCCACTTCCAGCTTAGCTGTGCAGAAGAAGAACAACAAGAATAAGAAATATTTCGAAATATGTCCGTCAGGCCCCTTCCCTTGAGATAAATCTGCAAATATCTCGGAAACGAAGCGAGCTACGGCAAAATGTTAAGAGACCTTTTTTGTAGAGAATTAAGTTTTCTACTTTTTATGTTCCATGATATTTTTTGATCAGATGCGTAGTTCTCGAGATATATCAAGATATTTAAAAGTTCGGAAGCTGCACCAACATAATAGAGATACAGAAACACCGTGGCCCCTTTCTTTGAGATAACTCTGCACTAGTGCGAGCCGCAGATGCCACTTCCAGCTTAGCTGTGCAGAAGAAGAACAACAAGAAGAAGAAATATCTGGAAATATGTCCGTCAGGCCCCTTCCCTTGAGATAAATCTGCAAATATCTCGGAAACGAAGAGAGCTATGGCAAAATGTTAAGCGACCTTTTTTGTAGAGAATTAAGTTTCCTACTTTTTATGTTCTATGATATTTTTTGATCAGATGCGTAGTTCTCGAGATATATCAAGATATTTAAAAGTTCCGAAGCCGCACCAACATAATAGAGATACAGAAACACCGTGGCCCCTTTCTTTGAGATAACTCTGCACTATTGCGAGCTGGAAATGCCACTTCCAGTTTAGCTGTGCAGAAGAAGAACAACAAGAAGAAGAAATATCTCGGAATATGTCCGTCAGGCCCCTTCCCTTGAGCTAAATCTGCAAATATCTCGGAAACGATGCCAGCTATGGGAAAATGTTAAGAGACCTTTTTTGTAGAGAATTAAGTTTCCTACTTTTTATGTTCTATGATATTTTTCGATCAGATGCGTAGTTCTCGAGATATATCAAGATATTTAAAAGTTCCGAAGCCGCACCAACATAATAGAGATACAGAAACACCGTGGCCCCTTTCTATGAGATAACTCTGCACTATTGCGCGCTGCAAATGCCACTTCCAGCTTAGCTGTGCAGAAGAAGAACAACAAGAAGAAGAAATATCTCGAAATATGTCCGTCAGGCCCCTTCCCTTGAGATAAATCTGCAAATATCTCGGAAACCAAGCGAGCTATGGCAAAATGTTAAGAGACCTTATTTGTAGAGAATTAAGTTTCCTACTTTTTATGTTCTACGATATTTTTTGATCAGATGCGTAGTTCTCGAGATATATCAAGATATTTAAAAGTTCCGAAGCCGCACCAACATAATAGAGATACAGAAACACCGTGGCCCCTTTCTTTGAGATAACTCTGCACTATTGCGCGCTGCAAATGCCACTTCCAGCTTAGCTGTGCAGAAGAAGAACAACAAGAAGAAGAAACATCTCGAAATATGTCCGTCAGGCCCCTTCCCTTGAGATAAATCTGCAAATATCTCGGAAACGAAGCGAGCTATGGCAAAATGTTAAGAGACCGTTTTTGTAGAGAATTAAGTTTCCTACTTTTTATGTTCTATGATATTTTTCGATCAGAGGCGTAGTTCTCGAGATATATCAAGATATTTAAAAGTTCCGAAGCCGCACCAACATAATAGAGATACAGAAACACCGTGGCCCCTTTCTTTGAGATAACTCTGCACGATTGCGAGCTGGAAATGCCACTTCCAGTTTAGCTGTGCAGAAGAAGAACAACAAGAAGAAGAAATATCTCGAAATATGTCCATCAGGACCCTTCCCTTGAGATAAATCTGCAAATATCTCGGAAACGAAGCGAGCTATGGCAAAATGTTAAGAGACCTTTTGTGTAGAGAATTATGTTTCCTACAATTTATGTTCTATGATATTTTATGATCAGAAGCGTAGTTTTCGAGATATATCGAGATATTTAAAAGTTCCGAAGCCGCACCAACATAATAGAGATACAGAAACACCGTGGCCCCTTTCTTTGGGATAACTCTGCACTAGTGCGAGCCGCAAATGCCACTTCCAGCTTAGCTGTGCAGAAGAAGAACAACAAGAAGAAGAAATATCTCGAAATATGTCCGACAGGCCCCTTCCCTTGAGATAAATCTGCAAATATCTCGGAAACGAAGCGAGCTATGGCGAAATGTTAAGAGACCTTTTTTGTAGAGAATCAAGTTTCCTACGTTTTATCTTCTATGATATTTTTTGATCAGATGCGTAGTTCTCGAGATATATCAAGATATTTAAAAGTTCCGAAGCCGCACCAACATAATAGAGATACAGAAATACCGTGGCCCCTCTCTTTGAGATAACTCTGCACTATTGCGAGCTGCAAATGCCACTTCCAGCTTAGCTGTGCAGAAGAAGAACAACAAGAAGAAGAAACATCTCGAAATATGTCCGTCAGGCCCCTTCCCTTGAGATAAATCTGCAAATATCTCGGAAACGAAGCGAGCTATGGCAAAATGTTTAGAGACCTTGCTTGTAGAGAATTAAGTTTCCTACTTTTTATGTAGTATGATATTTTTTGATCAGATGCGTAGTTCTCGAGATATATCAAGATATTTAAAAGTTCCGAAGCCGCACCAACATAATAGAGATACAGAAACACCGTGGCCCCTTTCTTTGAGATAACTCTGCACTATTGCGCGCTGCAAATGCCACTTCCAGCTTAGCTGTGCAGAAGAAGAACAACAAGAAGAAGAAATATCTCGAAATATGTCCGTCAGGCCCCTTCCCTTGAGATATATCTGCAAATATCTCGGAAACGAAGCGAGCTATGGCAAAATGTTAAGAGACCTTTTTTGTAGAGAATTAAGTTTCCTACTTTTTATGTTCTATGATATTTTTTGATCAGATGCGTTGTTCTCGAGATATATCAAGATATTTAAAAGTTCCGAAGCCGCACCAACATAATAGAGATACAGAAACACCGTGGCCCCTTTCTTTGAGATAACTCTGCACTATTGCCAGCTGCAAATGCCACTCCCAGCTTAGCTGTGCAGAAGAAGAACAACAAGAAGAAGAAATATCTCGAAATATGTCCGTCAGGCCCCTTCCCTTGAGATATATCTGCAAATATCTCGGAAACGAAGCGAGCTATGGCAAAATGTTAAGAGACCTTTTTTGTAGAGAATTAAGTTTCCTACTTTTTATGTTCTATGATATTTTTCGATCGGATGCGTAGTTCTCGAGATATATCAAGATATTTAAAAGTTCCGAAGCCGCACCAACATAATAGAGATACAGAAACACCGTGGCCCCTTTCTTTGAGATAACTCTGCACTATTGCGCGCTGCAAATGCCACTTCCAGCTTAGCTGTGCAGAAGAAGAACAACAAGAAGAAGAAATATCTCGAAATATGCCCGTCAGGCCCCTTCCATTGAGATAAATCTGCAAATATCTCGGAAACGAAGCGAGCTATGGCAAAATGTTAAGAGACCTTTTTTGTAGAGAATTAAGTTTCCTACTTTTTATGTTCTATGATATTTTTTGATCAGATGCGTTGTTCTCGAGATATATCAAGATATTTAAAAGTTCCGAAGCTGCACCCACATAATAGAGGTACAGAAACACCGTGGCCTCTTTCTTTGAGATAACTCTGCACTATTGCGAGCTGCAAATGCCACTTCCAGCTTAGCTGTGCAGAAGAAGAACAACAAGAAGAAGAAACATCTCGAAATATGTCCGTCAGGCCCCTTCCCTTGAGATAAATCTGCAAATATCTCGGAAACGAAGCGAGCTATGGCAAAATGTTTAGCGACCTTTCTTGTTGAGAATTAAGTTTCCTACTTTTTATGTAGTATGATATTTTTTGATCAGATGCGTAGTTCTCGAGATATATCAAGATATTTAAAAGTTCCGAAGCCGCACCAACATAATAGAGATACAGAAACACCGTGGCCCCTTTCTTTGAGATAACTCTGCACTATTGCGCGCTGCAAATGCCACTTCCAGCTTAGCTGTGCAGAAGAAGAACAACAAGAAGAAGAAATATCTCGAAATATGTCCGTCAGGCCCCTTCCCTTGAGATAAATCTGCAAATATCTCGGAAACGAAGCGAGCTATGGCAAAATGTTAGGAGACGTTTTTTGTAGAGAATTAAGTTTCCTACTTTTTATTTTCTATGATATTTTTCGATCAGAGGCGTAGTTCTCGAGATATATCAAGATATTTAAAAGTTCCGAAGCCGCACCAACATAATAGAGATACAGAAACACCGTGGCCCCTTTCTTTGAGATAACTCTGCACTATTGCGCGCTGCAAATGCCACTTCCAGCTTAGCTGTGCAGAAGAAGAACAACAAGAAGAAGAAATATCTCGAAATATGTCCGTCAGGCCCCTTCCCTTGAGATAAATCTGCAAATATCTCGGAAACGAAGCGAGCTATGGCAAAATGTTAAGAGACGTTTTTTGTAGAGAATTAAGTTTCCTACTTTTTATGTTCTATGATATTTTTCGATCAGAGGCGTAGTTCTCGAGATATATCAAAATATTTAAAAGTTCCGAAGCCGCACCAACATAATAGAGATACAGAAACACCGTGGCCCCTTTCTTTGAGATAACTCTGCACTATTGCGAGCTGTAAATGCCACTTCCAGCTTAGCGGTGCAGAAGAAGAACAACAAGAAGAAGAAATATCTCGAAATATGTCCGTCAGGCCCCTTCCCTTGAGATATATCTGCAAATATCTCGGAAACGAAGCGAGCTATGGCAAAATGTTAAGAGACCTTTTTTGTAGAGAATTAAGTTTCCTACTTTTTATGTCCTATGATATTTTTTGATCGGATGCGTAGTTCTCGAGATATATCAAGATATTTAAAAGTTCCGAAGCCGCACCAACATAATAGAGATACAGAAACACCGTGGCCCCTTTCTTTGAGATAACTCTGCACTATTGCGCGCTGCAAATGCCACTTCCAGCTTAGCTGTGCAGAAGAAGAACAACAAGAAGAAGAAATATCTCGAAATATGCCCGTCAGGCCCCTTCCATTGAGATAAATCTGCAAATATCCCGGAAACGAAGCGAGCTATGGCAAAATGTTAAGAGACCTTTTTTGTAGAGAATTAAGTTTCCTACTTTTTATGTTCTATGATATTTTTTGATCAGATGCGTAGTTCTCGAGATATATCAAGATATTTAAAAGTTCCGAAGCCGCACCAACCTAATAGAGATACAGAAGCACCGTGGGCCCTTTCTTTGAGATAACTCTGCACTAGTGCGAGCCGCAAATGCCACTTCCAGCTTAGCTGTGCAGAAGAAGAACAACAAGAAGAAGAAATATCTCGAAATATGTCCGTCAGGCCCCTTCCCTTGAGATAAATATGCAAATATCTCGGAAACGAAGCGAGCTATGGCAAAATGTTAAGAGACCTTTTTTGTAGAGAATTAAGTTTCCTACTTTTTATGTTCTATGATATTTTTTGATCAGATGCGTTGTTCTCGAGATATATCAAGATATTTAAAAGTTCCGAAGCCGCACCAACATAATAGAGATACAGAAACACCGTGGCCCCTTTCTTTGAGATAACTCTGCACTATTGCGCGCTGCAAATGCCACTTCCAGCTTAGCTGTGCAGAAGAAGAACAACAAGAAGAAGAAATATCTCGAAATATGCCCGTCAGGCCCCTTCCATTGAGATAAATCTGCAAATATCTCGGAAACGAAGCGAGCTATGGCAAAATGTTAAGAGACCTTTTTTGTAGAGAATTAAGTTTCCTACTTTTTATGTTCTATGATATTTTTTGATCAGATGCGTAGTTCTCGAGATATATCAAGATATTTAAAAGTTCCGAAGCCGCACCAACATAATAGAGATACAGAAACACCGTGGCCCCTTTCTTTGAGATAACTCTGCACTACTGCGAGCTGCAAATGCCACTTCCAGCTTAGCTGTGCAGAAGAAGAACAACAAGAAGAAGAAATATCTCGAAATATGTCCGTCAGACCCCTTCCCTTGAGATAAATCTGCAAATATCTCGGAAACGAAGCGAGCTATGGCAAAATGTTAAGAGACATTTTTTGTTGAGAATTAAGTTTCCTACTTTTTATGTTCTATGATATTTTTTGATCAGATGCGTAGTTCTCGAGATATATCGAGATATTTAAAAGTTCCGAAGCCGCACCAACATAATAGAGATACAGAAGCACCGTGGGCCCTTTCTTTGAGATAACTCTGCACTAGTGCGAGCCGCAAATGCCACTTCCAGCTTAGCTGTGCAGAAGAAGAACAACAAGAAGAAGAAATATCTCGAAATATGTCCGTCAGGCCCCTTCCCTTGAGATAAATATGCAAATATCTCGGAAACAAAGCGAGCTATGGCAAAATGTTAAGAGACCTTTTTTGTAGAGAATTAAGTTTCCTACTTTTTATGTTCTATGATATTTTTTGATCAGATGCGTTGTTCTCGAGATATATCAAGATATTTAAAAGTTCCGAAGCCGCACCAACATAATAGAGATACAGAAACACCGTGGGCCCTTTCTTTGAGATAACTCTGCACTAGTGCGAGCCGCAAATGCCACTTCCAGCTTAGCTGTGCAGAAGAAGAACAACAAGAAGAAGAAATATCTCGAAATATGTCCGTCAGGCCCCTTCCCTTGAGATAAATATGCAAATATCTCGGAAACGAAGCGAGCTATGGCAAAATGTTAAGAGACCTTTTTTGTAGAGAATTAAGTTTCCTACTTTTTATGTTCTATGATATTTTTTGATCAGATGCGTTGTTCTCGAGATATATCAAGATATTTAAAAGTTCCGAAGCCGCACCAACATAATAGAGATACAGAAACACCGTGGCCCCTTTCTTTGAGATAACTCTGCACTATTGCGAGCTGCAAATGCCACTCCCAGCTTAGCTGTGCAGAAGAAGAACAACAAGAAGAAGAAATATCTCGAAATATGTCCGTCAGGCCCCTTCCCTTGAGATATATCAGCAAATATCTCGGAAACGAAGCGAGCTATGGCAAAATGTTAAGAGACCTTTTTTGTAGAGAATTAAGTTTCCTACTTTTTATGTTCTATGATATTTTTCGATCGGATGCGTAGTTCTCGAGATATATCAAGATATTTAAAAGTTCCGAAGCCGCACCAACATAATAGAGATACAGAAACACCGTGGCCCCTTTCTTTGAGATAACTCTGCACTATTGCGCGCTGCAAATGCCACTTCCAGCTTAGCTGTGCAGAAGAAGAACAACAAGAAGAAGAAATATCTCGAAATATGCCCGTCAGGCCCCTTCCATTGAGATAAATCTGCAAATATCTCGGAAACGAAGCGAGCTATGGCAAAATGTTAAGAGACCTTTTTTGTAGAGAATTAAGTTTCCTACTTTTTATGTTCTATGATATTTTTTGATCAGATGCGTAGTTCTCGAGATATATCAAGATATTTAAAAGTTCCGAAGCCGCACCAACATAATAGAGATACAGAAACACCGTGGCCCCTTTCTTTGAGATAACTCTGCACTACTGCGAGCTGCAAATGCCACTTCCAGCTTAGCTGTGCAGAAGAAGAACAACAAGAAGAAGAAATATCTCGAAATATGTCCGTCAGACCCCTTCCCTTGAGATATATCTGCAAATATCTCGGAAACGAAGCGAGCTATGGCAAAATGTTGAGAGACCTTTTTTGTAGAGAATTAAGTTTCCTACTCTTTATGTTCTATGATATTTTTTGATCGGATGCGTAGTTCTCGAGATATATCAAGATATTTAAAAGTTCCGAAGCCGCACCAAAATAATATAGATACAGAAACACCGTGGCCCCTTTCTTTGAGACAACTCTGCACTATTGCGCGCTGCAAATGCCACTTCCAGCTTAGCTGTGCAGAAGAAGAACAACAAGAAGAAGAAATATCTCGAAATATGTCTGTCAGGCCCCTTCCCTTGAGATATATCTGCAAATATCTCGGAAACGAAACGAGCTATGGCAAAATGTTGAGAGACCTTTTTTGTAGAGAATTAAGTTTCCTACTTTTTATGTTCTATGATATTTTTTGATCGGATGCGTAGTTCTCGAGATATATCAAGATATTTAAAAGTTCCGAAGCCGCACCAACATAATATAGATACAGAAACACCGTGGCCCCTTTCTTTGAGACAACTCTGCACTATTGCGCGCTGCAAATGCCACTTCCAGCTTAGCTGTGCAGAAGAAGAACAACAAGAAGAAGAAATATCTCGAAATATGCCCGTCAGGCCCCTTCCATTGAGATAAATCTGCAAATATCTCGGAAACGAAGCGAGCTATGGCAAAATGTTAAGAGACCTTTTTTGTAGAGAATCAAGTTTCCTACCTTTTATGTTCGATGATATTTTTTGATCAGATGCGAAGTTCTCGAGATATATCAAGATATTTAAAAGTTCCGAAGCTGCACCCACATAATAGAGGTACAGAAACACCGTGGCCTCTTTCTTTGAGATAACTCTGCACTATTGCGAGCTGCAAATGCCACTTCCAGCTTAGCTGTGCAGAAGAAGAACAACAAGAAGAAGAAACATCTCGAAATATGTCCGTCAGGCCCCTTCCCTTGAGATAAATCTGCAAATATCTCGGAAACGAAGCGAGCTATGGCAAAATGTTAAGAGACGTTTTTTGTAGAGAATTAAGTTTCCTACTTTTTATGTTCTATGATATTTTTCGATCAGAGGCGTAGTTCTCGAGATATATCAAGATATTTAAAAGTTCCGAAGCCGCACCAACATAATAGAGATACAGAAACACCGTGGCCCCTTTCTTTGAGATAACTCTGCACTATTGCGCGCTGCAAATGCCACTTCCAGCTTAGCTGTGCAGAAGAAGAACAACAAGAAGAAGAAATATCTCGAAATATGTCCGTCAGGCCCCTTCCCTTGAGATAAATCTGCAAATATCTCGGAAACGAAGCGAGCTATGGCAAAATGTTAAGAGACGTTTTTTGTAGAGAATTAAGTTTCCTACTTTTTATGTTCTATGATATTTTTCGATCAGACGCGTAGTTCTCGAGATATATCAAGATATTTAAAAGTTCCGAAGCCGCACCAACATAATAGAGATACAGAAACACCGTGGCCCCTTTCATTGAGATAACTCTGCACTATTGCGCGCTGCAAATGCCACTTCCAGCTTAGCTGTGCAGAAGAAGAACAACAAGAAGAAGAAATATCTCGAAATATGTCCGTCAGGCCCCTTCCCTTGAGATAAATCTGCAAATATCTCGGAAACGAAGCGAGCTATGGCAAAATGTTAAGAGACGTTTTTTGTAGAGAATTAAGTTTCCTACTTTTTATGTTCTATGATATTTTTCGATCAGAGGCGTAGTTCTCGAGATATATCAAGATATTTAAAAGTTCCGAAGCCGCACCAACATAATAGAGATACAGAAACACCGTGGCCCCTTTCTTTGAGATAACTCTGCACTATTGCGAGCTGTAAATGCCACTTCCAGCTTAGCTGTGCAGAAGAAGAACAACAAGAAGGAGAAATATCTCGAAATATGTCCGTCAGGCCCCTTCCCTTGAGATATATCTGCAAATATCTCGGAAACGAAGCGAACTATGGCAAAATGTTAAGAGACCTTTTTTGTAGAGAATTAAGTTTCCTACTTTTTATGTTCTATGATATTTTTTGATCGGATGCGTAGTTCTCGAGATATATCAAGATATTTAAAAGTTCCGAAGCCGCACCAACATAATAGAGACACAGAAACACCGTGGCCCCTTTCTTTGAGATAACTCTGCACTATTGCGCGCTGCAAATGCCACTTCCAGCTTAGCTGTGCAGAAGAAGAACAACAAGAAGAAGAAATATCTCGAAATATGCCCGTCAGGCCCCTTCCATTGAGATAAATCTGCAAATATCTCGGAAACGAAGCGAGCTATGGCAAAATGTTAAGAGACCTTTTTTGTAGAGAATTAAGTTTCCTACTTTTTGTGTTCTATGATATTTTTTGATCAGATGCGTAGTTCTCGAGATATATCAAGATATTTAAAAGTTCCGAAGCCGCACCAACCTAATAGAGATACAGAAACACCGTGGCCCCTTTCTTTGAGATAACTCTGCACTACTGCGAGCTGCAAATGCCACTTCCAGCTTAGCTGTGCAGAAGAAGAACAACAAGAAGAAGAAATATCTCGAAATATGTCCGTCAGACCCCTTCCCTTGAGATAAATCTGCAAATATCTCGGAAACGAAGCGAGCTATGGCAAAATATTAAGAGACATTTTTTGTAGAGAATTAAGTTTCCCACTTTTTATGTTCTATGATATTTTTTGATCAGATGCGTAGTTCTCGAGATATATCGAGATATTTAAAAGTTCCGAAGCCGCACCAACATAATAGAGATACAGAAGCACCGTGGGCCCTTTCTTTGAGACAACTCTGCACTAGTGCGAGCCGCAAATGCCACTTCCAGCTTAGCTGTGCAGAAGAAGAACAACAAGAAGAAGAAATATCTCGAAATATGTCCGTCAGGCCCCTTCCCTTGAGATAAATATGCAAATATCTCGGAAACGAAGCGAGCTATGGCAAAATGTTAAGAGACCTTTTTTGTAGAGAATTAAGTTTCCTACTTTTTATGTTCTATGATATTCTTTGATCAGATGCGTTGTTCTCGAGATATATCAAGATATTTAAAAGTTCCGAAGCCGCACCAACATAATAGAGATACAGAAGCACCGTGGGCCCTTTCTTTGAGATAACTCTGCACTAGTGCGAGCCGCAAATGCCACTTCCAGCTTAGCTGTGCAGAAGAAGAACAACAAGAAGAAGAAATATCTCGAAATATGTCCGTCAGGCCCCTTCCCTTGAGATAAATATGCAAATATCTCGGAAACGAAGCGAGCTATGGCAAAATGTTAAGAGACCTTTTTTGTAGAGAATTAAGTTTCCTACTTTTTATGTTCTATGATATTTTTTGATCAGATGCGTTGTTCTCGAGATATATCAAGATATTTAAAAGTTCCGAAGCCGCACCAACATAATACAGATACAGAAACACCGTGGCCCCTTTCTTTGAGATAACTCTGCACTATTGCGAGCTGCAAATGCCACTTCCAGCTATGCTGTGCAGAAGAAGAACAACAAGAAGAAGAAATATCTCGAAATATGTCTGTCAGGCCCCTTCCCTTGAGATAAATCTGCAAATATCTCGGAAACGAAGCGAGCTATGGCAAAATGTTAAGAGACGTTTTTTGTAGAGAATTAAGTTTCCTACTTTTGATGTTCTATGATATTTTTCGATCAGAGGCGTAGTTCTCGAGATATATCAAGATATTTAAAAGTTCCGAAGCCGCACCAACATAATAGAGATACAGAAACACCGTGGCCCCTTTCTTTGAGATAACTCTGCACTATTGCGAGCTGTAAATGCCACTTCCAGCTTAGCTGTGCAGAACAAGAACAACAAGAAGAAGAAATATCTCGAAATATGTCCGTCAGGCCCCTTCCCTTGAGATAAATCTGCAAATATCTCGGAAACGAAGCGAGCTATGGCAAAATGTTAAGAGACCTTTTTTGTAGAGAATTATGTTTCCTACTTTTTATGTTCTATGATATTTTTTGATCCGACGCGTAGTTCTCGAGATATATCAAGATATTTAAAAGTTCCGAAGCCGCACCAACATAATAGAGATACAGAAACACCGTGGCCCCTTTCTTTGAGATAACTCTGCACTATTGCGAGCTGCAAATGCCACTTCCAGCTTAGCTGTGCAGAAGAAGAACAACAAGAAGAAGAAATATCTCGAAATATGTCCGTCAGGCCCCTTCCCTTGAGATAAATCTGCACATATCTCGGAAACGAAGCGAGCTATGGCAAAATGTTAAGAGACGTTTTTTGTAGAGAATTATGTTTCCTACAATCTATGTTCTATGATATTTTTTGATCAGATGCGTAGTTCTCGAGATATATCAAGATATTTAAAAGTTCCGAAGCTGCACCCACATAATAGAGATACAGAAACACCGTGGCCCCTTTCTTTGAGATAACTCTGCACTATTGCGAGCTGGAAATGCCACTTCCAGTTTAGCTGTGCACAAGAAGAACAACAAGAAGAAGAAATATCTCGAAATATGTCCGTTAGGCCCCTTCCCTTGAGATAAATCTGCAAATATCTCGGAAACGAAGCGAGCTATGGCAAAATGTTAAGAGACCTTTTTTGTAGAGAATCAAGTTTCCTACTTTTTATGTTCTATGATATTTTTTGATCAGATGCGTAGTTTTCGAGATATACCAAGATATTTAAAAGTTCCGAAGCCGCACCAACATAATAGAGATACAGAAACACCGTGGCCCCTTTCTTTGAGATAACTCTGCACTATTGCGAGCTGCAAATGCCACTTCCAGCTTAGCTGTGCAGAGGAAGAACAACAAGAAGAAGAAATATCTCGAAATATGTCCGTCAGGCCCCTTCCCTTGAGGTAAATCTGCACATATCTCGGAAACGAAGCGAGCTATGGCAAAATGTTAAGAGACGTTTTTTGTAGAGAATTATGTTTCCTACAGTCTATGTTCTATGATATTTTTTGATCAGAAGCGTAGTTTTCGAGATATATCGAGATATTTAAAAGTTCCGAAGCCGCACCAACATAATAGAGATACAGAAACACCGTGGCCCCTTTCTTTGAGATAACTCTGCACTAGTGCGAGCCGCAAATGCCACTTCCAGCTTAGCTGTGCAGAAGAAGAACAACAAGAAGAAGAAATATCTCGAAATATGTCCGTCAGGCCCCTTCCCTTGAAATATATCTGCAAATATCTCGGAAACGAAGCGAGCTATGGCAAAATGTTAAGAAACCATTTTTGTAGAGAATTAAGTTTCCTACTTTTGATGTTCTATGATATTTTTTGATCGGACGCGTAGTTCTCGAGATATATCAAGATATTTAAAAGTTCCGAAGCCGCACCAACATAATAGAGATACAGAAACACCGTGGCCCCTTTCGTTGAGATAACTCTGCACTAGTGCGAACCGCAAATGCCACTTCCAGCTTAACTGTGCAGAAGAAGAACAACAAGAAGAAGAAATATCTCGAAATATGTCCGTCAGGCCCCTTCCCTTGAGATAAATCTGCAAATATCTCGGAAACGAAGCGAGCTATGGCAAAATGTTAAGAGACCTTTTTTGTAGAGAATTAAGTTTCCTACTTTTTATGTTCTATGATATTTTTTGATCAGATGCGTAGTTCTCGAGATATATCAAGATATTTAAAAGTTCCGAAGCCGCACCAACATAATAGAGACACAGAAACACCGTGGCCCCTTTCTTTGAGATAACTCTGCACTATTGCGCGCTGCAAATGCCACTTCCAGCTTAGCTGTGCAGAAGAAGAACAACAAGAAGAAGAAATATCTCGAAATATGCCCGTCAGGCCCCTTCCATTGAGATAAATCTGCAAATATCTCGGAAACGAAGCGAGCTATGGCAAAATGTTAAGAGACCTTTTTTGTAGAGAATTAAGTTTCCTACTTTTTGTGTTCTATGATATTTTTTGATCAGATGCGTAGTTCTCGAGATATATCAAGATATTTAAAAGTTCCGAAGCCGCACCAACCTAATAGAGATACAGAAACACCGTGGCCCCTTTCTTTGAGATAACTCTGCACTACTGCGAGCTGCAAATGCCACTTCCAGCTTAGCTGTGCAGAAGAAGAACAACAAGAAGAAGAAATATCTCGAAATATGTCCGTCAGACCCCTTCCCTTGAGATAAATCTGCAAATATCTCGGAAACGAAGCGAGCTATGGCAAAATATTAAGAGACATTTTTTGTAGAGAATTAAGTTTCCCACTTTTTATGTTCTATGATATTTTTTGATCAGATGCGTAGTTCTCGAGATATATCGAGATATTTAAAAGTTCCGAAGCCGCACCAACATAATAGAGATACAGAAGCACCGTGGGCCCTTTCTTTGAGACAACTCTGCACTAGTGCGAGCCGCAAATGCCACTTCCAGCTTAGCTGTGCAGAAGAAGAACAACAAGAAGAAGAAATATCTCGAAATATGTCCGTCAGGCCCCTTCCCTTGAGATAAATATGCAAATATCTCGGAAACGAAGCGAGCTATGGCAAAATGTTAAGAGACCTTTTTTGTAGAGAATTAAGTTTCCTACTTTTTATGTTCTATGATATTTTTTGATCAGATGCGTTGTTCTCGAGATATATCAAGATATTTAAAAGTTCCGAAGCCGCACCAACATAATACAGATACAGAAACACCGTGGCCCCTTTCTTTGAGATAACTCTGCACTATTGCGAGCTGCAAATGCCACTTCCAGCTTAGCTGTGCAGAGGAAGAACAACAAGAAGAAGAAATATCTCGAAATATGTCCGTCAGGCCCCTTCCCTTGAGGTAAATCTGCACATATCTCGGAAACGAAGCGAGCTATGGCAAAATGTTAAGAGACGTTTTTTGTAGAGAATTATGTTTCCTACAATCTATGTTCTATGATATTTTTTGATCAGAAGCGTAGTTTTCGAGATATATCGAGATATTTAAAAGTTCCGAAGCCGCACCAACATAATAGAGATACAGAAACACCGTGGCCCCTTTCTTTGAGATAACTCTGCACTAGTGCGAGCCGCAAATGCCACTTCCAGCTTAGCTGTGCAGAAGAAGAACAACAAGAAGAAGAAATATCTCGAAATATGTCCGTCAGGCCCCTTCCCTTGAAATATATCTGCAAATATCTCGGAAACGAAGCGAGCTATGGCAAAATGTTAAGAAACCATTTTTGTAGAGAATTAAGTTTCCTACTTTTGATGTTCTATGATATTTTTTGATCGGACGCGTAGTTCTCGAGATATATCAAGATATTTAAAAGTTCCGAAGCCGCACCAACATAATAGAGATACAGAAACACCGTGGCCCCTTTCGTTGAGATAACTCTGCACTAGTGCGAGCCGCAAATGCCACTTCCAGCTTAGCTGTGCAGAAGAAGGACAACAAGAAGAAGAAATATCTCGAAATATGTCCGTCAGGCCCCTTCCCTTGAGATAAATCTGCAAATATCTCGGAAACGAAGCGAGCTATGGCAAAATGTTAAGCGACCTTTTTTGTAGAGAATTATGTTTCCTACTTTTCATGTTCTATGATACTTTTTGATCCGACGCGTAGTTCTCGAGATATATCAAGATATTTAAAAGTTCCGAAGCCGCACCAACATAATAGAGATACAGAAACACCGTGGCCCCTTTCTTTGAGATAACTCTGCACTATTGCGAGCTGCAAATGCCACTTCCAGCTTAGCTGTGCAGAAGAAGAACAACAAGAAGAAGAAATATCTCGAAATATGTCCGTCAGGCCCCTTCCCTTGAGATAAATCTGCACATATCTCGGAAACGAAGCGAGCTATGGCAAAATGTTAAGAGACGTTTTTTGTAGAGAATTATGTTTCCTACAATCTATGTTCTATGATATTTTTTGATCAGAAGCGTAGTTTTCGAGATATATCGAGATATTTAAAAGTTCCGAAGCCGCACCAACATAATAGAGATACAGAAACACCGTGGCCCCTTTCTTTGAGATAACTCTGCACTAGTGCGAGCCGCAAATGCCACTTCCAGCTTAGCTGTGCAGAAGACGAACAACAAGAAGAAGAAATATCTCGAAATATGTCCGTCAGGCCCCTTCCCTTGAAATATATCTGCAAATATCTCGGAAACGAAGCGAGCTATGGCAAAATGTTAAGAAACCATTTTTGTAGAGAATTAAGTTTCCTACTTTTGATGTTCTATGATATTTTTTGATCGGACGCGTAGTTCTCGACATATATCAAGATATTTAAAAGTTCCGAAGCCGCACCAACATAATAGAGATACAGAAACACCGTGGCCCCTTTCGTTGAGATAACTCTGCACTAGTGCGAACCGCAAATGCCACTTCCAGCTTAACTGTGCAGAAGAAGAACAACAAGAAGAAGAAATATCTCGAAATATGTCCGTCAGGCCCCTTCCCTTGAGATAAATCTGCAAATATCTCGGAAACGAAGCGAGCTATGGCAAAATGTTAAGAGACCTTTTTTGTAGAGAATTAAGTTTCCTACTTTTTATGTTCTATGATATTTTTTGATCAGATGCGTAGTTCTCGAGATATATCAAGATATTTAAAAGTTCCGAAGCCGCACCAACATAATAGAGATACAGAAACACCGTGGCCCCTTTCTTTGAGATAACTCTGCACTATTGCGAGCTGCAAATGCCACTTCCAGCTTAGCTGTGCAGAGGAAGAACAACAAGAAGAAGAAATATCTCGAAATATGTCCGTCAGGCCAGTTCCTTTGAGTTTAATCTGCAAATATCTCGGAAACGAAGCGAGCTATGGCAAAATGTTAAGAGACGTTTTTTGTAGAGAATTATGTTTCCTACAATTTATGTTCTATGATATTTTTTGATCAGAAGCGTAGTTTTCGAGATATATCGCGATATTTAAAAGTTCCGAAGCCGCACCAACATAATAGGGATACAGAAACACCGTGGCCCCTTTCTTTGAGATAACTCTGCACTAGTGCGAGCCGCAAATGCCACTTCCAGCTTAGCTGTGCAGAAGAAGGACAACAAGAAGAAGAAATATCTCGAAATATGTCCGTCAGGCCCCTTCCCTTGAGATAAATCTGCAAATATCTCGGAAACGAAGCGAGCTATGGCAAAATGTTAAGAGACCTTTTTTGTAGAGAATTAAGTTTCCTACTTTTTATGTTCTATGATATTTTTTGATCAGATGCGTAGTTCTCGAGATATATCAAGATATTTAAAAGTTCCGAAGCCGCACCAACCTAATAGAGATACAGAAACACCTTGGCCCCTTTCTTTGAGATAACTCTGCACTACTGCGAGCTGCAAATGCCACTTCCAGCTTAGCTGTGCAGAAGAAGAACAACAAGAAGAAGAAATATCTCGAAATATGTCCGTCAGACCCCTTCCCTTGAGATAAATCTGCAAATATCTCGGAAACGAAGCGAGCTATGGCAAAATGTTAAGAGACATTTTTTGTAGAGAATTAAGTTTCCTACTTTTTATGTTCTATGATATTTTTTGATCAGATGCGTAGTTCTCGAGATATATCGAGATATTTAAAAGTTCCGAAGCGGCACCAACATAATAGAGATACAGAAGCACCGTGGGCCCTTTCTTTGAGATAACTCTGCACTAGTGCGAGCCGCAAATGCCACTTCCAGCTTAGCTGTGCAGAAGAAGAACAACAAGAAGAAGAAATATCTCGAAATATGTCCGTCAGGCCCCTTCCCTTGAGATATATCTGCAAATATCTCGGAAACGAAGCGAGCTATGGCAAAATGTTAAGAGACCTTTTTTGTAGAGAATTAAGTTTCCTACTTTTTATGTTCTATGATATTTTTTGATCAGATGCGTTGTTCTCGAGATATATCAAGATATTTAAAAGTTCCGAAGCCGCACCAACATAATAGAGATACAGAAACACCGTGGGCCCTTTCTTTGAGATAACTCTGCACTAGTGCGAGCCGCAAATGCCACTTCCAGCTTAGCTGTGCAGAAGAAGAACAACAAGAAGAAGAAATATCTCGAAATATGTCCGTCAGGCCCCTTCCCTTGAGATAAATATGCAAATATCTCGGAAACGAAGCGAGCTATGGCAAAATGTTAAGAGACCTTTTTTGTAGAGAATTAAGTTTCCTACTTTTTATGTTCTATGATATTTTTTGATCAGATGCGTTGTTCTCGAGATATATCAAGATATTTAAAAGTTCCGAAGCCGCACCAACATAATAGAGATACAGAAACACCGTGGCCCCTTTCTTTGAGATAACTCTGCACTATTGCGAGCTGCAAATGCCACTCCCAGCTTAGCTGTGCAGAAGAAGAACAACAAGAAGAAGAAATATCTCGAAATATGCCCGTCAGGCCCCTTCCATTGAGATAAATCTGCAAATATCTCGGAAACGAAGCGAGCTATGGCAAAATGTTAAGAGACATTTTTTGTAGAGAATTAAGTTTCCTACTTTTTATGTTCTATGATATTTTTTGATCAGATGCGTAGTTCTCGAGATATATCGAGATATTTAAAAGTTCCGAAGCCGCACCAACATAATAGAGATACAGAAGCACCGTGGGCCCTTTCTTTGAGATAACTCTGCACTAGTGCGAGCCGCAAATGCCACTTCCAGCTTAGCTGTGCAGAAGAAGAACAACAAGAAGAAGAAATATCTCGAAATATGTCCGTCAGGCCCCTTCCCTTGAGATATATCTGCAAATATCTCGGAAACGAAGCGAGCTATGGCAAAATGTTAAGAGACCTTTTTTGTAGAGAATTAAGTTTCCTACTTTTTATGTTCTATGATATTTTTTGATCAGATGCGTTGTTCTCGAGATATATCAAGATATTTAAAAGTTCCGAAGCCGCACCAACATAATAGAGATACAGAAACACCGTGGGCCCTTTCTTTGAGATAACTCTGCACTAGTGCGAGCCGCAAATGCCACTTCCAGCTTAGCTGTGCAGAAGAAGAACAACAAGAAGAAGAAATATTTCGAAATATGTCCGTCAGGCCCCTTCCCTTGAGATAAATATGCAAATATCTCGGAAACGAAGCGAGCTATGGCAAAATGTTAAGAGACCTTTTTTGTAGAGAATTAAGTTTCCTACTTTTTATGTTCTATGATATTTTTTGATCAGATGCGTTGTTCTCGAGATATATCAAGATATTTAAAAGTTCCGAAGCCGCACCAACATAATAGAGATACAGAAACACCGTGGCCCCTTTCTTTGAGATAACTCTGCACTATTGCGAGCTGCAAATGCCACTCCCAGCTTAGCTGTGCAGAAGAAGAACAACAAGAAGAAGAAATATCTCGAAATATGCCCGTCAGGCCCCTTCCATTGAGATAAATCTGCAAATATCTCGGAAACGAAGCGAGCTATGGCAAAATGTTAACAGACATTTTTTGTAGAGAATTAAGTTTCCTACTTTTTATGTTCTATGATATTTTTTGATCAGATGCGTAGTTCTCGAGATATATCGAGATATTTAAAAGTTCCGAAGCCGCACCAACATAATAGAGATACAGAAGCACCGTGGGCCCTTTCTTTGAGATAACTCTGCACTAGTGCGAGCCGCAAATGCCACTTCCAGCTTAGCTGTGCAGAAGAAGAACAACAAGAAGAAGAAATATCTCGAAATATGTCCGTCAGGCCCCTTCCCTTGAGATATATCTGCAAATATCTCGGAAACGAAGCGAGCTATGGCAAAATGTTAAGAGACCTTTTTTGTAGAGAATTAAGTTTCCTACTTTTTATGTTCTATGATATTTTTTGATCAGATGCGTTGTTCTCGAGATATATCAAGATATTTAAAAGTTCCGAAGCCGCACCAACATAATAGAGATACAGAAACACCGTGGGCCCTTTCTTTGAGATAACTCTGCACTAGTGCGAGCCGCAAATGCCACTTCCAGCTTAGCTGTGCAGAAGAAGAACAACAAGAAGAAGAAATATTTCGAAATATGTCCGTCAGGCCCCTTCCCTTGAGATAAATATGCAAATATCTCGGAAACGAAGCGAGCTATGGCAAAATGTTAAGAGACCTTTTTTGTAGAGAATTAAGTTTCCTACTTTTTATGTTCTATGATATTTTTTGATCAGATGCGTTGTTCTCGAGATATATCAAGATATTTAAAAGTTCCGAAGCCGCACCAACATAATAGAGATACAGAAACACCGTGGCCCCTTTCTTTGAGATAACTCTGCACTATTGCGAGCTGCAAATGCCACTCCCAGCTTAGCTGTGCAGAAGAAGAACAACAAGAAGAAGAAATATCTCGAAATATGCCCGTCAGGCCCCTTCCATTGAGATAAATCTGCAAATATCTCGGAAACGAAGCGAGCTATGGCAAAATGTTAAGAGACCTTTTTTGTAGAGAATTAAGTTTCCTACTTTTTATGTTCTATGATATTTTTTGATCAGATGCGTAGTTCTCGAGATATATCGAGATATTTAAAAGTTCCGAAGCCGCACCAACATAATAGAGATACAGAAGCACCGTGGGCCCTTTCTTTGAGATAACTCTGCACTAGTGCGAGCCGCAAATGCCACTTCCAGCTTAGCTGTGCAGAAGAAGAACAACAAGAAGAAGAAATATCTCGAAATATGCCCGTCAGGCCCCTTCCATTGAGATAAATCTGCAAATATCTCGGAAACGAAGCGAGCTATGGCAAAATGTTAAGAGACCTTTTTTGTAGAGAATTAAGTTTCCTACTTTTTATGTTCTATGATATTTTTTGATCAGATGCGTAGTTCTCGAGATATATCGAGATATTTAAAAGTTCCGAAGCCGCACCAACATAATAGAGATACAGAAACACCGTGGCCCCTTTCTTTGAGATAACTCTGCACTATTGCGAGCTGCAAATGCCACTCCCAGCTTAGCTGTGCAGAAGAAGAACAACAAGAAGAAGAAATATCTCGAAATATGTCCGTCAGACCCCTTCCATTGAGATAAATCTGCAAATATCTCGGAAACGAAGCGAGCTATGGCAAAATGTTAAGAGACCTTTTTTGTAGAGAATTAAGTTTCCTACTTTTTATGTTCTATGATATTTTTTGATCAGATGCGTAGTTCTCGAGATATATCAAGATATTTAAAAGTTCCGAAGCCGCACCAACATAATAGAGATACAGAAACACCGTGGCCCCTTTCTTTGAGATAACTCTGCACTACTGCAAGCTGCAAATGCCACTTCCAGCTTAGCTGTGCAGAAGAAGAACAACAAGAAGAAGAAATATCTCGAAATATGTCCGTCAGACCCCTTCCCTTGAGATAAATCTGCAAATATCTCGGAAACGAAGCGAGCTATGGCAAAATGTAAAGAGACCTTTTTTGTAGAGAATTAAGTTTCCTACTTTTTATGTTCTATGATATTTTTTGATCAGATGCGTTGTTCTCGAGATATATCAAGATATTTAAAAGTTCCGAAGCCGCACCAACATAATAGAGATACAGAAACACCGTGGCCCCTTTCTTTGAGATAACTCTGCACTATTGCGAGCTGCAAATGCCACTTCCAGCTTAGCTGTGCAGAAGAAGAACAACAAGAAGAAGAAATATCTCGAAATATGTCTGTCAGGCCCCTTCCCTTGAGATATATCTGCAAATATCTCGGAAACGAAACGAGCTATGGCAAAATTTTGAGAGACCTTTTTTGTAGAGAATTATGTTTCCTACTTTTTATGTTCTATGATATTTTTTGATCGGATGCGTAGTTCTCGAGATATATCAAGATATTTAAAAGTTCCGAAGCCGCACCGAAATAATATAGATACAGAAACACCGTGGCCCCTTTCTTTGAGACAACTCTGCACTATTGCGCGCTGCAAATGCCACTTCCAGCTTAGCTGTGCAGAAGAAGAACAACAAGAAGAAGAAATATCTCGAAATATGTCCGTCAGGCCCCTTCCCTTGAGATAAATCTGCACATATCTCGGAAACGAAGCGAGCTATGGCAAAATGTTAAGAGACGTTTTTTGTAGAGAATTATGTTTCCTACAATCTATGTTCTATGATATTTTTTGATCAGATGCGTAGTTCTCGAGATATATCAAGATATTTAAAAGTTCCGAAGCTGCACCCACATAATAGAGGTACAGAAACACCGTGGCCTCTTTCTTTGAGATAACTCTGCACTATTGCGAGCTGCAAATGCCACTTCCAGCTTAGCTGTGCAGAAGAAGAACAACAAGAAGAAGAAACATCTCGAAATATGTCCGTCAGGCCCCTTCCCTTGAGATAAATCTGCAAATATCTCGGAAACGAAGCGAGCTATGGCAAAATGTTAACAGACGTTTTTTGTAGAGAATTAAGTTTCCTACTTTTTATGTTCTATGATATTTTTCGATCAGAGGCGTAGTTCTCGAGATATATCAAGATATTTAAAAGTTCCGAAGCCGCACCAACATAATAGAGATACAGAAACACCGTGGCCCCTTTCTTTGAGATAACTCTGCACTATTGCGCGCTGCAAATGCCACTTCCAGCTTAGCTGTGCAGAAGAAGAACAACAAGAAGAAGAAATATCTCGAAATATGTCCGTCAGGCCCCTTCCCTTGAGATAAATCTGCAAATATCTCGGAAACGAAGCGAGCTATGGCAAAATGTTTAGAGACCTTTCTTGTAGAGAATTAAGTTTCCTACTTTTTATGTTCTATGATATTTTTCGATCAGAGGCGTAGTTCTCGAGATATATCAAGATATTTAAAAGTTCCGAAGCCGCACCAACATAATAGAGATACAGAAACACCGTAGCCCCTTTCTTTGAGATAACTCTGCACTATTGCGAGCTGCAAATGCCACTTCCAGCTTAGCTGTGCAGAGGAAGAACAACAAGAAGAAGAAATATCTCGAAATATGTCCGTCAGGCCAGTTCCTTTGAGTTGAATCTGCAAATATCTCGGAAACGAAGCGAGCTATGGCAAAATGTTAAGAGACGTTTTTTGTAGAGAATTATGTTTCCTACAATTTATGTTCTATGCTATTTTTTGATCAGAAGCGTAGTTTTCGAGATATATCGCGATATTTAAAAGTTCCGAAGCCGCACCAACATAATAGGGATACAGAAACACCGTGGCCCCTTTCTTTGAGATAACTCTGCACTAGTGCGAGCCGCAAATGCCACTTCCAGCTTAGCTGTGCAGAAGAAGGACAACAAGAAGAAGAAATATCTCGAAATATGTCCGTCAGGCCCCTTCCCTTGAGATAAATCTGCACATATCTCGGAAACGAAGCGAGCTATGGCAAAATGTTAAGAGACGTTTTTTGTAGAGAATTATGTTTCCTACAATCTATGTTCTATGATATTTTTTTATCAGAAGCGTAGTTTTCGAGATATATCGAGATATTTAAAAGTTCCGAAGCCGCACCAACATAATAGAGATACAGAAACACCGTGGCCCCTTTCTTTGAGATAACTCTGCACTAGTGCGAGCCGCAAATGCCACTTCCAGCTTAGCTGTGCAGAAGAAGAACAACAAGAAGAAGAAATATCTCGAAATATGTCCGTCAGGCCCCTTCCCTTGAAATATATCTGCAAATATCTCGGAAACGAAGCGAGCTATGGCAAAATGTTAAGAAACCATTTTTGTAGAGAATTAAGTTTCCTACTTTTGATGTTCTATGATATTTTTTGATCGGACGCGTAGTTCTCGAGATATATCAAGATATTTAAAAGTTCCGAAGCCGCACCAACATAATAGAGATACAGAAACACCGTGGCCCCTTTCGTTGAGATAACTCTGCACTATTGCGAGCTGCAAATGCCACTTCCAGCTTAGCTGTGCAGAGGAAGAACAACAAGAAGAAGAAATATCTCGAAATATGTCCGTCAGGCCAGTTCCTTTGAGTTGAATCTGCAAATATCTCGGAAACGAAGCGAGCTATGGCAAAATGTTAAGAGACGTTTTTTGTAGAGAATTATGTTTCCTACAATTTATGTTCTATGATATTTTTTGATCAGAAGCGTAGTTTTCGAGATATATCGCGATATTTAAAAGTTCCGAAGCCGCACCAACATAATAGGGATACAGAAACACCGTGGCCCCTTTCTTGGAGATAACTCTGCACTAGTGCGAGCCGCAAATGCCACTTCCAGCTTAGCTGTGCAGAAGAAGGACAACAAGAAGAAGAAATATCTCGAAATATGTCCGTCAGGCCCCTTCCCTTGAGATAAATCTGCAAATATCTCGGAAACGAAGCGAGCTATGGCAAAATGTTAAGAGACATTTTTTATAGAGAATTATGTTTCCTACTTTTTATGTTCTATGATATTTTTTGATCGGATGCGTAGTTCTCGAGATATATCAAGATATTTAAAAGTTCCGAAGCCGCACCGAAATAATATAGATACAGAAACACCGTGGCCCCTTTCTTTGAGACAACTCTGCACTATTGCGCGCTGCAAATGCCACTTCCAGCTTAGCTGTGCAGAAGAAGAACAACAAGAAGAAGAAATATCTCGAAATATGTCCGTCAGGCCCCTTCCCTTGAGATAAATCTGCACATATCTCGGAAACGAAGCGAGCTATGGCAAAATGTTAAGAGACGTTTTTTGTAGAGAATTATGTTTCCTACAATCTATGTTCTATGATATTTTTTGATCAGATGCGTAGTTCTCGAGATATATCAAGATATTTAAAAGTTCCGAAGCTGCACCCACATAATAGAGGTACAGAAACACCGTGGCCTCTTTCTTTGAGATAACTCTGCACTATTGCGAGCTGCAAATGCCACTTCCAGCTTAGCTGTGCAGAAGAAGAACAACAAGAAGAAGAAACATCTCGAAATATGTCCGTCAGGCCCCTTCCCTTGAGATAAATCTGCAAATATCTCGGAAACGAAGCGAGCTATGGCAAAATGTTAACAGACGTTTTTTGTAGAGAATTAAGTTTCCTACTTTTTATGTTCTATGATATTTTTCGATCAGAGGCGTAGTTCTCGAGATATATCAAGATATTTAAAAGTTCCGAAGCCGCACCAACATAATAGAGATACAGAAACACCGTGGCCCCTTTCTTTGAGATAACTCTGCACTATTGCGCGCTGCAAATGCCACTTCCAGCTTAGCTGTGCAGAAGAAGAACAACAAGAAGAAGAAATATCTCGAAATATGTCCGTCAGGCCCCTTCCCTTGAGATAAATCTGCAAATATCTCGGAAACGAAGCGAGCTATGGCAAAATGTTTAGAGACCTTTCTTGTAGAGAATTAAGTTTCCTACTTTTTATGTTCTATGATATTTTTCGATCAGAGGCGTAGTTCTCGAGATATATCAAGATATTTAAAAGTTCCGAAGCCGCACCAACATAATAGAGATACAGAAACACCGTGGCCCCTTTCTTTGAGATAACTCTGCACTATTGCGAGCTGCAAATGCCACTTCCAGCTTAGCTGTGCAGAGGAAGAACAACAAGAAGAAGAAATATCTCGAAATATGTCCGTCAGGCCAGTTCCTTTGAGTTGAATCTGCAAATATCTCGGAAACGAAGCGAGCTATGGCAAAATGTTAAGAGACGTTTTTTGTAGAGAATTATGTTTCCTACAATTTATGTTCTATGCTATTTTTTGATCAGAAGCGTAGTTTTCGAGATATATCGCGATATTTAAAAGTTCCGAAGCCGCACCAACATAATAGGGATACAGAAACACCGTGGCCCCTTTCTTTGAGATAACTCTGCACTAGTGCGAGCCGCAAATGCCACTTCCAGCTTAGCTGTGCAGAAGAAGGACAACAAGAAGAAGAAATATCTCGAAATATGTCCGTCAGGCCCCTTCCCTTGAGATAAATCTGCACATATCTCGGAAACGAAGCGAGCTATGGCAAAATGTTAAGAGACGTTTTTTGTAGAGAATTATGTTTCCTACAATCTATGTTCTATGATATTTTTTGATCAGAAGCGTAGTTTTCGAGATATATCGAGATATTTAAAAGTTCCGAAGCCGCACCAACATAATAGAGATACAGAAACACCGTGGCCCCTTTCTTTGAGATAACTCTGCACTAGTGCGAGCCGCAAATGCCACTTCCAGCTTAGCTGTGCAGAAGAAGAACAACAAGAAGAAGAAATATCTCGAAATATGTCCGTCAGGCCCCTTCCCTTGAAATATATCTGCAAATATCTCGGAAACGAAGCGAGCTATGGCAAAATGTTAAGAAACCATTTTTGTAGAGAATTAAGTTTCCTACTTTTGATGTTCTATGATATTTTTTGATCGGACGCGTAGTTCTCGAGATATATCAAGATATTTAAAAGTTCCGAAGCCGCACCAACATAATAGAGATACAGAAACACCGTGGCCCCTTTCGTTGAGATAACTCTGCACTATTGCGAGCTGCAAATGCCACTTCCAGCTTAGCTGTGCAGAGGAAGAACAACAAGAAGAAGAAATATCTCGAAATATGTCCGTCAGGCCAGTTCCTTTGAGTTGAATCTGCAAATATCTCGGAAACGAAGCGAGCTATGGCAAAATGTTAAGAGACGTTTTTTGTAGAGAATTATGTTTCCTACAATTTATGTTCTATGATATTTTTTGATCAGAAGCGTAGTTTTCGAGATATATCGCGATATTTAAAAGTTCCGAAGCCGCACCAACATAATAGGGATACAGAAACACCGTGGCCCCTTTCTTGGAGATAACTCTGCACTAGTGCGAGCCGCAAATGCCACTTCCAGCTTAGCTGTGCAGAAGAAGGACAACAAGAAGAAGAAATATCTCGAAATATGTCCGTCAGGCCCCTTCCCTTGAGATAAATCTGCAAATATCTCGGAAACGAAGCGAGCTATGGCAAAATGTTAAGAGACATTTTTTATAGAGAATTAAGTTTCCTACTTTTTATGTTCTATGATATTTTTTGATCAGATGCGTAGTTCTCGAGATATATCGAGATATTTAAAAGTTCCGAAGCCGCACCAACATAATAGAGATACAGAAGCACCGTGGGCCCTTTCTTTGAGATAACTCTGCACTAGTGCGAGCCGCAAATGCCACTTCCAGCTTAGCTGTGCAGAAGAAGAACAACAAGAAGAAGAAATATCTCGAAATATGTCCGTCAGGCCCCTTCCCTTGAGATATATCTGCAAATATCTCGGAAACGAAGCGAGCTATGGCAAAATGTTAACAGACCTTTTTTGTAGAGAATTATGTTTCCTACAATTTATGTTCTATGATATTTTTTGATCAGAAGCGTAGTTTTCGAGATATATCGAGATATTTAAAAGTTCCGAAGCCGCACCAACATAATAGAGATACAGAAACACCGTGGCCCCTTTCTTTGAGATAACTCTGCACTAGTGCGAGCCGCAAATGCCACTTCCAGCTTAGCTGTGCAGAAGAAGAACAACAAGAAGAAGAAATATCTCGAAATATGTCCGTCAGGCCCCTTCCCTTGAGATAAATATGCAAATATCTCGGAAACGAAGCGAGCTATGGCAAAATGTTAAGAGACCTTTTTTGTAGAGAATTAAGTTTCCTACTTTTTAGGTTCTATGATATTTTTTGATCAGATGCGTTGTTCTCGAGATATATCAAGATATTTAAAAGTTCCGAAGCCGCACCAACATAATAGAGATACAGAAACACCGTGGCCCCTTTCTTTGAGATAACTCTGCACTATTGCGCGCTGCAAATGCCACTTCCAGCTTAGCTGTGCAGAAGAAGAACAACAAGAAGAAGAAATATCTCGAAATATGCCCGTCAGGCCCCTTCCATTGAGATAAATCTGCAAATATCTCGGAAACGAAGCGAGCTATGGCAAAATGTTAAGAGACCTTTTTTGTAGAGAATTAAGTTTCCTACTTTTTATGTTCTATGATATTTTTTGATCAGATGCGTAGTTCTCGAGATATATCAAGATATTTAAAAGTTCCGAAGCCGCACCAACATAATAGAGATACAGAAACACCGTGGCCCCTTTCTTTGAGATAACTCTGCACTACTGCGAGCTGCAAATGCCACTTCCAGCTTAGCTGTGCAGAAGAAGAACAACAAGAAGAAGAAATATCTCGAAATATGTCCGTCAGACCCCTTCCCTTGAGATAAATCTGCAAATATCTCGGAAACGAAGCGAGCTATGGCAAAATGTTAAGAGACATTTTTTGTTGAGAATTAAGTTTCCTACTTTTTATGTTCTATGATATTTTTTGATCAGATGCGTAGTTCTCGAGATATATCGAGATATTTAAAAGTTCCGAAGCCGCACCAACATAATAGAGATACAGAAGCACCGTGGGCCCTTTCTTTGAGATAACTCTGCACTAGTGCGAGCCGCAAATGCCACTTCCAGCTTAGCTGTGCAGAAGAAGAACAACAAGAAGAAGAAATATCTCGAAATATGTCCGTCAGGCCCCTTCCCTTGAGATAAATATGCAAATATCTCGGAAACAAAGCGAGCTATGGCAAAATGTTAAGAGACGTTTTTTGTAGAGAATTAAGTTTCCTACTTTTTATGTTCTATGATATTTTTTGATCAGATGCGTTGTTCTCGAGATATATCAAGATATTTAAAAGTTCCGAAGCCGCACCAACATAATAGAGATACAGAAACACCGTGGGCCCTTTCTTTGAGATAACTCTGCACTAGTGCGAGCCGCAAATGCCACTTCCAGCTTAGCTGTGCAGAAGAAGAACAACAAGAAGAAGAAATATCTCGAAATATGTCCGTCAGGCCCCTTCCCTTGAGATAAATATGCAAATATCTCGGAAACGAAGCGAGCTATGGCAAAATGTTAAGAGACCTTTTTTGTAGAGAATTAAGTTTCCTACTTTTTATGTTCTATGATATTTTTTGATCAGATGCGTTGTTCTCGAGATATATCGAGATATTTAAAAGTTCCGAAGCCGCACCAACATAATAGAGATACAGAAACACCGTGGCCCCTTTCTTTGAGATAACTCTGCACTATTGCGAGCTGCAAATGCCACTCCCAGCTTAGCTGTGCAGAAGAAGAACAACAAGAAGAAGAAATATCTCGAAATATGCCCGTCAGGCCCCTTCCATTGAGATAAATCTGCAAATATCTCGGAAACGAAGCGAGCTATGGCAAAATGTTAAGAGACCTTTTTTGTAGAGAATTAAGTTTCCTACTTTTAATGTTCTATGATATTTTTTGATCAGATGCGTAGTTCTCGAGATATATCGAGATATTTAAAAGTTCCGAAGCCGCACCAACATAGTAGAGATACAGAAGCACCGTGGGCCCTTTCTTTGAGATAACTCTGTACTAGTGCGAGCCGCAAATGCCACTTCCAGCTTAGCTGTGCAGAAGAAGAACAACAAGAAGAAGAAATATCTCGAAATATGCCCGTCAGGCCCCTTCCATTGAGATAAATCTGCAAATATCTCGGAAACGAAGCGAGCTATGGCAAAATGTTAAGAGACCTTTTTTGTAGAGAATTAAGTTTCCTACTTTTTATGTTCTATGATATTTTTTGATCAGATGCGTAGTTCTCGAGATATATCGAGATATTTAAAAGTTCCGAAGCCGCACCAACATAATAGAGATACAGAAGCACCGTGGGCCCTTTCTTTGAGATAACTCTGCACTAGTGCGAGCCGCAAATGCCACTTCCAGCTTAGCTGTGCAGAAGAAGAACAACAAGAAGAAGAAATATCTCGAAATATGTCCGTCAGGCCCCTTCCCTTGAGATATATCTGCAAATATCTCGGAAACGAAGCGAGCTATGGCAAAATGTTAAGAGACCTTTTTTGTAGAGAACTATGTTTCCTACAATTTATGTTCTATGATATTTTTTGATCAGAAGCGTAGTTTTCGAGATATATCGAGATATTTAAAAGTTCCGAAGCCGCACCAACATAATAGAGGTACAGAAACACCGTGGCCTCTTTCTTTGAGATAACTCTGCACTATTGCGAGCTGCAAATGCCACTTCCAGCTTAGCTGTACAGAAGAAGAACAACAAGAAGAAGAAACATCTCGAAGTATGTCCGTCAGGCCCCTTCCCTTGAGATAAATCTGCAAATATCTCGGAAACGAAGCGAGCTATGGCAAAATGTTAAGAGACGTTTTTTGTAGAGAATTAAGTTTCCTACTTTTTATGTTCTATGATATTTTTCGATCAGAGGCGTAGTTCTCGAGATATATCAAGATATTTAAAAGTTCCGAAGCCGCACCAACATAATAGAGATACAGAAACACCGTGGCCCCTTTCTTTGAGATAACTCTGCACTATTGCGCGCTGCAAATGCCACTTCCAGCTTAGCTGTGCAGAAGAAGAACAACAAGAAGAAGAAATATCTCGAAATATGTCCGTCAGGCCCCTTCCCTTGAGATAAATCTGCAAATATCTCGGAAACGAAGCGAGCTATGGCAAAATGTTTAGAGACCTTTCTTGTAGAGAATTAAGTTTCCTACTTTTTATGTAGTATGATATTTTTTGATCAGATGCGTAGTTCTCGAGATATATCAAGATATTTAAAAGTTCCGAAGCCGCACCAACATAATAGAGATACAGAAACACCGTGGCCCCTTTCTTTGAGATAACTCTGCACTACTGCGAGCTGCAAATGCCACTTCCAGCTTAGCTGTGCAGAAGAAGAACAACAAGAAGAAGAAATATCTCGAAATATGTCCGTCAGACCCCTTCCCTTGAGATATATCTGCAAATATCTCGGAAACGAAACGAGCTATGGCAAAATGTTGAGAGACCTTTTTTGTAGAGAATTAAGTTTGCTACTTTTTATGTTCTATGATATTTTTTGATCGGATGCGTAGTTCTCGAGATATATCAAGATATTTAAAAGTTCCGAAGCCGCACCAACATAATATAGATACAGAAACACCGTGGCCCCTTTCTTTGAGACAACTCTGCACTATTGCGCGCTGCAAATGCCACTTCCAGCTTAGCTGTGCAGAAGAAGAACAACAAGAAGAAGAAATATCTCGAAATATGCCCGTCAGGCCCCTTCCATTGAGATAAATCTGCAAATATCTCAGAAACGAAGCGAGCTATGGCAAAATGTTAAGAGACCTTTTTTGTAGAGAATTAAGTTTCCTACCTTTTATGTTCGATGATATTTTTTGATCAGATGCGTAGTTCTCGAGATATATCAAGATATTTAAAAGTTCCGAAGCTGCACCCACATAATAGAGGTACAGAAACACCGTGGCCTCTTTCTTTGAGATAACTCTGCACTATTGCGCGCTGCAAATGCCACTTCCAGCTTAGCTGTGCAGAAGAAGAACAACAAGAAGAAGAAATATCTCGAAATATGCCCGTCAGGCCCCTTCCATTGAGATAAATCTGCAAATATCTCGGAAACGAAGCGAGCTATGGCAAAATGTTAAGAGACCTTTTTTGTAGAGAATTAAGTTTCCTACCTTTTATGTTCGATGATATTTTTTGATCAGATGCGTAGTTCTCGAGATATATCAAGATATTTAAAAGTTCCGAAGCTGCACCCACATAATAGAGGTACAGAAACACCGTGGCCTCTTTCTTTGAGATAACTCTGCACTATTGCGAGCTGCAAATGCCACTTCCAGCTTAGCTGTGCAGAAGAAGAACAACAAGAAGAAGAAACATCTCGAAATATGTCCGTCAGGTCCCTTCCCTTGAGATAAATCTGCAAATATCTCGGAAACGAAGCGAGCTATGGCAAAATGTTAAGAGACGTTTTTTGTAGAGAATTAAGTTTCCTACTTTTTATGTTCTATGATATTTTTCGATCAGAGGCGTAGTTCTCGAGATATATCAAGATATTTAAAAGTTCCGAAGCCGCACCAACATAATAGAGATACAGAAACACCGTGGCCCCTTTCTTTGAGATAACTCTGCACTATTGCGCGCTGCAAATGCCACTTCCAGCTTACCTGTGCAGAAGAAGAACAACAAGAAGAAGAAATATCTCGAAATATGTCCGTCAGGCCCCTTCCCTTGAGATAAATCTGCAAATATCTCGGAAACGAAGCGAGCTATGGCAAAATGTTTAGAGACCTTTCTTGTAGAGAATTAAGTTTCCTACTTTTTATGTAGTATGATATTTTTTGATCAGATGCGTAGTTCTCGAGATATATCAAGATATTTAAAAGTTCCGAAGCCGCACCAACATAATAGAGATACAGAAACACCGTGGCCCCTTTCTTTGAGATAACTCTGCACTATTGCGCGCTGCAAATGCCACTTCCAGCTTAGCTGTGCAGAAGAAGAACAACAAGAAGAAGAAATATCTCGAAATATGTCCGTCAGGCCCCTTCCCTTGAGATAAATCTGCAAATATCTCGGAAACGAAGCGAGCTATGGCAAAATGTTAAGAGACGTTTGTTGTAGAGAATTAAGTTTCCTACTTTTTATGTTCTATGATATTTTTCGATCAGACGCGTAGTTCTCGAGATATATCAAGATATTTAAAAGTTCCGAAGCCGCACCAACATAATAGAGATACAGAAACACCGTGGCCCCTTTCATTGAGATAACTCTGCACTATTGCGCGCTGCAAATGCCACTTCCAGCTTAGCTGTGCAGAAGAAGAACAACAAGAAGAAGAAATATCTCGAAATATGTCCGTCAGGCCCCTTCCCTTGAGATAAATCTGCAAATATCTCGGAAACGAAGTGAGCTATGGCAAAATGTTAAGAGACGTTTTTTGTAGAGAATTAAGTTTCCTACTTTTTATGTTCTATGATATTTTTCGATCAGAGGCGTAGTTCTCGAGATATATCAAGATATTTAAAAGTTCCGAAGCCGCACCAACATAATAGAGATACAGAAACACCGTGGCCCCTTTCTTTGAGATAACTCTGCACTATTGCGAGCTGTAAATGCCACTTCCAGCTTAGCTGTGCAGAAGAAGAACAACAAGAAGGAGAAATATCTCGAAATATGTCCGTCAGGCCCCTTCCCTTGAGATATATCTGCAAATATCTCGGAAACGAAGCGAGCTATGGCAAAATGTTAAGAGACCTTTTTTGTAGAGAATTAAGTTTCCTACTTTTTATGTTCTATGATATTTTTTGATCGGATGCGTAGTTCTCGAGATATATCAAGATATTTAAAAGTTCCGAAGCCGCACCAACATAATAGAGACACAGAAACACCGTGGCCCCTTTCCTTGAGATAACTCTGCACTATTGCGCGCTGCAAATGCCACTTCCAGCTTAGCTGTGCAGAAGAAGAACAACAAGAAGAAGAAATATCTCGAAATATGCCCGTCAGGCCCCTTCCATTGAGATAAATCTGCAAATATCTCGGAAACGAAGCGAGCTATGGCAAAATGTTAAGAGACCTTTTTTGTAGAGAATTAAGTTTCCTACTTTTTGTGTTCTATGATATTTTTTGATCAGATGCGTAGTTCTCGAGATATATCAAGATATTTAAAAGTTCCGAAGCCGCACCAACCTAATAGAGATACAGAAACACCGTGGCCCCTTTCTTTGAGATAACTCTGCCCTACTGCGAGCTGCAAATGCCACTTCCAGCTTAGCTGTGCAGAAGAAGAACAACAAGAAGAAGAAATATCTCGAAATATGTCCGTCAGACCCCTCCCCTTGAGATAAATCTGCAAATATCTCGGAAACGAAGCGAGCTATGGCAAAATGTTAAGAGACGTTTTTTGTAGAGAATTAAGTTTCCTACTTTTGATGTTCTATGATATTTTTCGATCAGAGGCGTAGTTCTCGAGATATATCAAGATATTTAAAAGTTCCGAAGCCGCACCAACATAATAGAGATACAGAAACACCGTGGCCCCTTTCTTTGAGATAACTCTGCCCTACTGCGAGCTGCAAATGCCACTTCCAGCTTAGCTGTGCAGAAGAAGAACAACAAGAAGAAGAAATATCTCGAAATATGTCCGTCAGACCCCTCCCCTTGAGATAAATCTGCAAATATCTCGGAAACGAAGCGAGCTATGGCAAAATGTTACGAGACGTTTTTTGTAGAGAATTAAGTTTCCTACTTTTGATGTTCTATGATATTTTTCGATCAGAGGCGTAGTTCTCGAGATATATCAAGATATTTAAAAGTTCCGAAGCCGCACCAACATAATAGAGATACAGAAACACCGTGGCCCCTTTCTTTGAGATAACTCTGCACTATTGCGAGCTGTAAATGCCACTTCCAGCTTAGCTGTGCAGAACAAGAACAACAAGAAGAAGAAATATCTCGAAATATGTCCGTCAGGCCCCTTCCCTTGAGATAAATCTGCAAATATCTCGGAAACGAAGCGAGCTATGGCAAAATGTTAAGAGACCTTTTTTGTAGAGAATTATGTTTCCTACTTTTCATGTTCTATGATATTTTTTGATCCGACGCGTAGTTCTCGAGATATATCAAGATATTTAAAAGTTCCGAAGCCGCACCAACATAATAGAGATACAGAAACACCGTGGCCCCTTTCTTTGAGATAACTCTGCACTATTGCGAGCTGCAAATGCCACTTCCAGCCTAGCTGTGCAGATGAAGGACAACAAGAAGAAGAAATATCTCGAAATATGTCCGTCAGGCCCCTTCCCTTGAGATAAATAGGCAAGTATCTCGGAAACGAAGCGAGCTATGGCAAAATGTTAAGAGACCTTTTTTGTAGAGAATTATGTTTCCTACTTTTTATGTTCTATGATATTTTTTGATCAGACGCGTAGTTCTCGAGATATATCCAGATATTTAAAAGTTCCGAAGCCGCACCAACATAATAGAGATACAGAAACACCGTGGCCCCTTTCTTTGAGATATCTCTGCACTATTGCGAGCTGCAAATGCCACTTCCAGGTTAGCTGCGCAGAAGAAGAACAACAAGAAGAAGAAATATCCCGAAATATGTCCGTCAGGCCCCTTCCCTTGAGATAAATCTGCAAATATCTCGGAAACGAAGCGAGCTATGGCAAAATGTTAAGAGACCTTTTTTGTAGAGAATTATGTTTCCTACTTTTTATGTTCTATGATATTTTTTGATCAGACGCGTAGTTCTCGAGATATATCAAGATATTTAAAAGTTCCGAAGCCGCACCAACATAATAGAGATACAGAAACACCGTGGCCCCTTTCTTTGAGATATCTCTGCACTATTGCGAGCTGCAAATGCCACTTCCAGCTTAGCTGCGCAGAAGAAGAACAACAAGAAGAAGAAATATCTCGAAATATGTCCGTCAGGCCCCTTCCCTTGAGATAAATCTGCAAATATCTCGGAAACGAAGCGAGCTATGGCAAAATGTTAAGAGACCTTTTTTGTAGAGAATTATGTTTCCTACTTTTTATGTTCTATGATATTTTTTGATCCGACGCGTAGTTCTCGAGATATATCAAGATATTTAAAAGTTCCGAAGCCGCACCAACATAATAGAGATACAGAAACACCGTGGCCCCTTTCTTTGAGATAACTCTGCACTATTGCGAGCTGCAAATGCCACTTCCAGCTTAGCTGTGCAGAAGAAGGACAACAAGAAGAAGAAATATCTCGAAATATGTCCGTCAGGCCCCTTCCCTTGAAATAAATCTGCAAATATCTCGGAAACGAAGAGAGCTATGGCAAAATGTTAAGCGACCTTTTTTGTAGAGAATTAAGTTTCCTACTTTTTATGTTCTATGATATTTTTTGATCAGATGCGTAGTTCTCGAGATATATCAAGATATTTAAAAGTTCCGAAGCCGCACCAACATAATAGAGATACAGAAACACCGTGGCCCCTTTCTTTGAGATAACTCTGCACTATTGCGAGCTGGAAATGCCACTTCCAGTTTAGCTGTGCACAAGAAGAACAACAAGAAGAAGAAATATCTCGAAATATGTCCGTTAGGCCCCTTCCCTTGAGATAAATCTGCAAATATCTCGGAAACGAAGCGAGCTATGGCAAAATGTTAAGAGACCTTTTTTGTAGAGAATCAAGTTTCCTACTTTTTATGTTCTATGATATTTTTTGATCAGATGCGTAGTTTTCGAGATATACCAAGATATTTAAAAGTTCCGAAGCCGCACCAACATAATAGAGATACAGAAACACCGTGGCCCCTTTCTTTGAGATAACTCTGCACTATTGCGAGCTGCAAATGCCACTTCCAGCTTAGCTGTGCAGAGGAAGAACAACAAGAAGAAGAAATATCTCGAAATATGTCCGTCAGGCCAGTTCCTTTGAGTTGAATCTGCAAATATCTCGGAAACGAAGCGAGCTATGGCAAAATGTTAAGAGACGTTTTTTGTAGAGAATTATGTTTCCTATAATTTATGTTCTATGATATTTTTTGATCAGAAGCGTAGTTTTCGAGATATATCGCGATATTTAAAAGTTCCGAAGCCGCACCAACATAATAGAGATACAGAAACACCGTGGCCCCTTTCTTTGAGATAACTCTGCACTAGTGCGAGCCGCAAATGCCACTTCCAGCTTAGCTGTGCAGAAGAAGAACAACAAGAAGAAGAAATATCTCGAAATATGTCCGTCAGGCCCCTTCCCTTGAGATAAATATGCAAATATCTCGGAAACGAAGCGAGCTATGGCAAAATGTTAAGAGACCTTTTTTGTAGAGAATTAAGTTTCCTACTTTTTATGTTGTATGATATTTTTTGATCAGATGCGTAGTTCTCGAGATATATCAAGATATTTAAAAGTTCCGAAGCCGCACCAACATAATAGAGATACAGAAACACCGTGGCCCCTTTCTTTGAGATAACTCTGCACTATTGCGAGCTGGAAATGCCACTTCCAGTTTAGCTGTGCAGAAGAAGAACAACAAGAAGAAGAAATATCTCGAAATATGTCCGTTAGGCCCCTTCAGTTGAGATAAATCTGCAAATATCTCGGAAACGAAGCGAGCTATGGCAAAATGTTAAGAGACCTTTTTTGTAGAGAATTAAGTTTCCTACTTTTTATGTTCTATGATATTTTTTGATCAGAAGCGTAGTTTTCGAGATATATCGAGATATTTAAAAGTTCCGAAGCCGCACCAACATAATAGAGATACAGAAACACCGTGGCCCCTTTCTTTGAGATAACTCTGCACTAGTGCGAGCCGCAAATGCCACTTCCAGCTTAGCTGTGCAGAAGAAGAACAACAAGAAGAAGAAATATCTCGAAATATGTCCGTCAGGCCCCTTCCCTTGAGATAAATATGCAAATATCTCGGAAACGAAGCGAGCTATGGCAAAATGTTAAGAGACCTTTTTTGTAGAGAATTAAGTTTCCTACTTTTTATGTTCTATGATATTTTTTGATCAGATGCGTAGTTCTCGAGATATATCAAGATATTTAAAAGTTCCGAAGCCGCACCAACATAATAGAGATACAGAAACACCGTGGCCCCTTTCTTTGAGATAACTCTGCACTATTGCGAGCTGGAAATGCCACTTCCAGTTTAGCTGTGCAGAAGAAGAACAACAAGAAGAAGAAATATCTCGAAATATGTCCGTTAGGCCCCTTCCCTTGAGATAAATCTGCAAATATCTCGGAAACGAAGCGAGCTATGGCAAAATGTTAAGAGACCTTTTTTGTAGAGAATTAAGTTTCCTACTTTTTATGTTCTATGATATTTTTTGATCAGAAGCGTAGTTTTCGAGATATATCGAGATATTTAAAAGTTCCGAAGCCGCACCAACATAATAGAGATACAGAAACACCGTGGCCCCTTTCTTTGAGATAACTCTGCACTAGTGCGAGCCGCAAATGCCACTTCCAGCTTAGCTGTGCAGAAGAAGAACAACAAGAAGAAGAAATATCTCGAAATATGTCCGTCAGGCCCCTTCCCTTGAGATAAATATGCAAATATCTCGGAAACGAAGCGAGCTATGGCAAAATGTTAAGAGACCTTTTTTGTAGAGAATTAAGTTTCCTACTTTTTATGTTCTATGATATTTTTTGATCAGATGCGTAGTTCTCGAGATATATCAAGATATTTAAAAGTTCCGAAGCCGCACCAACATAATAGAGATACAGAAACACCGTGGCCCCTTTGTTTGAGATAACTCTGCACTAGTGCGAGCCGCAAATGCCACTTCCAGCTTAGCTGTGCAGAAGAAGAACAACAAGAAGAAGAAATATCTCGAAATATGTCCGTCAGGCCCCTTCCCTTGAGATAAATCTGCAAATATCTCGGAAACGAAGCGAGCTATGGCAAAATGTTAAGAGACCTTTTTTGTAGAGAATTAAGTTTCCTACTTGTTATGTTCTATGATATTTTTTGATCAGATGCGTAGTTCTCGAGATATATCAAGATATTTAAAAGTTCCGAAGCCGCACCAACATAATAGAGATACAGAAACACCGTGGCCCCTTTCTTTGAGATAACTCTGCACTATTGCGAGCTGGAAATGCCACTTCCAGTTTAGCTGTGCAGAAGAAGAACAACAAGAAGAAGAAATATCTCGAAATATGTCCGTCAGGCCCCTTCCCTTGAGATAAATATGCAAATATCTCGGAAACGAAGCGAGCTATGGCAAAATGTTAAGAGACCTTTTTTGTAGAGAATTAAGCTTCCTACTTTTTATGTTCTATGATATTTTTTGATCAGATGCGTAGTTCTCGAGATATATCAAGATATTTAAAAGTTCCGAAGCCGCACCAACATAATAGAGATACAGAAACACCGTGGCCCCTTTCTTTGAGATAACTCTGCACTAGTGCGAGCCGCAAATGCCACTTCCAGCTTAGCTGTGCAGAAGAAGAACAACAAGAAGAAGAAATATCTAGAAATATGTCCGTCAGGCCCCTTCCCTTGAGATAAATATGCAAATATCTCGGAAACGAAGCGAGCTATGGCAAAATGTTAAGAGACCTTTTTTGTAGAGAATTAAGTTTCCTACTTTTTATGTTCTATGATATTTTTTGATCAGATGCGTAGTTCTCGAGATATATCAAGATATTTAAAAGTTCCGAAGCCGCACCAACATAATAGAGATACAGAAACACCGTGGCCCCTTTCTTTGAGATAACTCTGCACTATTGCGAGCTGGAAATGCCACTTCCAGTTTAGCTGTGCAGAAGAAGAACAACAAGAAGAAGAAATATCTCGAAATATGTCCGTTAGGCCCCTTCCCTTGAGATAAATCTGCAAATATCTCGGAAACGAAGCGAGCTATGGCAAAATGTTAAGAGACCTTTTTTGTAGAGAATTAAGATTCCTACTTTTTATGTTCTATGATATTTTTTGATCAGATGCGTAGTTCTCGAGCTATATCAAGATATTTAAAAGTTCCGAAGCCGCACCAACATAATAGAGATACAGAAACACCGTGGCCCCTTTCTTTGAGATAACTCTGCACTATTGCGAGCTGGAAATGCCACTTCCAGTTTAGCTGTGCAGAAGAAGAACAACAAGAAGAAGAAATATCTCGAAATATGTCCGTTAGGCCCCTTCCCTTGAGATAAATCTGCAAATATCTCGGAAACGAAGCGAGCTATGGCAAAATGTTAAGAGACCTTTTTTGTAGAGAATTAAGTTTCCTACTTTTTATGTTCTATGATATTTTTTGATCAGATGCGTAGTTCTCGAGATATATCAAGATATTTAAAAGTTCCGAAGCCGCACCAACATAATAGAGATACAGAAACACCGTGGCCCCTTTCTTTGAGATAACTCTGCACTATTGCGAGCTGGAAATGCCACTTCCAGTTTAGCTGTGCAGAAGAAGAACAACAAGAAGAAGAAATATCTCGAAATATGTCCGTTAGGCCCCTTCCCTTGAGATACATCTGCAAATATCTCGGAAACGAAGCGAGCTATGGCAAAATGTTAAGAGACCTTTTTTGTAGAGAATTAAGTTTCCTACTTTTTATGTTCTATGATATTTTTTGATCAGATGCGTAGTTCTCGAGATATATCAAGATATTTAAAAGTTCCGAAGTCGCACCAACATAATAGAGATACAGAAACACCGTGGCCCCTTTCTTTGAGATAACTCTGCACTATTGCGAGCTGCAAATCCCACTTCCAGCTTAGCTGTGCAGAGGAAGAACAACAAGAAGAAGAAATATCTCGAAATATGACCGTCAGGCCCCTTCCCTTGAGATATATCTGCAAATATCTCGGAAACGAAGCGAGCTATGGCAAAATGTTAAGAGACATTTTTTGTAGAGAATTATGTTTCCTACAATTTATGTTCTATGATATTTTTTGATCAGAAGCGTAGTTTTCGAGATATATCGAGATATTTAAAAGTTCCGAAGCCGCACCAACATAATAGAGATACAGAAACACCGTGGCCCCTTTCTTTGAGATAACTCTGCACTAGTGCGAGCCGCAAATGCCACTTCCAGCTTAGCTGTGCAGAAGAAGAACAACAAGAATAAGAAATATCTCGAAATATGTCCGTCAGGCCCCTTCCCTTGAGATAAATCTGCAAATATCTCGGAAACGAAGCGAGCTATGGCAAAATGTTAAGAGACCTTTTTTGTAGAGAATTAAGTTTCCTACTTTTTATGTTCTATGATATTTTTTGATCAGATGCGTAGTTCTCGAGATATATCAAGATATTTAAAAGTTCCGAAGCCGCACCAACATAATAGAGATACAGAAACACCGTGGCCCCTTTCTTTGAGATAACTCAGCACTAGTGCGAGCCGCAAATGCCACTTCCAGTTAGCTGTGCAGAAGAAGAACAACAAGAAGAAGAAATATCTCGAAATATGTCCGTCAGGCCCCTTCCCTTGAGATAAATCTGCAAATATCTCGGAAACGAAGCGAGCTATGGCAAAATGTTAAGAGACCTTTTTTGTAGAGAATTAAGTTTCCTACTTTTTATGTTCTATGATATTTTTTGATCAGATGCGTAGTTCTCGAGATATATCAAGATATTTAAAAGTTCCGAAGCCGCACCAACATAATAGAGATACAGAAACACCGTGGCCCCTTTCTTTGAGATAACTCTGCACTATTGCGAGCTGGAAATGCCACTTCCAGTTTAGCTGTGCAGAAGAAGAACAACAAGAAGAAGAAATATCTCGAAATATGTCCGTTAGGCCCCTTCCCTTGAGATACATCTGCAAATATCTCGGAAACGAAGCGAGCTATGGCAAAATGTTAAGAGACCTTTTTTGTAGAGAATTAAGTTTCCTACTTTTTATGTTCTATGATATTTTTTGATCAGAAGCGCAGTTTTCGAGATATATCGAGATATTTAAAAGTTCCGAAGCCGCACCAACATAATAGAGATACAGAAACACCGTGGCCCCTTTCTTTGAGATAACTCTGCACTAGTGCGAGCCGCAAATGCCACTTCCAGCTTAGCTGTGCAGAAGAAGAACAACAAGAAGAAGAAATATCTCGAAATATGTCCGTCAGGCCCCTTCCCTTGAGATAAATCTGCAAATATCTCGGAAACGAAGCGAGCTATGGCAAAATGTTAAGAGACCTTTTTTGTAGAGAATTAAGTTTCCTACTTTTTATGTTCTATGATATTTTTTGATCAGATGCGTAGTTCTCGAGATATATCAAGATATTTAAAAGTTCCGAAGCCGCACCAACATAATAGAGATACAGAAACACCGTGGCCCCTTTCTTTGAGATAACTCTGCACTAGTGCGAGCCGCAAATGCCACTTCCAGGTTAGCTGTGCAGAAGAAGAACAACAAGAAGAAGAAATATCTCGAAATATGTCCGTCAGGCCCCTTCCCTTGAGATAAATCTGCAAATATCTCGGAAACGAAGCGAGCTATGGCAAAATGTTAAGAGACCTTTTTTGTAGAGAATTAAGTTTCCTACTTTTTATGTTCTATGATATTTTTTGATCAGATGCGTAGTTCTCGAGATATATCAAGATATTTAAAAGTTCCGAAGCCGCACCAACATAATAGAGATACAGAAACACCGTGGCCCCTTTCTTTGAGATAACTCTGCACTATTGCGAGCTGGAAATGCCACTTCCAGTTTAGCTGTGCAGAAGAAGAACAACAAGAAGAAGAAATATCTCGAAATATGTCCGTTAGGCCCCTTCCCTTGAGATACATCTGCAAATATCTCGGAAACGAAGCGAGCTATGGCAAAATGTTAAGAGACCTTTTTTGTAGAGAATTAAGTTTCCTACTTTTTATGTTCTATGATATGTTTTGATCAGATGCGTAGTTCTCGAGATATATCAAGATATTTAAAAGTTCCGAAGTCGCACCAACATAATAGAGATACAGAAACACCGTGGCCCCTTTCTTTGAGATAACTCTGCACTATTGCGAGCTGCAAATCCCACTTCCAGCTTAGCTGTGCAGAGGAAGAACAACAAGAAGAAGAAATATCTCGAAATATGACCGTCAGGCCCCTTCCCTTGAGATATATCTGCAAATATCTCGGAAACGAAGCGAGCTATGGCAAAATGTTAAGAGACATTTTTTGTAGAGAATTATGTTTCCTACAATTTATGTTCTATGATATTTTTTGATCAGAAGCGTAGTTTTCGAGATATATCGAGATATTTAAAAGTTCCGAAGCCGCACCAACATAATAGAGATACAGAAACACCGTGGCCCCTTTCTTTGAGATAACTCTGCACTAGTGCGAGCCGCAAATGCCACTTCCAGCTTAGCTGTGCAGAAGAAGAACAACAAGAATAAGAAATATCTCGAAATATGTCCGTCAGGCCCCTTCCCTTGAGATAAATCTGCAAATATCTCGGAAACGAAGCGAGCTATGGCAAAATGTTAAGAGACCTTTTTTGTAGAGAATTAAGTTTCCTACTTTTTATGTTCTATGATATTTTTTGATCAGATGCGTAGTTCTCGAGATATATCAAGATATTTAAAAGTTCCGAAGCCGCACCAACATAATAGAGATACAGAAACACCGTGGCCCCTTTCTTTGAGATAACTCAGCACTAGTGCGAGCCGCAAATGCCACTTCCAGTTAGCTGTGCAGAAGAAGAACAACAAGAAGAAGAAATATCTCGAAATATGTCCGTCAGGCCCCTTCCCTTGAGATAAATCTGCAAATATCTCGGAAACGAAGCGAGCTATGGCAAAATGTTAAGAGACCTTTTTTGTAGAGAATTAAGTTTCCTACTTTTTATGTTCTATGATATTTTTTGATCAGATGCGTAGTTCTCGAGATATATCAAGATATTTAAAAGTTCCGAAGCCGCACCAACATAATAGAGATACAGAAACACCGTGGCCCCTTTCTTTGAGATAACTCTGCACTATTGCGAGCTGGAAATGCCACTTCCAGTTTAGCTGTGCAGAAGAAGAACAACAAGAAGAAGAAATATCTCGAAATATGTCCGTTAGGCCCCTTCCCTTGAGATACATCTGCAAATATCTCGGAAACGAAGCGAGCTATGGCAAAATGTTAAGAGACCTTTTTTGTAGAGAATTAAGTTTCCTACTTTTTATGTTCTATGATATTTTTTGATCAGAAGCGCAGTTTTCGAGATATATCGAGATATTTAAAAGTTCCGAAGCCGCACCAACATAATAGAGATACAGAAACACCGTGGCCCCTTTCTTTGAGATAACTCTGCACTATTGCGAGCTGGAAATGCCACTTCCAGTTTAGCTGTGCAGAAGAAGAACAACAAGAAGAAGAAATATCTCGAAATATGTCCATTAGGCCCCTTCCCTTGAGATAAATCTGCAAATATCTCGGAAACGAAGCGAGCTATGGCAAAATGTTAAGAGACCTTTTTTGTAGAGAATTAAGTTCCCTACTTTTTATGTTCTATGATATTTTTTGATCAGAAGCGTAGTTTTCGAGATATATCGAGATATTTAAAAGTTCCGAAGCCGCACCAACATAATAGAGACACAGAAACAACGTGGCCCCTTTCTTTGAGATAACTCTGCACTAGTGCGAGCCGCAAATGCCACTTCCGGCTTAGCTGTGCAGAAGAAGAACAACAAGAAGAAGAAATATCTCGAAATATGTCCGTCAGGCCCCTTCCCTTGAGATAAATATGCAAATATCTCGGAAACGAAGCGAGCTATGGCAAAATGTTAAGAGACCTTTTTTGTAGAGAATTAAGTTTCCTACTTTTTATGTTCTATGATATTTTTTGATCAGATGCTTAGTTCTCGAGATATATCAAGATATTTAAAAGTTCCGAAGCCGCACCAACATAATAGAGATACAGAAACACCATGGCCCCTTTCTGTGAGATAACTCTGCAATATTGCGAGCTGCAAATGCCACTTCCAGCTTAGCTGTGCAGAGGAAGAACAACAAGAAGAAGAAATATCTCGAAATATGTCCGTCAGGCCAGTTCCTTTGAGCTGAATATGCAAATATCTCGGAAACGAAGCGAGCTATGGCAAAATGTTAAGAGACCTTTTTTGTAGAGAATTAAGTTTCCTACTTTTTATGTTCGATGATATTTTTTGATCAGATGCGTAGTTCTCGAGATATATCAAGATATTTAAAAGTTCCGAAGCTGCACCAACATAATAGAGGTACAGAAACACCGTGGCCTCTTTCTTTGAGATAACTCTGCACTATTGCGAGCTGCAAATGCCACTTCGAGCTTAGCTGTGCAGAAGAAGAACAACAAGAAGAAGAAATATCTCGAAATATGTCCGTCAGACCCATTCCCTTGAGATGAATCTGCAAATATCTCGGAAACGAAGCGACCTATGGCAAAATGTTAAGAGACCTTTTTTGTAGAGAATTAAGTTTCCTACTTTTTATGTTCTATGATATTTTTTGATCAGAAGCGCAGTTTTCGAGATATATCGAGATATTTAAAAGTTCCGAAGCCGCACCAACATAATAGAGATACAGAAACACCGTGGCCCCTTTCTTTGAGATAACTCTGCACTAGTGCGAACCGCAAATGCCACTTCCAGCTTAGCTGTGCAGAAGAAGAACAACAAGAAGAAGAAATATCTCGAAATATGTCCGTCAGGCCCCTTCCCTTGAGATAAATATGCAAATATCTCGGAAACGAAGCGAGCTATGGCAAAATGTTAAGAGACCTTTTTTGTAGGGAATTAAGTTTCCTACCTTTTATGTTCTATGATATTTTTTGATCAGATGCGTAGTTCTCGAGATATATCAAGATATTTAAAAGTTCCGAAGCCGCACCAACATAATAGAGATACAGAAACACCGTGGCCCCTTTCTTTGAGATAACTCTGCACTATTGCGAGCTGGAAATGCCACTTCCAGTTTAGCTGTGCAGAAGAAGAACAACAAGAAGAAGAAATATCTCGAAATATGTCCGTTAGGCCCCTTCCCTTGAGATAAATCTGCAAATATCTCGGAAACGAAGCGAGCTATGGCAAAATGTTAAGAGACCTTTTTTGTAGAGAATTAAGTTTCCTACTTTTTATGTTCTATGATATTTTTTGATCAGAAGCGCAGTTTTCGAGATATATCGAGATATTTAAAAGTTCCGAAGCCGCACCAACATAATAGAGATACAGAAACACCGTGGCCCCTTTCTTTGAGATAACTCTGCACTAGTGCGAGCCGCAAATGCCACTTCCAGCTTAGCTGTGCAGAAGAAGAACAACAAGAAGAAGAAATATCTCGAAATATGTCCGTCAGGCCACTTCCCTTGAGATAAATCTGCAAATATCTCGGAAACGAAGCGAGCTATGGCAAAATGTTAAGAGACCTTTTTTGTAGAGAATTAAGTTTCCTACTTTTTATGTTCTATGATGTTTTTTGATCAGATGCGTAGTTCTCGAGATATATCAAGATATTTAAAAGTTCCGAAGCCGCACCAACATAATAGAGATACAGAAACACCGTGGCCCCTTTCTTTGAGATAACTCTGCACTATTGCGAGCTGGAAATGCCACTTCCAGTTTAGCTGTGCAGAAGAAGAACAACAAGAAGAAGAAATATCTCGAAATATGTCCATTAGGCCCCTTCCCTTGAGATAAATCTGCAAATATCTCGGAAACGAAGCGAGCTATGGCAAAATGTTAAGAGACCTTTTTTGTAGAGAATTAAGTTTCCTACTTTTTATGTTCTATGATATTTTTTGATCAGAAGCGTAGTTTTCGAGATATATCGAGATATTTAAAAGTTCCGAAGCCGCACCAACATAATAGAGATACAGAAACAACGTGGCCCCTTTCTTTGAGATAACTCTGCACTAGTGCGAGCCGCAAATGCCACTTCCAGCTTAGCTGTGCAGAAGAAGAACAACAAGAAGAAGAAATATCTCGAAATATGTCCGTCAGGCCCCTTCCCTTGAGATAAATATGCAAATATCTCGGAAACGAAGCGAGCTATGGCAAAATGTTAAGAGACCTTTTTTGTAGAGAATTAAGTTTCCTACTTTTTATGTTCTATGATATTTTTTGATCAGATGCGTAGTTCTCGAGATATATCAAGATATTTAAAAGTTCCGAAGCGGCACCAACATAATAGAGATACAGAAACACCGTGGCCCCTTTCTTTGAGATAACTCAGCACTAGTGCGAGCCGCAAATGCCACTTCCAGCTTAGCTGTGCAGAAGAAGAACAACAAGAAGAAGAAATATCTCGAAATATGTCCGTCAGGCCCCTTCCCTTGAGATATATCTGCAAATATCTCGGAAACGAAGCGAGCTATGGCAAAATGTTAAGAGACCTTTTTTGTAGAGAATTATGTTTCCTACAATTTATGTTCTATGATATTTTTTGATCAGAAGCGTAGTTTTCGAGATATAGCGAGATATTTAAAAGTTCCGAAGCCGCACCAACATAATAGAGATACAGAAACACCGTGGCCCCTTTCTTTGAGATAACTCTGCACTAGTGCGAGTCGGAAATGCCACTTCCAGCTTAGCTGTGCAGAAGAAGAACAACAAGAAGAAGAAATATCTCGAAATATGTCCGTCAGGCCACTTCCCTTGAGATAAATCTGCAAATATCTCGGAAACGAAGCGAGCTATGGCAAAATGTTAAGAGACCTTTTTTGTAGAGAATTAAGTTTCCTACTTTTTATGTTCTATGATATTTTTTGATCAGATGCGTAGTTCTCGAGATATATCAAGATATTTAAAAGTTCCGAAGCCGCACCAACATAATAGAGATACAGAAACACCGTGGCCCCTTTCTTTGAGATAACTCTGCACTATTGCGAGCTGGAAATGCCACTTCCAGTTTAGCTGTGCAGAAGAAGAACAACAAGAAGAAGAAATATCTCGAAATATGTCCATTAGGCCCCTTCCCTTGAGATAAATCTGCAAATATCTCGGAAACGAAGCGAGCTATGGCAAAATGTTAAGAGACCTTTTTTGTAGAGAATTAAGTTTCCTACTTTTTATGTTCTATGATATTTTTTGATCAGAAGCGTAGTTTTCGAGATATATCGAGATATTTAAAAGTTCCGAAGCCGCACCAACATAATAGAGATACAGAAACAACGTGGCCCCTTTCTTTGAGATAACTCTGCACTAGTGCGAGCCGCAAATGCCACTTCCAGCTTAGCTGTGCAGAAGAAGAACAACAAGAAGAAGAAATATCTCGAAATATGTCCGTCAGGCCCCTTCCCTTGAGATAAATATGCAAATATCTCGGAAACGAAGCGAGCTATGGCAAAATGTTAAGAGACCTTTTTTGTAGAGAATTAAGTTTCCTACTTTTTATGTTCTATGATATTTTTTGATCAGATGCGTAGTTCTCGAGATATATCAAGATATTTAAAAGTTCCGACGCCGCACCAACATAATAGAGATACAGAAACACCGTGGCCCCTTTCTTTGAGATAACTCTGCACTAGTGCGAGCGGCAAATGCCACTTCCAGCTTAGCTGTGCAGAAGAAGAACAACAAGAAGAAGAAATATCTCGAAATATGTCCGTCAGGCCACTTCCCTTGAGATAAATCTGCAAATATCTCGGAAACGAAGCGAGCTATGGCAAAATGTTAAGAGACCTTTTTTGTAGAGAATTAAGTTTCCTACTTTTTATGTTCTATGATATTTTTTGATCAGATGCTTAGTTCTCGAGATATATCAAGATATTTAAAAGTTCCGAAGCCGCACCAACATAATAGAGATACAGAAACACCATGGCCCCTTTCTGTGAGATAACTCTGCAATATTGCGAGCTGCAAATGCCACTTCCAGCTTAGCTGTGCAGAGGAAGAACAACAAGAAGAAGAAATATCTCGAAATATGTCCGTCAGGCCAGTTCCTTTGAGCTGAATCTGCAAATATCTCGGAAACGAAGCGAGCTATGGCAAAATGTTAAGAGACCTTTTTTGTAGAGAATTAAGTTTCCTACTTTTTATGTTCGATGATATTTTTTGATCAGATGCGTAGTTCTCGAGATATATCAAGATATTTAAAAGTTCCGAAGCTGCACCAACATAATAGAGGTACAGAAGCACCGTGGCCTCTTTCTTTGAGATAACTCTGCACTATTGCGAGCTGCAAATGCCACTTCGAGCTTAGCTGTGCAGAAGAAGAACAACAAGAAGAAGAAATATCTCGAAATATGTCCGTCAGACCCATTCCCTTGAGATGAATCTGCAAATATCTCGGAAACGAAGCGACCTATGGCAAAATGTTAAGAGACCTTTTTTGTAGAGAATTAAGTTTCCTACTTTTTATGTTCTATGATATTTTTTGATCAGAAGCGTAGTTTTCGAGATATATCGAGATATTTAAAAGTTCCGAAGCCGCACCAACATAATAGAGATACAGAAACACCGTGGCCCCTTTCTTTGAGATAACTCTGCACTAGTGCGAGCCGCAAATGCCACTTCCAGCTTAGCTGTGCAGAAGAAGAACAACAAGAAGAAGAAATATCTCGAAATATGTCCGTCAGGCCCCTTCCCTTGAGATAAATCTGCAAATATCTCGGAAACGAAGCGAGCTATGGCAAAATGTTAAGAGACCTTTTTTGTAGAGAATTAAGTTTCCTACTTTTTATGTTCTATGATATTTTTTGATCAGATGCGTAGTTCTCGAGATATATCAAGATATTTAAAAGTTCCGAAGCCGCACCAACATAATAGAGATACAGAAACACCGTGGCCCCTTTCTTTGAGATAACTCTGCACTAGTGCGAGCCGCAAATGCCACTTCCAGCTTAGCTGTGCAGAAGAAGAACAACAAGAAGAAGAAATATCTCGAAATATGTCCGTCAGGCCCCTTCCCTTGAGATAAATATGCAAATATCTCGGAAACGAAGCGAGCTATGGCAAAATGTTAAGAGACCTTTTTTGTAGAGAATTAAGTTTCCTACTTTTTATGTTCTATGATATTTTTTGATCAGATGCGTAGTTCTCGAGATATATCAAGATATTTAAAAGTTCCGAAGTCGCACCAACATAATAGAGATACAGAAACACCGTGGCCCCTTTCTTTGAGATAACTCTGCACTATTGCGAGCTGCAAATCCCACTTCCAGCTTAGCTGTGCAGAGGAAGAACAACAAGAAGAAGAAATATCTCGAAATATGTCCGTCAGGCCCCTTCCCTTGAGATATATCTGCAAATATCTCGGAAACGAAGCGAGCTATGGCAAAATGTTAAGAGACCTTATTTGTAGAGAATTAAGTTTCCTACTTTTTACGTTCTATGATATTTTTTGATCAGATGCGTAGTTCTCGAGATATGTCAAGATATTTAAAAGTTCCGAAGCCGCACCAACATAATAGAGATACAGAAACACCGTGGCCCCTTTCTTTGAGATAACTCTGCACTATTGCGAGCTGTAAATGCCACTTCCAGCTTAGCGGTGCAGAAGAAGAACAACAAGAAGAAGAAATATCTCGAAATATGTCCGTCAGGCCCCTTCCCTTGAGATATATCTGCAAATATCTCGGAAACGAAGCGAGCTATCTCAAAATGTTTAGAGACCTTTTTTGTAGAGAATTATGTTTCCTACAATTTATGTTCTATGATATTTTTTGATCAGAAGCGTAGTTTTCGAGATATATCGAGATATTTAAAAGTTCCGAAGCCGAACCAACATAATAGAGATACAGAAACACCGTGGCCCCTTTCCTTGAGATAACTCTGCACTAGTGCGAGCCGCCAATGCCACTTCCAGCTTAGCTGTGCAGAAGAAGAACAACAAGAAGAAGAAATATCTCGAAATATGTCCGTCAGGCCCCTTCCCTTGAGATAAATATGCAAATATCTCGGAAACGAAGCGAGCTATGGCAAAATGTTAAGAGACCTTTTTTGTAGAGAATTAAGTTTCCTACTTTTTATGTTCTATGATATTTTTTGATCAGATGCGTAGTTCTCGAGATATATCAAGATATTTAAAAGTTCCGAAGCCGCACCAACATAATAGAGATACAGAAACACCGTGGCCCCTTTCTTTGAGATAACTCTGCACTATTGCGAGCTGCAAATGCCACTTCCAGCTTAGCTGTGCAGAGGAAGAACAACAAGAAGAAGAAATATCTCGAAATATGTCCGTCAGGCCAGTTCCTTTGAGCTGAATCTGCAAATATCTCGGAAACGAAGCGAGCTATGGCAAAATGTTAAGAGACGTTTTTTGTAGAGAATTATGTTTCCTACAATTTATGTTCTATGACATTTTTTGATCAGAAGCGTAGTTTTCGAGATATATCGAGATATTTAAAAGTTCCGAAGCCGCACCAACATAATAAAGATACAGAAACACCGTGGCCCCTTTCTTTGAGATAACTCTGCACTATTGCGAGCTGCAAATGCCACTTCGAGCTTAGCTGTGCAGAAGAAGAACAACAAGAAGAAGAAATATCTCGAAATATGTCCGTCAGACCCATTCCCTTGAGATGAATCTGCAAATATCTCGGAAACGAAGCGACCTATGGCAAAATGTTAAGAGACCTTTTTTGTAGAGAATTAAGTTTCCTACTTTTTATGTTCTATGATATTTTTTGATCAGAAGCGTAGTTTTCGAGATATATCGAGATATTTAAAAGTTCCGAAGCCGCACCAACATAATAGAGATACAGAAACACCGTGGCCCCTTTCTTTGAGATAACTCTGCACTAGTGCGAGCCGCAAATGCCACTTCCAGCTTAGCTGTGCAGAAGAAGAACAACAAGAAGAAGAAATATCTCGAAATATGTCCGTCAGGCCCCTTCCCTTGAGATAAATCTGCAAATATCTCGGAAACGAAGCGAGCTATGGCAAAATGTTAAGAGACCTTTTTTGTAGAGAATTAAGTTTCCTACTTTTTATGTTCTATGATATTTTTTGATCAGATGCGTAGTTCTCGAGATATATCAAGATATTTAAAAGTTCCGAAGCCGCACCAACATAATAGAGATACAGAAACACCGTGGCCCCTTTCTTTGAGATAACTCTGCACTAGTGCGAGCCGCAAATGCCACTTCCAGCTTAGCTGTGCAGAAGAAGAACAACAAGAAGAAGAAATATCTCGAAATATGTCCGTCAGGCCCCTTCCCTTGAGATAAATATGCAAATATCTCGGAAACGAAGCGAGCTATGGCAAAATGTTAAGAGACCTTTTTTGTAGAGAATTAAGTTTCCTACTTTTTATGTTCTATGATATTTTTTGATCAGATGCGTAGTTCTCGAGATATATCAAGATATTTAAAAGTTCCGAAGTCGCACCAACATAATAGAGATACAGAAACACCGTGGCCCCATTCTTTGAGATAACTCTGCACTATTGCGAGCTGCAAATCCCACTTCCAGCTTAGCTGTGCAGAGGAAGAACAACAAGAAGAAGAAATATCTCGAAATATGTCCGTCAGGCCCCTTCCCTTGAGATATATCTGCAAATATCTCGGAAACGAAGCGAGCTATGGCAAAATGTTAAGAGACCTTATTTGTAGAGAATTAAGTTTCCTACTTTTTACGTTCTATGATATTTTTTGATCAGATGCGTAGTTCTCGAGATATGTCAAGATATTTAAAAGTTCCGAAGCCGCACCAACATAATAGAGATACAGAAACACCGTGGCCCCTTTCTTTGAGATAACTCTGCACTATTGCGAGCTGTAAATGCCACTTCCAGCTTAGCGGTGCAGAAGAAGAACAACAAGAAGAAGAAATATCTCGAAATATGTCCGTCAGGCCCCTTCCCTTGAGATATATCTGCAAATATCTCGGAAACGAAGCGAGCTATCTCAAAATGTTTAGAGACCTTTTTTGTAGAGAATTATGTTTCCTACAATTTATGTTCTATGATATTTTTTGATCAGAAGCGTAGTTTTCGAGATATATCGAGATATTTAAAAGTTCCGAAGCCGAACCAACATAATAGAGATACAGAAACACCGTGGCCCCTTTCCTTGAGATAACTCTGCACTAGTGCGAGCCGCCAATGCCACTTCCAGCTTAGCTGTGCAGAAGAAGAACAACAAGAAGAAGAAATATCTCGAAATATGTCCGTCAGGCCCCTTCCCTTGAGATAAATATGCAAATATCTCGGAAACGAAGCGAGCTATGGCAAAATGTTAAGAGACCTTTTTTGTAGAGAATTAAGTTTCCTACTTTTTATGTTCTATGATATTTTTTGATCAGATGCGTAGTTCTCGAGATATATCAAGATATTTAAAAGTTCCGAAGCCGCACCAACATAATAGAGATACAGAAACACCGTGGCCCCTTTCTTTGAGATAACTCTGCACTATTGCGAGCTGCAAATGCCACTTCCAGCTTAGCTGTGCAGAGGAAGAACAACAAGAAGAAGAAATATCTCGAAATATGTCCGTCAGGCCAGTTCCTTTGAGCTGAATCTGCAAATATCTCGGAAACGAAGCGAGCTATGGCAAAATGTTAAGAGACGTTTTTTGTAGAGAATTATGTTTCCTACAATTTATGTTCTATGACATTTTTTGATCAGAAGCGTAGTTTTCGAGATATATCGAGATATTTAAAAGTTCCGAAGCCGCACCAACATAATAAAGATACAGAAACACCGTGGCCCCTTTCTTTGAGATAACTGTGCACTAGTGCGAGCCGCAAATGCCACTTCCAGCTTAGCTGTGCAGAAGAAGAACAACAAGAAGAAGAAATATCTCGAAATATGTCCGTCAGGCCCCTTCCCTTGAGATAAATCTGCAAATATCTCGGAAACGAAGCGAGCTATTGCAAAATGTTAAGAGACCGTTTTTGTAGAGAATTAAGTTTCCTACTTTTTATGTTCTATAATATTTTTTGATCAGACGCGTAGTTCTCGAGATATATCAAGATATTTAAAAGTTCCGAAGCCGCACCAACATAATAGAGATACAGAAACACCGTGGCCCCTTTCTTTGAGATAACTCTGCACTATTGCGAGCTGCAAATGCCACTTCCAGCTTAGCTGTGCAGAGGAAGAACAACAAGAAGAAGAAATATCTCGAAATATGTCCGTCAGGCCAGTTCCTTTGAGCTGAATCTGCAAATATCTCGGAAACGAAGCGAGCTATGGCAAAATGTTAAGAGACGTTTTTTGTAGAGAATTATGTTTCCTACAATTTATGTTCTATGATATTTTTTGATCAGAAGCGTAGTTTTCGAGATATATCGAGATATTTAAAAGTTCCGAAGACGCACCAACATAATAGAGATACAGAAACAACGTGGCCCCTTTCTTTGAGATAACTGTGCACTAGTGCGAGCCGCAAATGCCACTTCCAGCTTAGCTGTGCAGAAGAAGAACAACAAGAAGAAGAAATATCTCGAAATATGTCCGTCAGGCCCCTTCCCTTGAGATATATGTGCAAATATCTCGGAAACGAAGCGAGCTATGGCAAAATGTTAAGAGACCGTTTTTGTAGAGAATTAAGTTTCCTACTTTTTATGTTCTATGATATTTTTCGATCAGAGGCGTAGTTCTCGAGATATATCAAGATATTTAAAAGTTCCGAAGCCGCACCAACATAATAGAGATACAGAAACACCGTGGCCCCTTTCTTTGACATAACTCTGCACTATTGCGAGCTGGAAATGCCACTTCCAGTTTAGCTGTGCAGAAGAAGAACAACAAGAAGAAGAAATATCTCGAAATATGTCCGTCAGGCCCCTTCCCTTGAGATAAATATGCAAATATCTCGGAAACGAAGCGAGGTATGGCAAAATGTTAAGAGACCTTTTTTGTAGAGAATTAAGTTTCCTACTTTTTATGTTCTATGATATTTTTTGATCAGATGCGTAGTTCTCGAGATATATCAAGATATTTAAAAGTTCCGAAGCCGCACCAACATAATAGAGATACAGAAACACCGTGGCCCCTTTCTTTGAGATAACTCTGCACGATTGCGAGCTGGAAATGCCACTTCCAGTTTAGCTGTGCAGAAGAAGAACAACAAGAAGAAGAAATATCTCGAAATATGTCCATCAGGACCCTTCCCTTGAGATAAATCTGCAAATATCTCGGAAACGAAGCGAGCTATGGCAAAATGTTAAGAGACCTTTTTTGTAGAGAATTATGTTTCCTGCAATTTATGCTCTATGATATTTTTTGATCAGAAGCGTAGTTTTCGAGATATATCGAGATATTTAAAAGTTCCGAAGCCGCACCAACATAATAGAGATACAGAAACACCGTGGCCCCTTTCTTTGGGATAACTCTGCACTATTGCGAGCTGGAAATGCCACTTCCAGCTTAGCTGTGCAGAAGAAGAACAACAAGAAGAAGAAATATCTCGAAATATGTCCGTTAGGCCCCTTCCCTTGAGATAAATCTGCAAATATCTCGGAAACGAAGCGAGCTATGGCAAAATGTTGAGAGACCTTTTTTGTAGAGAATTATGTTTCCTACAATTTATGTTCTATGATATTTTTTGATCAGAAGCGTAGTTTTCGAGATATATCGAGATATTTAAAAGTTCCGAAGCCGCACCAACATAATAGAGATACAGAAACACCGTGGCCCCTTTCTTTGGGATAACTCTGCACTATTGCGAGCTGCAAATGCCACTTCCAGCTTAGCTGTGCAGAAGAAGAACAACAAGAAGAACAAATATCTCGAAATATGTCCGTCAGACCCCTTCCCTTGAGATGAATCTGCAAATATCTCGGAAACGAAGCGAGCTATGGCAAAATGTTAAGAGACCTTTTTTGTAGAGAATAATGTTTCCTACAATTTATGTTCTATGATATTTTTTGATCAGAAGCGTAGTTCTCGAGATATATCAAGATATTTAAAAGTTCCGAAGCCGCACCAACATAATAGAGATGCAGAAACACCGTGGCCCCTTTCTTTGAGATAACTCTGCACTAGTGCGAGCCGCAAATGCCACTTCCAGCTTAGCTGTGCAGAAGAAGAACAACAAGAAGAAGAAATATCTCGAAATATGTCCGTCAGGCCCCTTCCCTTGAGATAAATATGCAAATATCTCGGAAACGAAGCGAGGTATGGCAAAATGTTAAGACACCTTTTTTGTAGAGAATTAAGTTTCCTACTTTTTATGTTCTATGATATTTTTTGATCAGATGCGTAGTTCTCGAGATATATCAAGATATTTAAAAGTTCCGAAGCCGCACCAACATAATAGAGATACAGAAACACCGTGGCCCCTTTCTTTGAGATAACTCTGCACTAGTGCGAGCCGCAAATGCCACTTCCAGCTTAGCTGTGCAGAAGAAGAACAACAAGAAGAAGAAATATCTCGAAATATGTCCGTCAGGCCCCTTCCCTTGAGATAAATATGCAAATATCTCGGAAACGAAGCGAGGTATGGCAAAATGTTAAGAGACCTTTTTTGTAGAGAATTAGGTTTCCTACTTTTTATGTTCTATGATATTTTTTGATCAGATGCGTAGTTCTCGAGATATATCAAGATATTTAAAAGTTCCGAAGCCGCACCAACATAATAGAGATACAGAAACACCGTGGCCCCTTTCTTTGAGATAACTCTGCACTATTGCGAGCTGCAAATGCCACTTCCAGCTTAGCTGTGCAGAGGAAGAACAACAAGAAGAAGAAATATCTCGAAATATGTCCGTCAGGCCAGTTCCTTTGAGCTGAATCTGCAAATATCTCGGAAACGAAGCGAGCTATGGCAAAATGTTAAGAGACCTTTTTTGTAGAGAATTAAGTTTTCTACTTTTTATGTTCTATGATATTTTTTGATCAGATGCGTAGTTCTCGAGATATATCGAGATATTTAAAAGTTCCGAAGCCGCACCAACATAATAGAGATACCGAAACACCGTGGCCCCTTTCTTTGAGATAACTCTGCACTAGTGCGAGCCGCAAATGCCACTTCCAGCTTAGCTGTGCAGAAGAAGAACAACAAGAAGAAGAAATATCTCGAAATATGTCCGTCAGGCCCCTTCCCTTGAGATAAATATGCAAATATCTCGGAAACGAAGCGAGCTATGGCAAAATGTTAAGAGACCTTTTTTGTAGAGAATTAAGTTTCCTACTTTTTATGTTCTATGATATTTTTTGATCAGATGCGTAGTTCTCGAGATATATCAAGATATTTAAAAGTTCCGAAGCCGCACCAACATAATAGAGATACAGAAACACCGTGGCCCCTTTCTTTGCGATAACTCTGCACTATTGCGAGCTGCAAATGCCACTTCCAGCTTAGCTGTGCAGGAGAAGAACAACAAGAAGAAGAAATATCTCGAAATATGTCCGTCAGGCCCCTTCCCTTGAGATAAATCGGCAAGTATCTCGGAAACGAAGCGAGCTATGGCAAAATGTTAAGAGACCTTTTCTGTAGAGAATTAAGTTTTCTACTTTTTATGTTCCATGATATTTTTTGATCAGATGCGTAGTTCTCGAGATATATCAAGATATTTAAAAGTTCCGAAGCCGCACCAACATAATAGAGATACAGAAACACCGTGGCCCCTTTCTTTGAGATAACTCTCCACTATTGCGAGCTGCAAATGCCACTTCCAGCTTAGCTGTGCAGAAGAAGAACAACAAGAAGAAGAAATATCTCGAAATATGTCCGTCAGGCCCCTTCCCTTGAGATAAATCTGCAAATATCTCGGAAACGAAGCGAGCTATGGCAAAATGTTAAGAGACCTTTTCTGTAGAGAATTAAGTTTTCTACTTTTTATGTTCCATGATATTTTTTGATCAGATGCGTAGTTCTCGAGATATATCAAGATATTTAAAAGTCCTGAAGCTGCACCAACTTAATAGAGATACAGAAACACCGTAGCCCCTTTCTTTGAGATAACTCTGCACTAGTGCGAGCCGCAAATGCCACTTCCAGCTTAGCTGTGCAGAAGAAGAACAACAAGAAGAAGAAATATCTGGAAATATGTCCGTTAGGCCCCTTCCCTTGAGATAAATCTGCAAATATCTCGGAAACGAAGCGAGCTATGGCAAAATGTTAAGAGAACTTTTTTGTAGAGAATTATGTTTCCTACTTTTTATGTTCTATAATATTTTTTGATCCGACGCGTAGTTCTCGAGATATATCAAGATATTTAAAAGTTCCGAAGCCGCACCAACATAATAGAGATACCGAAACACCGTGGCCCCTTTCTTTGAGATAACTCTGCACTATTGCGCGCTGCAAATGCCACTTCCAGCTTAGCTGTGCAGAAGAAGAACAACAAGAAGAAGAAATATCTCGAAATATGCCCGTCAGGCCCCTTCCACTGAGATAAATCTGCAAATATCTCGGAAACGAAGCGAGCTATGGCAAAATGTTAAGAGACCTTTTTTGTAGAGAATTAAGTTTCCTACTTTTTATGTTCTATGATATTTTTTGATCAGATGCGTAGTTCTCGAGATATATCAAGATATTTAAAAGTTCCGAAGCCGCACCAACATAATAGAGATACAGAAACACCGTGGCCCCTTTCTTTGAGATAACTCTGCACTACTGCGAGCTGCAAATGCCACTTCCAGCTTAGCTGTGCAGAAGAAGAACAACAAGAAGAAGAAATATCTCGAAATATGTCCGTCAGACCCCTTCCCTTGAGATAAATCTGCAAATATCTCGGAAACGAAGCGAGCTATGGCAAAATGTTAAGAGACCTTTTTTGTAGAGAATTAAGTTTCCTACTTTTTATGTTCTATGATATTTTTTGATCAGATGCGTAGTTCTCGAGATATATCAAGATATTTAAAAGTTCCGAAGCCGCACCAACATAATAGAGATACAGAAACACCGTGGCCCCTTTCTTTGAGATAACTCTGCACTAGTGCGAGCCGCAAATGCCACTTCCAGCTTAGCTGTGCAGAAGAAGAACAACAAGAAGAAGAAATATCTCGAAATATGTCCGTCAGGCCCCTTCCCTTGAGATAAATATGCAAATATCTCGGAAACGAAGCGAGGTATGGCAAAATGTTAAGAGACCTTTTTTGTAGAGAATTAGGTTTCCTACTTTTTATGTTCTATGATATTTTTTGATCAGATGCGTAGTTCTCGAGATATATCAAGATATTTAAAAGTTCCGAAGCCGCACCAACATAATAGAGATACAGAAACACCGTGGCCCCTTTCTTTGAGATAACTCTGCACTATTGCGAGCTGCAAATGCCACTTCCAGCTTAGCTGTGCAGAGGAAGAACAACAAGAAGAAGAAATATCTCGAAATATGTCCGTCAGGCCAGTTCCTTTGAGCTGAATCTGCAAATATCTCGGAAACGAAGCGAGCTATGGCAAAATGTTAAGAGACCTTTTTTGTAGAGAATTAAGTTTTCTACTTTTTATGTTCTATGATATTTTTTGATCAGATGCGTAGTTCTCGAGATATATCGAGATATTTAAAAGTTCCGAAGCCGCACCAACATAATAGAGATACCGAAACACCGTGGCCCCTTTCTTTGAGATAACTCTGCACTAGTGCGAGCCGCAAATGCCACTTCCAGCTTAGCTGTGCAGAAGAAGAACAACAAGAAGAAGAAATATCTCGAAATATGTCCGTCAGGCCCCTTCCCTTGAGATAAATATGCAAATATCTCGGAAACGAAGCGAGCTATGGCAAAATGTTAAGAGACCTTTTTTGTAGAGAATTAAGTTTCCTACTTTTTATGTTCTATGATATTTTTTGATCAGATGCGTTGTTCTCGAGATATATCAAGATATTTAAAAGTTCCGAAGCCGCACCAACATAATAGAGATACAGAAACACCGTGGCCCCTTTCTTTGAGATAACTCTGCACTATTGCGCGCTGCAAATGCCACTTCCAGCTTAGCTGTGCAGAAGAAGAACAACAAGAAGAAGAAATATCTCGAAATATGCCCGTCAGGCCCCTTCCATTGAGATAAATCTGCAAATATCTCGGAAACGAAGCGAGCTATGGCAAAATGTTAACAGACCTTTTTTGTAGAGAATTAAGTTTCCTACTTTTTATGTTCTATGATATTTTTTGATCAGATGCGTAGTTCTCGAGATATATCAAGATATTTAAAAGCTCCGAAGCGGCACCAACATAATAGAGATACAGAAACACCGTGGCCCCTTTCTTTGAGGTAACTCTGCACTATTGCGAGCTGCAAATGCCACTTCCAGCTTAGCTGTGCAGAAGAAGAACAACAAGAAGAAGAAATATCTCGAAATATGTCCGTCAGGCCCCTTCCCTTGAGATAAATCTGCAAATATCTCGGAAACGAAGCGAGCTACGGCAAAATGTTCAGAGACCTTTTTTGTAGAAAATTAGGTTTCCTACTTTTTATGTTCTATGATATTTTTTGATCAGATGCGTAGTTCTCGAGATATATCAAGATATTTAAAAGTTCCGAAGCCGCACCAACATAATAGAGATACAGAAACACCGTGGCCCCTTTCTTTGCGATAACTCTGCACTATTGCGAGCTGCAAATGCCACTTCCAGCTTAGCTGTGCAGGAGAAGAACAACAAGAAGAAGAAATATCTCGAAATATGTCCGTCAGGCCCCTTCCCTTGAGATAAATCGGCAAGTATCTCGGAAACGAAGCGAGCTATGGCAAAATGTTAAGAGACCTTTTCTGTAGAGAATTAAGTTTTCTACTTTTTATGTTCCATGATATTTTTTGATCAGATGCGTAGTTCTCGAGATATATCAAGATATTTAAAAGTTCCGAAGCCGCACCAACATAATAGAGATACAGAAACACCGTGGCCCCTTTCTTTGAGATAACTCTCCACTATTGCGAGCTGCAAATGCCACTTCCAGCTTAGCTGTGCAGAAGAAGAACAACAAGAAGAAGAAATATCTCGAAATATGTCCGTCAGGCCCCTTCCCTTGAGATAAATCTGCAAATATCTCGGAAACGAAGCGAGCTATGGCAAAATGTTAAGAGACCTTTTCTGTAGAGAATTAAGTTTTCTACTTTTTATGTTCCATGATATTTTTTGATCAGATGCGTAGTTCTCGAGATATATCAAGATATTTAAAAGCTCCGAAGCGGCACCAACATAATAGAGATACAGAAACACCGTGGCCCCTTTCTTTGATGTAACTCTGCACTATTGCGAGCTGCAAATGCCACTTCCAGCTTAGCTGTGCAGAAGAAGAACAACAAGAAGAAGAAATATCTCGAAATATGTCCGTCAGGCCCCTTCCCTTGAGATAAATCTGCAAACATCTCGGAAACCAAGCGAGCTATGGCAAAATGTTAAGAGACCTTATTTGTAGAGAATTAAGTTTCCTACTTTTTATGTTCTACGATATTTTTTGATCAGATGCGTAGTTCTCGAGATATATCAAGATATTTAAAAGTTCCGAAGCCGCACCAACATAATAGAGATACAGAAACACCGTGGCCCCTTTCTTTGAGATAACTCTGCACTATTGCGAACTGCAAATGCCACTTCCAGCTTAGCTGTGCAGAAGAAGAACAACAAGAAGAAGAAATATCTCGAAATACGTCCATCAGGACCCTTCCCTTGAGATAAATCTGCAAATATCTCGGAAACGAAGCGAGCTATGGCAAAATGTTAAGAGACCTTTTTTGTAGAGAATTATGTTTCCTACTATTTATGTTCTATGATATTTTTTGATCAGAAGCGTAGTTTTCGAGATATATCGAGATATTTAAAAGTTCCGAAGCCGCACCAACATAATAGAGATACAGAAACAGCGTGGCCCCTTTCTTTGGGATAACTCTACACTATTGCGAGCTGGAAATGCCACTTCCAGTTTAGCTGTGCAGAAGAAGAAGAACAAGAAGAAGAAATATCTCGAAATATGTCCGTCAGGACCCCTCCCTTGAGATAAATCTGCAAATATCTCGGAAATGAAGCGAGCTATTGCAAAACGTTAAGAGACCTTTTTTGTAGAGAATTAGGTTTCCTACTTTTTATGTTCTATGATATTTTTTGATCAGATGCGTAGTTCTCGAGATATATCAAGATATTTAAAAGCTCCGAAGCTGCACCAACATAATAGAGGTACAGAAACACCGTGGCCCCTTTCTTTGAGATAACTCTGCACTAGTGCGAGCCGCAAATGCCACTTCCAGCTTAGCTGTGCAGAAGAAGAACAGCAAGAAGAAGAAATATCTCGAAATATGTCCGTCAGGCCCCTTCCCTTGAGATAAATCTGCAAATATCTCGGAAACGAAGCGAGCTACGGCAAAATGTTCAGAGACCTTTTTTGTAGAAAATTAGGTTTCCTACTTTTTATGTTCTCTGATATTTTTTGATCAGATGCGTAGTTCTCGAGATATATCAAGATATTTAAAAGTTCCGAAGCCGCACCAACATAATAGAGATACAGAAACACCGTGGCCCCTTTCTTTGCGATAACTCTGCACTATTGCGAGCTGCAAATGCCACTTCCAGCTTAGCTGTGCAGAAGAAGAACAACAAGAAGAAGAAATATCTCGAAATATGTCTGTCAGGCCCCTTCCCTTGAGATATATCTGCAAATATCTCGGAAACGAAGCGAGCTATGGCAAAATGTTGAGAGACCTTTTTTGTAGAGAATTAAGTTTCCTACTTTTTATGTTCTATGATATTTTTTGATCGGATGCGTAGTTCTCGAGATATATCAAGATATTTAAAAGTTCCGAAGCCGCACCAACATAATAGAGATACAGAAACACCGTGGCCCCTTTCTTTGAGATAACTCTGCACTATTGCGCGCTGCAAATGCCACTTCCAGCTTAGCTGTGCAGAAGAAGAACAACAAGAAGAAGAAATATCTCGAAATATGCCCGTCAGGCCCCTTCCACTGAGATAAATCTGCAAATATCTCGGAAACGAAGCGAGCTATGGCAAAATGTTAAGAGACCTTTTTTGTAGAGAATTAAGTTTCCTACTTTTTATGTTCTATGATATTTTTTGATCAGATGCGTAGTTCTCGAGATATATCAAGATATTTAAAAGTTCCGAAGCCGCACCAACATAATAGAGATACAGAAACACCGTGGCCCCTTTCTTTGAGATAACTCTGCACTATTGCGAGCTGCAAATGCCACTTCCAGCTTAGCTGTGCAGAAGAAGGACAACAAGAAGAAGAAATATCTCGAAATATGTCCGTCAGGCCCCTTCCCTTGAGATAAATCTGCAAATATCTCGGAAACGAAGAGAGCTATGGCAAAATGTTAAGCGACCTTTTTTGTAGAGAATTAAGTTTCCTACTTTTTATGTTCTATGATATTTTTTGATCAGATGCGTAGTTCTCGAGATATACCAAGATATTTAAAAGTTCCGAAGCCGCACCAACATAATAGAGATACAGAAACACCGTGGCCCCTTTCTTTGAGATAACTCTGCACTATTGCGAGCTGCAAATGCCACTTTCAGCTTAGCTGTGCAGAGGAAGAACAACAAGAAGAAGAAATATCTCGAAATATGTCCGTCAGGCCAGTTCCTTTGAGCTGAATCTGCAAATATCTCGGAAACGAAGCGAGCTATGGCAAAATGTTAAGAGACGTTTTTTGTAGAGAATTATGTTTCCTACAATTTATGTTCTATGATATTTTTTGATCAGAAGCGTAGTTTTCGAGATATATCGAGATATTTAAAAGTTCCGAAGCCGCACCAACATAATAGAGATACAGAAACACCGTGGCCCCTTTCTTTGAGATAACTCTGCACTAGTGCGAGCCGCAAATGCCACTTCCAGCTTAGCTGTGCAGAAGAAGAACAACAAGAAGAAGAAATATCTCGAAATATGTCCGTCAGGCCAGTTCCTTTGAGCTGAATCTGCAAATATCTCGGAAACGAAGCGAGCTATGGCAAAATGTTAAGAGACGTTTTTTGTAGAGAATTATGTTTCCTACAATTGATGTTCTATGATATTTTTTGATCAGAAGCGTAGCTTTCGAGATATATCGAGATATTTAAAAGTTCCGAAGCCGCACCAACATAATAGAGATACAGAAACACCGTGGCCCCTTTCTTTGAGATAACTCTGCACTAGTGCGAGCCGCAAATGCCACTTCCAGCTTAGCTGTGCAGAAGAAGGACAACAAGAAGAAGAAATATCTCGAAATATGTCCGTCAGGCCCCTTCCCTTGAGATAAATCTGCAAATATCTCGGAAACGAAGAGAGCTATGGCAAAATGTTAAGCGACCTTTTTTGTAGAGAATTAAGTTTCCTACTTTTTATGTTCTATGATATTTTTTGATCAGATGCGTAGTTCTCGAGATATACCAAGATATTTAAAAGTTCCGAAGCCGCACCAACATAATAGAGATACAGAAACACCGTGGCCCCTTTCTTTGAGATAACTCTGCACTATTGCGAGCTGCAAATGCCACTTTCAGCTTAGCTGTGCAGAGGAAGAACAACAAGAAGAAGAAATATCTCGAAATATGTCCGTCAGGCCAGTTCCTTTGAGCTGAATCTGCAAATATCTCGGAAACGAAGCGAGCTATGGCAAAATGTTAAGAGACATTTTTTGTAGAGAATTATGTTTCCTACAATTTATGTTCTATGATATTTTTTGATCAGAAGCGTAGTTTTCGAGATATATCGAGATATTTAAAAGTTCCGAAGCCGCACCAACATAATAGAGATACAGAAACACCGTGGCCCCTTTCTTTGAGATAACTCTGCACTAGTGCGAGCCGCAAATGCCACTTCCAGCTTAGCTGTGCAGAAGAAGAACAACAAGAAGAAGAAATATCTCGAAATATGTCCGTCAGGCCCCTTCCCTTGAGATAAATCTGCAAATATCTCGGAAACGAAGCGAGCTATGGCAAAATGGTAAGAGACCTTTTTTGTAGAGAATTATGTTTCCTACTTTTTATGTTCTATAATATTTTTTGATCCGACGCGTAGTTCTCGAGATATATCAAGATATTTAAAAGTTCCGAAGCCGCACCAACATAATAGAGATACCGAAACACCGTGGCCCCTTTCTTTGAGATAACTCTGCACTATTGCGCGCTGCAAATGCCACTTCCAGCTTAGCTGTGCAGAAGAAGAACAACAAGAAGAAGAAATATCTCGAAATATGCCCGTCAGGCCCCTTCCACTGAGATAAATCTGCAAATATCTCGGAAACGAAGCGAGCTATGGCAAAATGTTAAGAGACCTTTTTTGTAGAGAATTAAGTTTCCTACTTTTTATGTTCTATGATATTTTTTGATCAGATGCGTAGTTCTCGAGATATATCAAGATATTTAAAAGTTCCGAAGCCGCACCAACATAATAGAGATACAGAAACACCGTGGCCCCTTTCTTTGAGATAACTCTGCACTACTGCGAGCTGCAAATGCCACTTCCAGCTTAGCTGTGCAGAAGAAGAACAACAAGAAGAAGAAATATCTCGAAATATGTCCGTCAGGCCCCTTCCCTTGAGATAAATCTGCAAACATCTCGGAAACCAAGCGAGCTATGGCAAAATGTTAAGAGACCTTATTTGTAGAGAATTAAGTTTCCTACTTTTTATGTTCTACGATATTTTTTGATCAGATGCGTAGTTCTCGAGATATATCAAGATATTTAAAAGTTCCGAAGCCGCACCAACATAATAGAGATACAGAAACACCGTGGCCCCTTTCTTTGAGATAACTCTGCACTATTGCGAACTGCAAATGCCACTTCCAGCTTAGCTGTGCAGAAGAAGAACAACAAGAAGAAGAAATATCTCGAAATACGTCCATCAGGACCCTTCCCTTGAGATAAATCTGCAAATATCTCGGAAACGAAGCGAGCTATGGCAAAATGTTAAGAGACCTTTTTTGTAGAGAATTATGTTTCCTACTATTTATGTTCTATGATATTTTTTGATCAGAAGCGTAGTTTTCGAGATATATCGAGATATTTAAAAGTTCCGAAGCCGCACCAACATAATAGAGATACAGAAACAGCGTGGCCCCTTTCTTTGGGATAACTCTACACTATTGCGAGCTGGAAATGCCACTTCCAGTTTAGCTGTGCAGAAGAAGAAGAACAAGAAGAAGAAATATCTCGAAATATGTCCGTCAGGACCCCTCCCTTGAGATAAATCTGCAAATATCTCGGAAATGAAGCGAGCTATTGCAAAACGTTAAGAGACCTTTTTTGTAGAGAATTAGGTTTCCTACTTTTTATGTTCTATGATATTTTTTGATCAGATGCGTAGTTCTCGAGATATATCAAGATATTTAAAAGCTCCGAAGCTGCACCAACATAATAGAGGTACAGAAACACCGTGGCCCCTTTCTTTGAGATAACTCTGCACTAGTGCGAGCCGCAAATGCCACTTCCAGCTTAGCTGTGCAGAAGAAGAACAGCAAGAAGAAGAAATATCTCGAAATATGTCCGTCAGGCCCCTTCCCTTGAGATAAATCTGCAAATATCTCGGAAACGAAGCGAGCTACGGCAAAATGTTCAGAGACCTTTTTTGTAGAAAATTAGGTTTCCTACTTTTTATGTTCTCTGATATTTTTTGATCAGATGCGTAGTTCTCGAGATATATCAAGATATTTAAAAGTTCCGAAGCCGCACCAACATAATAGAGATACAGAAACACCGTGGCCCCTTTCTTTGCGATAACTCTGCACTATTGCGAGCTGCAAATGCCACTTCCAGCTTAGCTGTGCAGAAGAAGAACAACAAGAAGAAGAAATATCTCGAAATATGTCTGTCAGGCCCCTTCCCTTGAGATATATCTGCAAATATCTCGGAAACGAAGCGAGCTATGGCAAAATGTTGAGAGACCTTTTTTGTAGAGAATTAAGTTTCCTACTTTTTATGTTCTATGATATTTTTTGATCGGATGCGTAGTTCTCGAGATATATCAAGATATTTAAAAGTTCCGAAGCCGCACCAACATAATAGAGATACAGAAACACCGTGGCCCCTTTCTTTGAGATAACTCTGCACTATTGCGCGCTGCAAATGCCACTTCCAGCTTAGCTGTGCAGAAGAAGAACAACAAGAAGAAGAAATATCTCGAAATATGCCCGTCAGGCCCCTTCCACTGAGATAAATCTGCAAATATCTCGGAAACGAAGCGAGCTATGGCAAAATGTTAAGAGACCTTTTTTGTAGAGAATTAAGTTTCCTACTTTTTATGTTCTATGATATTTTTTGATCAGATGCGTAGTTCTCGAGATATATCAAGATATTTAAAAGTTCCGAAGCCGCACCAACATAATAGAGATACAGAAACACCGTGGCCCCTTTCTTTGAGATAACTCTGCACTATTGCGAGCTGCCAATGCCACTTCCAGCTTAGCTGTGCAGAAGAAGGACAACAAGAAGAAGAAATATCTCGAAATATGTCCGTCAGGCCCCTTCCCTTGAGATAAATCTGCAAATATCTCGGAAACGAAGAGAGCTATGGCAAAATGTTAAGCGACCTTTTTTGTAGAGAATTAAGTTTCCTACTTTTTATGTTCTATGATATTTTTTGATCAGATGCGTAGTTCTCGAGATATACCAAGATATTTAAAAGTTCCGAAGCCGCACCAACATAATAGAGATACAGAAACACCGTGGCCCCTTTCTTTGAGATAACTCTGCACTATTGCGAGCTGCAAATGCCACTTTCAGCTTAGCTGTGCAGAGGAAGAACAACAAGAAGAAGAAATATCTCGAAATATGTCCGTCAGGCCAGTTCCTTTGAGCTGAATCTGCAAATATCTCGGAAACGAAGCGAGCTATGGCAAAATGTTAAGAGACGTTTTTTGTAGAGAATTATGTTTCCTACAATTTATGTTCTATGATATTTTTTGATCAGAAGCGTAGTTTTCGAGATATATCGAGATATTTAAAAGTTCCGAAGCCGCACCAACATAATAGAGATACAGAAACACCGTGGCCCCTTTCTTTGAGATAACTCTGCACTAGTGCGAGCCGCAAATGCCACTTCCAGCTTAGCTGTGCAGAAGAAGAACAACAAGAAGAAGAAATATCTCGAAATATGTCCGTCAGGCCAGTTCCTTTGAGCTGAATCTGCAAATATCTCGGAAACGAAGCGAGCTATGGCAAAATGTTAAGAGACGTTTTTTGTAGAGAATTATGTTTCCTACAATTGATGTTCTATGATATTTTTTGATCAGAAGCGTAGCTTTCGAGATATATCGAGATATTTAAAAGTTCCGAAGCCGCACCAACATAATAGAGATACAGAAACACCGTGGCCCCTTTCTTTGAGATAACTCTGCACTAGTGCGAGCCGCAAATGCCACTTCCAGCTTAGCTGTGCAGAAGAAGGACAACAAGAAGAAGAAATATCTCGAAATATGTCCGTCAGGCCCCTTCCCTTGAGATAAATCTGCAAATATCTCGGAAACGAAGAGAGCTATGGCAAAATGTTAAGCGACCTTTTTTGTAGAGAATTAAGTTTCCTACTTTTTATGTTCTATGATATTTTTTGATCAGATGCGTAGTTCTCGAGATATACCAAGATATTTAAAAGTTCCGAAGCCGCACCAACATAATAGAGATACAGAAACACCGTGGCCCCTTTCTTTGAGATAACTCTGCACTATTGCGAGCTGCAAATGCCACTTTCAGCTTAGCTGTGCAGAGGAAGAACAACAAGAAGAAGAAATATCTCGAAATATGTCCGTCAGGCCAGTTCCTTTGAGCTGAATCTGCAAATATCTCGGAAACGAAGCGAGCTATGGCAAAATGTTAAGAGACATTTTTTGTAGAGAATTATGTTTCCTACAATTTATGTTCTATGATATTTTTTGATCAGAAGCGTAGTTTTCGAGATATATCGAGATATTTAAAAGTTCCGAAGCCGCACCAACATAATAGAGATACAGAAACACCGTGGCCCCTTTCTTTGAGATAACTCTGCACTAGTGCGAGCCGCAAATGCCACTTCCAGCTTAGCTGTGCAGAAGAAGAACAACAAGAAGAAGAAATATCTCGAAATATGTCCGTCAGGCCAGTTCCTTTGAGCTGAATCTGCAAATATCTCGGAAACGAAGCGAGCTATGGCAAAATGTTAAGAGACGTTTTTTGTAGAGAATTATGTTTCCTACAATTGATGTTCTATGATATTTTTTGATCAGAAGCGTAGCTTTCGAGATATATCGAGATATTTAAAAGTTCCGAAGCCGCACCAACATAATAGAGATACAGAAACACCGTGGCCCCTTTCTTTGAGATAACTCTGCACTAGTGCGAGCCGCAAATGCCACTTCCAGCTTAGCTGTGCAGAAGAAGAACAACAAGAAGAAGAAATATCTCGAAATATGTCCGTCAGGCCCCTTCCCTTGAGATAAATCTGCAAATATCTCGGAAACGAAGCGAGCTATGGCAAAATGGTAAGAGACCTTTTTTGTAGAGAATTATGTTTCCTACTTTTTATGTTCTATAATATTTTTTGATCCGACGCGTAGTTCTCGAGATATATCAAGATATTTAAAAGTTCCGAAGCCGCACCAACATAATAGAGATACCGAAACACCGTGGCCCCTTTCTTTGAGATAACTCTGCACTATTGCGCGCTGCAAATGCCACTTCCAGCTTAGCTGTGCAGAAGAAGAACAACAAGAAGAAGAAATATCTCGAAATATGCCCGTCAGGCCCCTTCCACTGAGATAAATCTGCAAATATCTCGGAAACGAAGCGAGCTATGGCAAAATGTTAAGAGACCTTTTTTGTAGAGAATTAAGTTTCCTACTTTTTATGTTCTATGATATTTTTTGATCAGATGCGTAGTTCTCGAGATATATCAAGATATTTAAAAGTTCCGAAGCCGCACCAACATAATAGAGATACAGAAACACCGTGGCCCCTTTCTTTGAGATAACTCTGCACTACTGCGAGCTGCAAATGCCACTTCCAGCTTAGCTGTGCAGAAGAAGAACAACAAGAAGAAGAAATATCTCGAAATATGTCCGTCAGACCCCTTCCCTTGAGATAAATCTGCAAATATCTCGGAAACGAAGCGAGCTATGGCAAAATGTTAAGAGACCTTTTTTGTAGAGAATTAAGTTTCCTACTTTTTATCTTCTATGATATTTTTTGATCAGATGCGTAGTTCTCGAGATATATCCAGATATTTAAAAGCTCCGAAGCGGCACCAACATAATAGAGATACAGAAACACCGTGGCCCCTTTCTTTGATGTAACTCTGCACTATTGCGAGCTGCAAATGCCACTTCCAGCTTAGCTGTGCAGAAGAAGAACAACAAGAAGAAGAAATATCTCGAAATATGTCCGTCAGGCCCCTTCCCTTGAGATAAATCTGCAAACATCTCGGAAACCAAGCGAGCTATGGCAAAATGTTAAGAGACCTTATTTGTAGAGAATTAAGTTTCCTACTTTTTATGTTCTACGATATTTTTTGATCAGATGCGTAGTTCTCGAGATATATCAAGATATTTAAAAGTTCCGAAGCCGCACCAACATAATAGAGATACAGAAACACCGTGGCCCCTTTCTTTGAGATAACTCTGCACTATTGCGAACTGCAAATGCCACTTCCAGCTTAGCTGTGCAGAAGAAGAAGAACAAGAAGAAGAAATATCTCGAAATATGTCCGTCAGGACCCCTCCCTTGAGATAAATCTGCAAATATCTCGGAAATGAAGCGAGCTATTGCAAAACGTTAAGAGACCTTTTTTGTAGAGAATTAGGTTTCCTACTTTTTATGTTCTATGATATTTTTTGATCAGATGCGTAGTTCTCGAGATATATCAAGATATTTAAAAGCTCCGAAGCTGCACCAACATAATAGAGGTACAGAAACACCGTGGCCCCTTTCTTTGAGATAACTCTGCACTAGTGCGAGCCGCAAATGCCACTTCCAGCTTAGCTGTGCAGAAGAAGAACAGCAAGAAGAAGAAATATCTCGAAATATGTCCGTCAGGCCCCTTCCCTTGAGATAAATCTGCAAATATCTCGGAAACGAAGCGAGCTACGGCAAAATGTTCAGAGACCTTTTTTGTAGAAAATTAGGTTTCCTACTTTTTATGTTCTCTGATATTTTTTGATCAGATGCGTAGTTCTCGAGATATATCAAGATATTTAAAAGTTCCGAAGCCGCACCAACATAATAGAGATACAGAAACACCGTGGCCCCTTTCTTTGCGATAACTCTGCACTATTGCGAGCTGCAAATGCCACTTCCAGCTTAGCTGTGCAGAAGAAGAACAACAAGAAGAAGAAATATCTCGAAATATGTCTGTCAGGCCCCTTCCCTTGAGATATATCTGCAAATATCTCGGAAACGAAGCGAGCTATGGCAAAATGTTGAGAGACCTTTTTTGTAGAGAATTAAGTTTCCTACTTTTTATGTTCTATGATATTTTTTGATCGGATGCGTAGTTCTCGAGATATATCAAGATATTTAAAAGTTCCGAAGCCGCACCAACATAATAGAGATACAGAAACACCGTGGCCCCTTTCGTTGAGATAACTCTGCACTATTGCGCGCTGCAAATGCCACTTCCAGCTTAGCTGTGCAGAAGAAGAACAACAAGAAGAAGAAATATCTCGAAATATGCCCGTCAGGCCCCTTCCACTGAGATAAATCTGCAAATATCTCGGAAACGAAGCGAGCTATGGCAAAATGTTAAGAGACCTTTTTTGTAGAGAATTAAGTTTCCTACTTTTTATGTTCTATGATATTTTTTGATCAGATGCGTAGTTCTCGAGATATATCAAGATATTTAAAAGTTCCGAAGCCGCACCAACATAATAGAGATACAGAAACACCGTGGCCCCTTTCTTTGAGATAACTCTGCACTATTGCGAGCTGCAAATGCCACTTCCAGCTTAGCTGTGCAGAAGAAGGACAACAAGAAGAAGAAATATCTCGAAATATGTCCGTCAGGCCCCTTCCCTTGAGATAAATCTGCAAATATCTCGGAAACGAAGAGAGCTATGGCAAAATGTTAAGCGACCTTTTTTGTAGAGAATTAAGTTTCCTACTTTTTATGTTCTATGATATTTTTTGATCAGATGCGTAGTTCTCGAGATATACCAAGATATTTAAAAGTTCCGAAGCCGCACCAACATAATAGAGATACAGAAACACCGTGGCCCCTTTCTTTGAGATAACTCTGCACTATTGCGAGCTGCAAATGCCACTTTCAGCTTAGCTGTGCAGAGGAAGAACAACAAGAAGAAGAAATATCTCGAAATATGTCCGTCAGGCCAGTTCCTTTGAGCTGAATCTGCAAATATCTCGGAAACGAAGCGAGCTATGGCAAAATGTTAAGAGACGTTTTTTGTAGAGAATTATGTTTCCTACAATTTATGTTCTATGATATTTTTTGATCAGAAGCGTAGTTTTCGAGATATATCGAGATATTTAAAAGTTCCGAAGCCGCACCAACATAATAGAGATACAGAAACACCGTGGCCCCTTTCTTTGAGATAACTCTGCACTAGTGCGAGCCGCAAATGCCACTTCCAGCTTAGCTGTGCAGAAGAAGAACAACAAGAAGAAGAAATATCTCGAAATATGTCCGTCAGGCCAGTTCCTTTGAGCTGAATCTGCAAATATCTCGGAAACGAAGCGAGCTATGGCAAAATGTTAAGAGACGTTTTTTGTAGAGAATTATGTTTCCTACAATTGATGTTCTATGATATTTTTTGATCAGAAGCGTAGCTTTCGAGATATATCGAGATATTTAAAAGTTCCGAAGCCGCACCAACATAATAGAGATACAGAAACACCGTGGCCCCTTTCTTTGAGATAACTCTGCACTAGTGCGAGCCGCAAATGCCACTTCCAGCTTAGCTGTGCAGAAGAAGGACAACAAGAAGAAGAAATATCTCGAAATATGTCCGTCAGGCCCCTTCCCTTGAGATAAATCTGCAAATATCTCGGAAACGAAGAGAGCTATGGCAAAATGTTAAGCGACCTTTTTTGTAGAGAATTAAGTTTCCTACTTTTTATGTTCTATGATATTTTTTGATCAGATGCGTAGTTCTCGAGATATACCAAGATATTAAAAAGTTCCGAAGCCGCACCAACATAATAGAGATACAGAAACACCGTGGCCCCTTTCTTTGAGATAACTCTGCACTATTGCGAGCTGCAAATGCCACTTTCAGCTTAGCTGTGCAGAGGAAGAACAACAAGAAGAAGAAATATCTCGAAATATGTCCGTCAGGCCAGTTCCTTTGAGCTGAATCTGCAAATATCTCGGAAACGAAGCGAGCTATGGCAAAATGTTAAGAGACGTTTTTTGTAGAGAATTATGTTTCCTACAATTTATGTTCTATGATATTTTTTGATCAGAAGCGTAGTTTTCGAGATATATCGAGATATTTAAAAGTTCCGAAGCCGCACCAACATAATAGAGATACAGAAACACCGTGGCCCCTTTCTTTGAGATAACTCTGCACTAGTGCGAGCCGCAAATGCCACTTCCAGCTTAGCTGTGCAGAAGAAGAACAACAAGAAGAAGAAATATCTCGAAATATGTCCGTCAGGCCAGTTCCTTTGAGCTGAATCTGCAAATATCTCGGAAACGAAGCGAGCTATGGCAAAATGTTAAGAGACGTTTTTTGTAGAGAATTATGTTTCCTACAATTGATGTTCTATGATATTTTTTGATCAGAAGCGTAGCTTTCGAGATATATCGAGATATTTAAAAGTTCCGAAGCCGCACCAACATAATAGAGATACAGAAACACCGTGGCCCCTTTCTTTGAGATAACTCTGCACTAGTGCGAGCCGCAAATGCCACTTCCAGCTTAGCTGTGCAGAAGAAGAACAACAAGAAGAAGAAATATCTCGAAATATGTCCGTCAGGCCCCTTCCCTTGAATTATATCTGCAAATATCTCGGAAACGAAGCGAGCTATGGCAAAATGTTAAGAAACCGTTTTTGTAGAGAATTAAGTTTCCTACTTTTTATGTTCTATGATATTTTTTGATCGGACGCGTAGTTCTCGAGATATATCAAGATATTTAAAAGTTCCGAAGCCGCACCAACATAATAGAGATACAGAAACACCGTGCCCCCTTTCGTTGAGATAACTCTGCACTAGTGCGAGCCGCAAATGCCACTTCCAGCTTAACTGTGCAGAAGAAGAACAACAAGAAGAAGAAATATCTCGAAATATGTCCGTCAGGCCCCTTCCCTTGAGATAAATCTGCAAATATCTCGGAAACGAAGCGAGCTATGGCAAAATGTTAAGAGACCTTTTTTGTAGAGAATTAAGTTTCCTACTTTTTATGTTCTATGATATTTTTTGATCAGATGCGTAGTTCTCGAGATATATCAAGATATTTAAAAGTTCCGAAGCCGCACCAACATAATAGCGATACAGAAACACCGTGGCCCCTTTCTTTGAGATAACTCTGCACTATTGCGAGCTGGAAATGCCACTTCCAGTTTAGCTGTGCAGAAGAAGAACAACAAGAAGAAGAAATATCTCGGAATATGTTCGTTAGGCCCCTTCCCTTGAGATAAATCTGCAAATATCTCGGAAACGAAGCGAGCTATGGCAAAATGTTAAGAGACCTTTTTTGTAGAGAATTATGTTTCCTACAATTTATGTTCTATGATATTTTTTGATCAGAAGCGTAGTTTTCGAGATATATCGAGATATTTAAAAGTTCCGAAGCCACACCAACATAATAGAGATACAGAAACACCGTGTCCCCTTTCATTGAGATAACTCTGCACTAGTGCTAGCCGCAAATGCCACTTCCAGCTTAGCTGTGCAGAAGAAGAACAACAAGAAGAAGAAATATCTCGAAATATGTCCGTCAGGCCCCTTCCCTTGAGATAAATCTGCAAATATCTCGGAAACGAAGAGAGCTATGGCAAAATGTTAAGAGACCTTTTTGGTAGAGAATTAAGTTTCCTACTTTTCATGTTCTATGATATTTTTTGATCAGATGCGTAGTTCTCGAGATATATCAAGATATTTAAAAGTTCCGAAGCCGCACCAACATAATAGAGATACAGAAACAGCGTGGCCCCTTTCTTTGGGATAACTATACACTATTGCGAGCTGGAAATGCCACTTCCAGTTTAGCTGTGCAGAAGAAGAAGAACAAGAAGAAGAAATATCTCGAAATATGTCCGTCAGGACCCCTCCCTTGAGATAAATCTGCAAATATCTCGGAAATGAAGCGAGCTATTGCAAAACGTTAAGAGACCTTTTTTGTAGAGAATTAGGTTTCCTACTTTTTATGTTCTATGATATTTTTTGATCAGATGCGTAGTTCTCGAGATATATCAAGATATTTAAAAGTTCCGAAGCCGCACCAACATAATAGAGATACAGAAACACCGTGGCCCCTTTCTTTGAGATAACTCTGCACTATTGCGCGCTGCAAATGCCACTTCCAGCTTAGCTGTGCAGAAGAAGAACAACAAGAAGAAGAAATATCTCGAAATATGCCCGTCAGGCCCCTTCCACTGAGATAAATCTGCAAATATCTCGGAAACGAAGCGAGCTATGGCAAAATGTTAAGAGACCTTTTTTGTAGAGAATTAAGTTTCCTACTTTTTATGTTCTATGATATTTTTTGATCAGATGCGTAGTTCTCGAGATATATCAAGATATTTAAAAGTTCCGAAGCCGCACCAACATAATAGAGATACAGAAACACCGTGGCCCCTTTCTTTGAGATAACTCTGCACTACTGCGAGCTGCAAATGCCACTTCCAGCTTAGCTGTGCAGAAGAAGAACAACAAGAAGAAGAAATATCTCGAAATATGTCCGTCAGACCCCTTCCCTTGAGATAAATCTGCAAATATCTCGGAAACGAAGCGAGCTATGGCAAAATGTTAAGAGACCTTATTTGTAGAGAATTAAGTTTCCTACTTTTTATGTTCTATGATATTTTTTGATCAGATGCGTAGTTCTCGAGATATATCAAGATATTTAAAAGTTCCGAAGCCGCACCAACATAATAGAGATACAGAAACACCGTGGCCCCTTTCTTTGAGATAACTCTGCACTATTGCGAACTGCAAATGCCACTTCCAGCTTAGCTGTGCAGAAGAAGAACAACAAGAAGAAGAAATATCTCGAAATACGTCCGTCAGGACCCTTCCCTTGAGATAAATCTGCAAATATCTCGGAAACGAAGCGAGCTATGGCAAAATGTTAAGAGACCTTTTTTGTAGAGAATTATGTTTCCTACTATTTATGTTCTATGATATTTTTTGATCAGAAGCGTAGTTTTCGAGATATATCGAGATATTTAAAAGTTCCGAAGCCATACCAACATAATAGAGATACAGAAACAGCGTGGCCCCTTTCTTTGGGATAACTCTACACTATTGCGAGCTGGAAATGCCACTTCCAGTTTAGCTGTGCAGAAGAAGAAGAACAAGAAGAAGAAATATCTCGAAATATGTCCGTCAGGACCCCTCCCTTGAGATAAATCTGCAAATATCTCGGAAATGAAGCGAGCTATTGCAAAACGTTAAGAGACCTTTTTTGTAGAGAATTAGGTTTCCTACTTTTTATGTTCTATGATATTTTTTGATCAGATGCGTAGTTCTCGAGATATATCAAGATATTTAAAAGCTCCGAAGCTGCACCAACATAATAGAGGTACAGAAACACCGTGGCCACTTTCTTTGAGATAACTCTGCACTAGTGCGAGCCGCAAATGCCACTTCCAGCTTAGCTGTGCAGAAGAAGAACAACAAGAAGAAGAAATATCTCGAAATATGTCCGTCAGGCCCCTTCCCTTGAGATAAATCTGCAAATATCTCGGAAACGAAGCGAGCTACGGCAAAATGTTCAGAGACCTTTTTTGTAGAAAATTAGGTTTCCTACTTTTTATGTTCTCTGATATTTTTTGATCAGATGCGTAGTTCTCGAGATATATCAAGATTATTAAAAGTTCCGAAGCCGCACCAACATAATAGAGATACAGAAACACCGTGGCCCCTTTCTTTGCGATAACTCTGCACTATTGCGAGCTGCAAATGCCACTTCCAGCTTAGCTGTGCAGAAGAAGAACAACAAGAAGAAGAAATATCTCGAAATATGTCTGTCAGGCCCCTTCCCTTGAGATATATCTGCAAATATCTCGGAAACGAAGCGAGCTATGGCAAAATGTTGAGAGACCTTTTTTGTAGAGAATTAAGTTTCCTACTTTTTATGTTCTATGATATTTTTTGATCGGATGCGTAGTTCTCGAGATATATCAAGATATTTAAAAGTTCCGAAGCCGCACCAACATAATAGAGATACAGAAACACCGTGGCCCCTTTCTTTGAGATAACTCTGCACTATTGCGCGCTGCAAATGCCACTTCCAGCTTAGCTGTGCAGAAGAAGAACAACAAGAAGAAGAAATATCTCGAAATATGCCCGTCAGGCCCCTTCCACTGAGATAAATCTGCAAATATCTCGGAAACGAAGCGAGCTATGGCAAAATGTTAAGAGACCTTTTTTGTAGAGAATTAAGTTTCCTACTTTTTATGTTCTATGATATTTTTTGATCAGATGCGTAGTTCTCGAGATATATCCAGATATTTAAAAGCTCCGAAGCGGCACCAACATAATAGAGATACAGAAACACCGTGGCCCCTTTCTTTGAGGTAACTCTGCACTATTGCGAGCTGCAAATGCCACTTCCAGCTTAGCTGTGCAGAAGAAGAACAACAAGAAGAAGAAATATCTCGAAATATGTCCGTCAGGCCCCTTCCCTTGAGATAAATCTGCAAACATCTCGGAAACCAAGCGAGCTATGGCAAAATGTTAAGAGACCTTATTTGTAGAGAATTAAGTTTCCTACTTTTTATGTTCTAGGATATTTTTTGATCAGATGCGTAGTTCTCGAGATATATCAAGATATTTAAAAGTTCCGAAGCCGCACCAACATAATAGAGATACAGAAACACCGTGGCCCCTTTCTTTGAGATAACTCTGCACTATTGCGAACTGCAAATGCCACTTCCAGCTTAGCTGTGCAGAAGAAGAACAACAAGAAGAAGAAATATCTCGAAATATGTCCATCAGGACCCTTCCCTTGAGATAAATCTGCAAATATCTCGGAAACGAAGCGAGCTATGGCAAAATGTTAAGAGACCTTTTTTGTAGAGAATTATGTTTCCTACTATTTATGTTCTATGATATTTTTTGATCAGAAGCGTAGTTTTCGAGATATATCGAGATATTTAAAAGTTCCGAAGCCGCACCAACATAATAGAGATACAGAAACAGCGTGGCCCCTTTCTTTGGGATAACTCTACACTATTGCGAGCTGGAAATGCCACTTCCAGTTTAGCTGTGCAGAAGAAGAAGAACAAGAAGAAGAAATATCTCGAAATATGTCCGTCAGGACCCCTCCCTTGAGATAAATCTGCAAATATCTCGGAAATGAAGCGAGCTATTGCAAAACGTTAAGAGACCTTTTTTGTAGAGAATTAGGTTTCCTACTTTTTATGTTCTATGATATTTTTTGATCAGATGCGTAGTTCTCGAGATATATCAAGATATTTAAAAGCTCCGAAGCTGCACCAACATAATAGAGGTACAGAAACACCGTGGCCCCTTTCTTTGAGATAACTCTGCACTAGTGCGAGCCGCAAATGCCACTTCCAGCTTAGCTGTGCAGAAGAAGAACAACAAGAAGAAGAAATATCTCGAAATATGTCCGTCAGGCCCCTTCCCTTGAGATAAATCTGCAAATATCTCGGAAACGAAGCGAGCTACGGCAAAATGTTCAGAGACCTTTTTTGTAGAAAATTAGGTTTCCTACTTTTTATGTTCTCTGATATTTTTTGATCAGATGCGTAGTTCTCGAGATATATCAAGATTATTAAAAGTTCCGAAGCCGCACCAACATAATAGAGATACAGAAACACCGTGGCCCCTTTCTTTGCGATAACTCTGCACTATTGCGAGCTGCAAATGCCACTTCCAGCTTAGCTGTGCAGAAGAAGAACAACAAGAAGAAGAAATATCTCGAAATATGTCTGTCAGGCCCCTTCCCTTGAGATATATCTGCAAATATCTCGGAAACGAAGCGAGCTATGGCAAAATGTTGAGAGACCTTTTTTGTAGAGAATTAAGTTTCCTACTTTTTATGTTCTATGATATTTTTTGATCGGATGCGTAGTTCTCGAGATATATCAAGATATTTAAAAGTTCCGAAGCCGCACCAACATAATAGAGATACAGAAACACCGTGGCCCCTTTCTTTGAGATAACTCTGCACTATTGCGCGCTGCAAATGCCACTTCCAGCTTAGCTGTGCAGAAGAAGAACAACAAGAAGAAGAAATATCTCGAAATATGCCCGTCAGGCCCCTTCCACTGAGATAAATCTGCAAATATCTCGGAAACGAAGCGAGCTATGGCAAAATGTTAAGAGACCTTTTTTGTAGAGAATTAAGTTTCCTACTTTTTATGTTCTATGATATTTTTTGATCAGATGCGTAGTTCTCGAGATATATCCAGATATTTAAAAGCTCCGAAGCGGCACCAACATAATAGAGATACAGAAACACCGTGGCCCCTTTCTTTGAGGTAACTCTGCACTATTGCGAGCTGCAAATGCCACTTCCAGCTTAGCTGTGCAGAAGAAGAACAACAAGAAGAAGAAATATCTCGAAATATGTCCGTCAGGCCCCTTCCCTTGAGATAAATCTGCAAACATCTCGGAAACCAAGCGAGCTATGGCAAAATGTTAAGAGACCTTATTTGTAGAGAATTAAGTTTCCTACTTTTTATGTTCTAGGATATTTTTTGATCAGATGCGTAGTTCTCGAGATATATCAAGATATTTAAAAGTTCCGAAGCCGCACCAACATAATAGAGATACAGAAACACCGTGCCCCCTTTCGTTGAGATAACTCTGCACTAGTGCGAGCCGCAAATGCCACTTCCAGCTTAACTGTGCAGAAGAAGAACAACAAGAAGAAGAAATATCTCGAAATATGTCCGTCAGGCCCCTTCCCTTGAGATAAATCTGCAAATATCTCGGAAACGAAGCGAGCTATGGCAAAATGTTAAGAGACCTTTTTTGTAGAGAATTATGTTTCCTACTATTTATCTTCTATGATATTTTTTGATCAGAAGCATAGTTTTCGAGATATATCGAGATATTTAAAAGTTCCGAAGCCGCACCAACATAATAGAGATACAGAAACAGCGTGGCCCCTTTCTTTGGGATAACTCTACACTATTGCGAGCTGGAAATGCCACTTCCAGTTTAGCTGTGCAGAAGAAGAAGAACAAGAAGAAGAAATATCTCGAAATATGTCCGTCAGGACCCCTCCCTTGAGATAAATCTGCAAATATCTCGGAAATGAAGCGAGCTATTGCAAAACGTTAAGAGACCTTTTTTGTAGAGAATTAGGTTTCCTACTTTTTATGTTGTATGATATTTTTTGATCAGATGCATAGTTCTCGAGATATATCAAGATATTTAAAAGCTCCGAAGCTGCACCAACATAATAGAGGTACAGAAACACCGTGGCCCCTTTCTTTGAGATAACTCTGCACTAGTGCGAGCCGCAAATGCCACTTCCAGCTTAGCTGTGCAGAAGAAGAACAACAAGAAGAAGAAATATCTCGAAATATGTCCGTCAGGCCCCTTCCCTTGAGATAAATCTGCAAATATCTCGGAAACGAAGCGAGCTATGCCAAAATGTTAAGAGACCTTATTTGTAGAGAATTAAGTTTCCTACTTTTTATGTTCTATGATATTTTTTGATCAGATGCGTAGTTCTCGGGATATATCGAGATATTTAAAAGTTCCGAAGCCGCACCAACATAATAGAGATACAGAAACAACGTGGCCCCTTTCTTTGAGATAACTCTGCACAATTGCGAGCTGCAAATGCCACTTCCAGCTTAGCTGTGCAGAAGAAGAACAACAAGAAGAAGAAATATCTCGAAATATGTCCGTCAGGCCCCTTCCCTTGAGATAAATCTGCAAATATCTCGGAAACGAAGCGAGCTATGGCAAAATGTTAAGAGACCTTTTTTGTAGAGAATTATGTTTCCTACTTTTTATGTTCTATGATATTTTTTGATCAGACGCGTAGTTCTCGAGATATATCAAGATATTTAAAAGTTCCGAAGCCGCACCAACATAATAGAGATACAGAAACACCGTGGCCCCTTTCTTTGCGATAACTCTGCACTATTGCGAGCTGCAAATGCCACTTCCAGCTTAGCTGTGCAGGAGAAGAACAACAAGAAGAAGAAATATCTCGAAATATGTCCGTCAGGCCCCTTCCCTTGAGATAAATCTGCAAATATCTCGGAAACGAAGCGAGCTATGCCAAAATGTTAAGAGACCTTATTTGTAGAGAATTAAGTTTCCTACTTTTTATGTTCTATGATATTTTTTGATCAGATGCGTAGTTCTCGGGATATATCGAGATATTTAAAAGTTCCGAAGCCGCACCAACATAATAGAGATACAGAAACAACGTGGCCCCTTTCTTTGAGATAACTCTGCACAATTGCGAGCTGCAAATGCCACTTCCAGCTTAGCTGTGCAGAAGAAGAACAACAAGAAGAAGAAATATCTCGAAATATGTCCGTCAGGCCCCTTCCCTTGAGATAAATCTGCAAATATCTCGGAAACGAAGCGAGCTATGGCAAAATGTTAAGAGACCTTTTTTGTAGAGAATTATGTTTCCTACTTTTTATGTTCTATGATATTTTTTGATCAGACGCGTAGTTCTCGAGATATATCAAGATATTTAAAAGTTCCGAAGCCGCACCAACATAATAGAGATACAGAAACACCGTGGCCCCTTTCTTTGAGATATCTCTGCACTATTGCGAGCTGCAAATGCCACTTCCAGCTTAGCTGCGCAGAAGAAGAACAACAAGAAGAAGAAATATCTCGAAATATGTCCGTCAGGCCCCTTCCCTTGAGATAAATCTGCAAATATCTCGGAAACGAAGCGAGCTATGGCAAAATGTTAAGAGACCTTTTTTGTAGAGAATTATGTTTCCTACTTTTTATGTTCTATGATATTTTTTGATCCGACGCGTAGTTCTCGAGATATATCTAGATATTTAAAAGTTCCGAAGCCGCACCAACATAATAGAGATACAGAAACACCGTGGCCCCTTTCTTTGAGATAACTCTGCACTAGTGCGAGCCGCAAGTGCCACTTCCAGCTTAGCTGTGCAGAAGAAGAACAACAAGAAGAAGAAATATCTCGAAATATGTCCGTCAAGCCAGTTCCTTTGAGCTGAATCTGCAAATATCTCGGAAACGAAGCGAGCTATGGCAAAATGTTAAGAGACGTTTTTTGTAGAGAATTATGTTTCCTACAATTGATGTTCTATGATATTTTTTGATCAGAAGCGTAGCTTTCGAGATATATCGAGATATTTAAAAGTTCCGAAGCCGCACCAACATAATAGAGATACAGAAACACCGTGGCCCCTTTCTTTGAGATAACTCTGCACTAGTGCGAGCCGCAAATGCCACTTCCAGCTTAGCTGTGCAGAAGAAGAACAACAAGAAGAAGAAATATCTCGAAATATGTCCGTCAGGCCCCTTCCCTTGAATTATATCGGCAAATATCTCGGAAACGAAGCGAGCTATGGCAAAATGTTAAGAGACCTTTTTTGTAGAGAATTATGTTTCTTACTTTTTATGTTCTATGATATTTTTTGATCAGATGCGTAGTTCTCGAGATACATCAAGATATTTAAAAGTTCCGAAGCCGCACCAACATAATAGAGATACAGAAACACCGTGGCCCCTTTCTTTGAGATATCTCTGCACTATTGCGAGCTGCAAATGCCACTTCCAGCTTAGCTGTGCAGAAGAAGAACAACAAGAAGAAGAAATATCTCGAAATATGTCCGTCAGGCCACTTCCCTTGAGATAAATCTGCAAATATCTCGGAAACGAAGCGAGCTATGGCAAAATGTTAAGAGACCTTTTTTGTAGAGAATTAAGTTACCTACTTTTTATGTTCTATGATATTTTTTGATCAGACGCGTAGTTCTCGAGATATATCAAGATATTTAAAAGTTCCGAAGCCGCACCAACATAATAGAGATACAGAAACACCGTGGCCCCTTTCTTTGAGATAACTCTGCACTATTGCGAGCTGCAAATGCCACTTCCAGCTTAGCTGTGCAGAAGAAGAACAACAAGAAGAAGAAATATCTCGAAATATGTCCGTCAGGCCCCTTCCCTTGAGATATATCTGCAAATATCTCGGAAACGAAGCGAGCTATGGCAATATCTTAAGAGACCTTTTTTGTAGAGAATTATGTTTCCTACAATTTAGGTTCTATGATATTTTTTGATCAGAAGCGTAGTTTTCGAGATATATCGAGATATTTAAAAGTTCCGAAGCCGCACCAACATAATAGAGATACAGAAACACCGTGGCCCCTTTCATTGAGATAACTCTGCACTAGTGCGAGCCGCAAATGCCACTTCCAGCTTAGCTGTGCAGAAGAAGAACAACAAGAAGAAGAAATATCTCGAAATATGTCCGTCAGGCCCCTTCCCTTGAGATAAATCTGCAAATATCTCGGAAACGAAGAGAGCTATGGCAAAATGTTAAGAGACCTTTTTGGTAGAGAATTAAGTTTCCTACTTTTCATGTTCTATGATATTTTTTGATCAGATGCGTAGTTCTCGAGATATATCAAGATATTTAAAAGTTCCGAAGCCGCACCAACATAATGGAGATACAGAAACACCGTGGCCCCTTTCTTTGAGATAACTCTGCACTATTGCGAGCTGCAAATGCCACTTCCAGCTTAGCTGTGCAGAAGAAGAACAACAAGAAGAAGAAATATCTCGAAATATGTCCGTCAGGCCCCTTCCCTTGAGATATATCTGCAAATATCTCGGAAACAAAGCGAGCTATGGCAAAATGTTAAGAGACCTTTTTTGTAGAGAATTATGTTTCCTACAATTTAGGTTCTATGATATTTTTTGATCAGAAGCGTAGTTTTCGAGATATATCGAGATATTTAAAAGTTCCGAAGCCGCACCAACATAATAGAGATACAGAAACACCGTGGCCCCTTTCTTTGAGATAACTCTGCACTAGTGCGAGCCGCAAATGCCACTTCCAGCTTAGCTGTGCAGAAGAAGAACAACAAGAAGAAGAAATATCTCGAAATATGTCCGTCAGGCCCCTTCCCTTGAGATAAATATGCAAATATCTCGGAAACGAAGCGAGCTATGGCAAAATGTTAAGAGACCTTTTTTGTGGAGAATTAAGTTTCCTACTTTTTATGTTCTATGATATTTTTTGATCAGATACGTAGTTCTCGAGATATATCAAGATATTTAAAAGTTCCGAAGCCGCACCAACATAATGGAGATACAGAAACACCGTGGCCCCTTTCTTTGAGATAACTCTGCACTATTGCGAGCTGTAAATGCCACTTCCAGCTTAGCTGTGCAGAAGAAGAACAACAAGAAGAAGAAATATCTCGAAATATGTCCGTCAGGCCCCTTCCCTTGAGATATATCTGCAAATATCTCGGAAACGAAGCGAGCTATGGCAAAATGTTAAGAGACCTTTTTTGTAGAGAATTATGTTTCCTACAATTTATGTTCTATGATATTTTTTGATCAGAAGCGTAGTTTTCGAGATATATCGAGATATTTAAAAGTTCCGAAGCCGCACCAACATAATAGAGATACAGAAACACCGTGGCCCCTTTCTTTGAGATAACTCTGCACTAGTGCGAGCCGCAAATGCGACTTCCAGCTTAGCTGTGCAGAAGAAGAACAACAAGAAGAAGAAATATCTCGAAATATGTCCGTCAGGCCCCTTCCCTTGAGATATATCTGCAAATATCTCGGAAACGAAGCGAGCTATGGCAATATCTTAAGAGACCTTTTTTGTAGAGAATTATGTTTTCTACAATTTAGGTTCTATGATATTTTTTGATGAGAACCGTAGTTTTCGAGATATATCGAGATATTTAAAAGTTCCGAAGCCGCACCAACATAATAGAGATACAGAAACACCGTGGCCCCTTTCATTGAGATAACTCTGCACTAGTGCGAGCCGCAAATGCCACTTCCAGCTTAGCTGTGCAGAAGAAGAACAACAAGAAGAAGAAATATCTCGAAATATGTCCGTCAGGCCCCTTCCCTTGAGATAAATCTGCAAATATCTCGGAAACGAAGAGAGCTATGGCAAAATGTTAAGAGACCTTTTTGGTAGAGAATTAAGTTTCCTACTTTTCATGTTCTATGATATTTTTTGATCAGATGCGTAGTTCTCGAGATATATCAAGATATTTAAAAGTTCCGAAGCCGCACCAACATAATAGAGATACAGAAACACCGTGGCCCCTTTCTTTGAGATAACTCTGCACTATTGCGAGCTGCAAATGCCACTTCCAGCTTAGCTGTGCAGAAGAAGAACAACAAGAAGAAGAAATATCTCGAAATATGTCCGTCAGGCCCCTTCCCTTGAGATATATCTGCAAATATCTCGGAAACAAAGCGAGCTATGGCAAAATGTTAAGAGACCTTTTTTGTAGAGAATTATGTTTCCTACAATTTAGGTTCTATGATATTTTTTGATCAGAAGCGTAGTTTTCGAGATATATCGAGATATTTAAAAGTTCCGAAGCCGCACCAACATAATAGAGATACAGAAACACCGTGGCCCCTTTCTTTGAGATAACTCTGCACTAGTGCGAGCCGCAAATGCCACTTCCAGCTTAGCTGTGCAGAAGAAGAACAACAAGAAGAAGAAATATCTCGAAATATGTCCGTCAGGCCCCTTCCCTTGAGATAAATATGCAAATATCTCGGAAACGAAGCGAGCTATGGCAAAATGTTAAGAGACCTTTTTTGTGGAGAATTAAGTTTCCTACTTTTTATGTTCTATGATATTTTTTGATCAGATACGTAGTTCTCGAGATATATCAAGATATTTAAAAGTTCCGAAGCCGCACCAACATAATGGAGATACAGAAACACCGTGGCCCCTTTCTTTGAGATAACTCTGCACTAGTGCGAGCCGCAAATGCGACTTCCAGCTTAGCTGTGCAGAAGAAGAACAACAAGAAGAAGAAATATCTCGAAATATGTCCGTCAGGCCCCTTCCCTTGAGATATATCTGCAAATATCTCGGAAACGAAGCGAGCTATGGCAAAATGTTAAGAGACCTTTTTTGTGGAGAATTAAGTTTCCTACTTTTTATGTTCTATGATATTTTTTGATCAGATACGTAGTTCTCGAGATATATCAAGATATTTAAAAGTTCCGAAGCCGCACCAACATAATGGAGATACAGAAACACCGTGGCCCCTTTCTTTGAGATAACTCTGCACTATTGCGAGCTGTAAATGCCACTTCCAGCTTAGCTGTGCAGAAGAAGAACAACAAGAAGAAGAAATATCTCGAAATATGTCCGTCAGGCCCCTTCCCTTGAGATATATCTGCAAATATCTCGGAAACGAAGCGAGCTATGGCAAAATGTTAAGAGACCTTTTTTGTAGAGAATTATGTTTCCTACAATTTATGTTCTATGATATTTTTTGATCAGAAGCGTAGTTTTCGAGATATATCGAGATATTTAAAAGTTCCGAAGCCGCACCAACATAATAGAGATACAGAAACACCGTGGCCCCTTTCTTTGAGATAACTCTGCACTAGTGCGAGCCGCAAATGCGACTTCCAGCTTAGCTGTGCAGAAGAAGAACAACAAGAAGAAGAAATATCTCGAAATATGTCCGTCAGGCCCCTTCCCTTGAGATATATCTGCAAATATCTCGGAAACGAAGCGAGCTATGGCAATATCTTAAGAGACCTTTTTTGTAGAGAATTATGTTTCCTACAATTTAGGTTCTATGATATTTTTTGATCAGAACCGTAGTTTTCGAGATATATCGAGATATTTAAAAGTTCCGAAGCCGCACCAACATAATAGAGATACAGAAACACCGTGGCCCCTTTCATTGAGATAACTCTGCACTAGTGCGAGCCGCAAATGCCACTTCCAGCTTAGCTGTGCAGAAGAAGAACAACAAGAAGAAGAAATATCTCGAAATATGTCCGTCAGGCCCCTTCCCTTGAGATAAATCTGCAAATATCTCGGAAACGAAGAGAGCTATGGCAAAATGTTAGGAGACCTTTTTGGTAGAGAATTAAGTTTCCTACTTTTCATGTTCTATGATATTTTTTGATCAGATGCGTAGTTCTCGAGATATATCAAGATATTTAAAAGTTCCGAAGCCGCACCAACATAATAGAGATACAGAAACACCGTGGCCCCTTTCTTTGAGATAACTCTGCACTATTGCGAGCTGCAAATGCCACTTCCAGCTTAGCTGTGCAGAAGAAGAACAACAAGAAGAAGAAATATCTCGAAATATGTCCGTCAGGCCCCTTCCCTTGAGATATATCTGCAAATATCTCGGAAACAAAGCGAGCTATGGCAAAATGTTAAGAGACCTTTTTTGTAGAGAATTATGTTTCCTACAATTTAGGTTCTATGATATTTTTTGATCAGATGCGTAGTTTTCGAGATATATCGAGATATTTAAAAGTTCCGAAGCCGCACCAACATAATAGAGATACAGAAACACCGTGGCCCCTTTCTTTGAGATAACTCTGCACTAGTGCGAGCCGCAAATGCCACTTCCAGCTTAGCTGTGCAGAAGAAGAACAACAAGAAGAAGAAATATCTCGAAATATGTCCGTCAGGCCCCTTCCCTTGAGATAAATATGCAAATATCTCGGAAACGAAGCGAGCTATGGCAAAATGTTAAGAGACCTTTTTTGTGGAGAATTAAGTTTCCTACTTTTTATGTTCTATGATATTTTTTGATCAGATACGTAGTTCTCGAGATATATCAAGATATTTAAAAGTTCCGAAGCCGCACCAACATAATGGAGATACAGAAACACCGTGGCCCCTTTCTTTGAGATAACTCTGCACTATTGCGAGCTGTAAATGCCACTTCCAGCTTAGCTGTGCAGAAGAAGAACAACAAGAAGAAGAAATATCTCGAAATATGTCCGTCAGGCCCCTTCCCTTGAGATATATCTGCAAATATCTCGGAAACGAAGCGAGCTATTGCAAAATGTTAAGAGACCTTTTTTGTAGAGAATTATGTTTCCTACAATTTATGTTCTATGATATTTTTTGATCAGAAGCGTAGTTTTCGAGATATATCGAGATATTTAAAAGTTCCGAAGCCACACCAACATAATAGAGATACAGAAACACCGTGGCCCCTTTCTTTGAGATAACTCTGCACTAGTGCGAGCCGCAGATGCGACTTCCAGCTTAGCTGTGCAGAAGAAGAACAACAAGAAGAAGAAATATCTCGAAATATGTCCGTCAGGCCCCTTCCCTTGAGATATATCTGCAAATATCTCGGAAACGAAGAGAGCTATGGCAAAATGTTAAGAGACCTTTTTGGTAGAGAATTAAGTTTCCTACTTTTCATGTTCTATGATATTTTTTGATCAGATGCGTAGTTCTCGAGATATATCAAGATATTTAAAAGTTCCGAAGCCGCACCAACATAATGGAGATACAGAAACACCGTGGCCCCTTTCTTTGAGATAACTCTGCACTATTGCGAGCTGCAAATGCCACTTCCAGCTTAGCTGTGCAGAAGAAGAACAACAAGAAGAAGAAATATCTCGAAATATGTCCGTCAGGCCCCTTCCCTTGAGATATATCTGCAAATATCTCGGAAACGAAGCGAGCTATGGCAAAATGTTAAGAGACCTTTTTTGTAGAGAATTATGTTTCCTACAATTTAGGTTCTATGATATTTTGTGATCAGAAGCGTAGTTTTCGAGATATATCGAGATATTTAAAAGTTCCGAAGCCGCACCAACATAATAGAGATACAGAAACACCGTGGCCCCTTTCTTTGAGATAACTCTGCACTAGTGCGAGCCGCAAATGCCACTTCCAGCTTAGCTGTGCAGAAGAAGAACAACAAGAAGAAGAAATATCTCGAAATATGTCCGTCAGGCCCCTTCCCTTGAGATAAATATGCAAATATCTCGGAAGCGAAGCGAGCTATGGCAAAATGTTAAGAGACCTTTTTTGTGGAGAATTCAGTTTCCTACTTTTTATGTTCTATGATATTTTTTGATCAGATACGTAGTTCTCGAGATATATCAAGATATTTAAAAGTTCCGAAGCCGCACCAACATAATGGAGATACAGAAACACCGTGGCCCCTTTCTTTGAGATAACTCTGCACTATTGCGAGCTGTAAATGCCACTTCCAGCTTAGCTGTGCAGAAGAAGAACAACAAGAAGAAGAAATATCTCGAAATATGTCCGTCAGGCCCCTTCCCTTGAGATATATCTGCAAATATCTCGGAAACGAAGCGAGCTATGGCAAAATGTTAAGAGACCTTTTTTGTAGAGAATTATGTTTCCTACAATTTATGTTCTATGATATTTTTTGATCAGAAGCGTAGTTTTCGAGATATATCGAGATATTTAAAAGTTCCGAAGCCGCACCAACATAATAGAGATACAGAAACACCGTGGCCCCTTTCTTTGAGATAACTCTGCACTAGTGCGAGCCGCAAATGCCACTTCCAGCTTAGCTGTGCAGAAGAAGAACAACAAGAAGAAGAAATATCTCGAAATATGTCCGTCAGGCCCCTTCCCTTGAGATAAATATGTAAATATCTCGGAAACGAAGCGAGCTATGGCAAAATGTTAAGAGACTTTTTTGTAGAGAATTAAGTTTCCTACTTTTTATGTTCTATGATATTTTTTGATCAGATGCGGAGTTCTCGAGATATATCAAGATATTTAAAAGTTCCGAAGCCGCACCAACATAATAGAGATACAGAAACACCGTGGCCCCTTTCTTTGAGATAACTCTGCACCATTGCGAGCTGCAAATGCCACTTCCAGCTTAGCTGTGCAGAGCAAGAACAACAAGAAGAAGAAATATCTCGAAATATGTCCGTCAGGCCAGTTCCTTTGAGCTGAATCTGCAAATATCTCGGAAACGAAGCGAGCTATGGCAAAATGTTAAGAGACGTTTTTTGTAGAGAATTATGTTTCCTACAATTTATGTTCTATGATATTTTTTGATCAGAAGCGTAGTTTTCGAGATATATCGAGATACTTAAAAGTTCCGAAGCCGCACCAACATAATAGAGATACAGAAACACCGTTGCCCCTTTCTTTGAGATAACTGTGCACTAGTGCGAGCCGCAAATGCCACTTCCAGCTTAGCTGTGCAGAAGAAGAACAACAAGAAGAAGAAATATCTCGAAATATGTCCGTCAGGCCCCTTCCCTTGAGATAAATCTGCAAATATCTCGGAAACGAAGCGAGCTATGGCAAAATGTTAAGAGACCTTTTTTGTAGAGAATTATGTTTCTTACTTTTTATGTTCTATGATATTTTTTGATCAGACGCGTAGTTCTCGAGATATATCAAGATATTTAAAAGTTCCAAAGCCGCACCAACATAATAGAGATACAGAAACACCGTGGCCCCTTTCTTTGAGATATCTCCGCACTATTGCGAGCTGCAAATGCCACTTCCAGCTTAGCTGTGCAGACGAAGAACAACAAGAAGAAGAAATATCTCGAAATATGTCCGTCAGGCCACTTCCCTTGAGATAAATCTGCAAATATCTCGGAAACGAAGCGAGCTATGGCAAAATGTTAAGAGACCTTTTTTGTAGAGAATTAAGTTTCCTACTTTTTATGTTCGATGATATTTTTTGATCAGATGCGTAGTTCTCGAGATATATCAAGATATTTAAAAGTTCCGATGCTGCACCAACATAATAGAGGTACAGAAACACCGTGGCCTCTTTCTTTGAGATAACTCTGCACTATTGCGAGCTGCGAATGCCACTTCGAGCTTAGCTGTGCAGAAGAAGAACAACAAGAAGAAGAAATATCTCGAAATATGTCCGTCAGACCCCTTCCCTTGAGATGAATCTGCAAATATCGCGGAAACGAAGCGAGCTATGGCAAAATGTTAAGAGACCTTTTTTGTAGAGAATAATGTTTCCTACAATTTACGTTCTATGATATTTTTTGATCAGAAGCGTAGTTTTCGAGATATATCGAGATATTTAAAAGTTCCGAAGACGCACCAACATAATAGAGATACAGAAACACCGTGGCCCCTTTCTTTGAGATAACTGTGCACTAGTGCGAGCCGCAAATGCCACTTCCAGCTTAGCTGTGCAGAAGAAGAACAACAAGAAGAAGAAATATCTCGAAATATGTCCGTCAGGCCCCTTCCCTTGAGATAAATCTGCAAATATCTCGGAAACGAAGCGAGCTATGGCAAAATGTTAAGAGACCTTTTTTGTAGAGAATTATGTTTCTTACTTTTTATGTTCTATGATATTTTTTGATCAGACGCGTAGTTCTCGAGATATATCAAGATATTTAAAAGTTCCGAAGCCGCACCAACATAATAGAGATACAGAAACACCGTGGCCCCTTTCTTTGAGATAACTCTGCACTATTGGGAGCTGCAAATGCCACTTCCAGCTTAGCTGTGCAGAAAAAGAACAACAAGAAGAAGAAATATCTCGAAATATGTCCGTCAGGCCAGTTCCTTTGAGCTGAATCTGCAAATATCTCGGAAACGAAGGGAGCTATGGCAAAATGTTAAGAGACGTTTTTTGTAGAGAATTATGTTTCCTACAATTTATGTTCTATGATATTTTTTGATCAGAAGCGTAGTTTTCGAGATATATCGAGATATTTAAAAGTTCCGAAGACGCACCAACATAATAGAGATACAGAAACACCGTGGCCCCTTTCTTTGAGATAACTGTGCACTAGTGCGAGCCGCAAATGCCACTTCCAGCTTAGCTGTGCAGAAGAAGAACAACAAGAAGAAGAAATATCTCGAAATATGCCCGTCAGGCCCCTTCCCTTGAAATATATCTGCAAATATCTCGGAAACCAAGCGAGCTATGGCAAAATGTTAAGAGACCGTTTTTGTAGTGAATTAAGTTTCCTACTTTTTATGTTCTATGATATTTTTTGATCAGACGCGTAGTTCTCGAGATATATCAAGATATTTAAAAGTTCCGAAGCCGCACCAACATAATAGAGATACAGAAACACCGTGGCCCCTTTCGTTGAGATAACTCTGCACTAGTGCGAGCCGCAAATGCCACTTCCAGCTTAGCTGTGCAGAAGAAGAACAACAAGAAGAAGAAATATCACGAAATATGTCCGTCAGGCCCCTTCCCTTGAGATAAATCTGCAAATATCTCGGAAACGAAGAGAGCTATGGCAAAATGTTAAGAGACCTATTTTGTAGAGAATTAAGTTTCCTACTTTTCATGTTCTATGATATTTTTTGATCAGATGCGTAGTTCTCGAGATATATCAAGATATTTAAAAGTTCCGAAGCCGCACCAACATAATAGAGATACAGAAACACCGTGGCCCCTTTCGTTGAGATAACTCTGCACTAGTGCGAGGGGCAAATGCCACTTCCAGCTTAGCTGTGCAGAAGAAGAACAACAAGAAGAAGAAATATCTCGAAATATGTCCGTCAGGCCCCTTCCCTTGAGATAAATCTGCAAATATCTCGGAAACGAAGCGAGCTATGGCAAAATGTTAAGAGACCTTTTTTGTAGAGAATTATGTTTCCTACTTTTTATGTTCTATGATATTTTTTGATCAGATGCGTAGTTCTCGAGATATATCAAGATATTTAAAAGTACCGAAGCCGCACCAACATAATAGAGATACAGAAACACCGTGGCCCCTTTCTTTGAGATAACTCTGCACTATTGCGAGCTGCAAATGCCACTTCCAGCTTAGCTGTGCAGAGGAAGAACAACAAGAAGAAGAAATATCTCGAAATATGTCCGTCAGGCCAGTTCCTTTGAGCTGAATCTGCAAATATCTCGGAAACGAAGCGAGCTATGGCAAAATGTTAAGAGACGTTTTTTGTAGAGAATTATGTTTCCTACAATTTATGTTCTATGATATTTTTTGATCAGAAGCGTAGTTTTCGAGATATATCGAGATATTTAAAAGTTCCGAAGCCGCACCAACATAATAGGGATACAGAAACACCGTGGCCCCTTTGTTTGAGATAACTCTGCACTAGTGCGAGCCGCAAATGCCACTTCCAGCTTAGCTGTGCAGAAGAAGAACAACAAGAAGAAGAAATATCTCGAAATATGTCCGTCAGGCCCCTTCCCTTGAGATAAATCTGCAAATATCTCGGAAACGAAGCGAGCTATGGCAAAATGTTAAGAGACCTTTTTTGTAGAGAATTATGTTTCCTACTTTTTATGTTCTATGATATTTTTTGATCAGATGCGTAGTTCTCGAGATATATCAAGATATTTAAAAGTACCGAAGCCGCACCAACATAATAGAGATACAGAAACACCGTGGCCCCTTTCTTTGAGATAACTCTGCACTATTGCGAGCTGCAAATGCCACTTCCAGCTTAGCTGTGCAGAGGAAGAACAACAAGAAGAAGAAATATCTCGAAATATGTCCGTCAGGCCAGTTCCTTTGAGCTGAATCTGCAAATATCTCGGAAACGAAGCGAGCTATGGCAAAATGTTAAGAGAGGTTTTTTGTAGAGAATTATGTTTCCTACAATTTATGTTCTATGATATTTTTTGATCAGAAGCGTAGTTTTCGAGATATATCGAGATATTTAAAAGTTCCGAAGCCGCACCAACATAATAGAGATACAGAAACACCGTGGCCCCATTCTTTGAGATAACTCTGCACTAGTGCGAGCCGCAAATGCCACTTCCAGCTTAGCTGTGCAGAAGAAGAACAACAAGAAGAAGAAATATCTCGAAATATGTCCGACAGGCCCCTTCCCTTGAGATAAATCTGCAAATATCTCGGAAACGAAGCGAGCTATGGCGAAATGTTAAGAGACCTTTTTTGTAGAGAATTAAGTTTCCTACTTTTTATCTTCTATGATATTTTTTGATCAGATGCGTAGTTCTCGAAATATATCAAGATATTTAAAAGTTCCGAAGCCGCACCAACATAATAGAGATACAGAAACACCGTGGCCCCTCTCTTTGAGATAACTCTGCACTATTGCGAGCTGCAAATGCCACTTCCAGCTTAGCTGTGCAGAGGAAGAACAACAAGAAGAAGAAATATCTCGAAATATGTCCGTCAGGCCCCTTCCCTTGAGATAAATATGCAAATATCTCGGAAACGAAGCGAGCTGTGGCAAAATGTTAAGAGACCGTTGTTGTAGAGAATTAAGTTTCCTACTTTTTATGTTCTATGATATTTTTTGATCAGACGCGTAGTTCTCGAGATATATCAAGATATTTAAAAGTTCCGAAGCCGCACCAACATAATAGAGATACAGAAACACCGTGGCCCCTTTCTTTGAGATAACTCTGCACTATTGCGAGCTGCAAATGCCACTTCCAGCTTAGCTGTGCAGAGGAAGAACAACAAGAAGAAGAAGTATCTCGAAATATGTCCGTCAGGCCCGTTCCTTTGAGCTGAATCTGCAAATATCTCGGAATCAAAGCGAGCTATGGCAAAATGTTAAGAGACGTTTTTTGTAGAGAATAATGTTTCCTACAATTTATGTTCTATGATATTTTTTGATCAGAAGCGTAGTTTTCGAGATATATCGAGATATTTAAAAGTTCCGAAGCCGCACCAACATAATAGAGATACAGAAACACTGTGGCCCCTTTCTTTGAGATAACTCTGCACTAGTGCGAGCCGCAAATGCCACTTCCAGCTTAGCTGTGCAGAAGAAGAACAACAAGAAGAAGAAATATCTCGAAATATGTCCGTCAGGCCCCTTCCCTTGAGATAAATATGCAAATATCTCGGAAAAGAAGCGAGCTATGGCAAAATGTTAAGACACCTTTTTTGTAGAGAATTAAGTTTCCTACTTTTTATGTTCTATGATATTTTTTCATCAGATGCGTAGTTCTCGAGATATATCAAGATATTTAAAAGTTCCGAAGCCGCACCAACATAATAGAGATACAGAAACACCGTGGCCCCTTTCTTTGAGATAACTCTGCACTAGTGCGAGCCGCAAATGCCACTTCCAGCTTAGCTGTGCAGAAGAAGAACAACAAGAAGAAGAAATATCTCGAAATATGTCCGTCAGGCCCCTTCCCTTGAGATAAATCTGCAAATATCTCGGAAACGAAGCGAGCTATGGCAAAATGTTAAGAGACCTTTTTTGTAGAGAATTAAGTTTCCTACTTTTTATGTTCTATGATATTTTTTGATCAGATGCGTAGTTCTCGAGATATATCAAGATATTTAAAAGTTCCGAAGCCGCACCAACATAATACAGATACAGAAACACCGTGGCCCCTTTCTTTGAGATAACTCTGCACTATTGCGAGCTGGAAATGCCACTTCCAGTTTAGCTGTGCAGAAGAAGAACAACAAGAAGAAGAAATATCTCGAAATATGTCCGTTAGGCCCCTTCCCTTGAGAGAAATCTGCGAATATCTCGGAAACGAAGCGAGCTATGGCAAAATGTTAAGAGACCTTTTTTGTAGGGAATTAAGTTTCCTACTTTTTATGTTCTATGATATTTTTTTATCAGATGCGTAGTTCTCGAGATATATCGAGATATTTAAAAGTTCCGAAGCCGCACCAACATAATAGAGATACAGAAACACCGTGGCCCCTTTCTTTGAGATAACTCTGCACGATTGCGAGCTGGAAATGCCACTTCCAGTTTAGCTGTGCAGAAGAAGAACAACAAGAAGAAGAAATATCTCGAAATATGTCCATCAGGACCCTTCCCTTGAGATAAATCTGCAAATATCTCGGAAACGAAGCGAGCTATGGCAAAATGTTAAGAGACCTTTTTTGTAGAGAATAATGTTTCCTACAATTTACGTTCTATGATATTTTTTGATCAGAAGCGTAGTTTTCGAGATATATCGATATATTTAAAAGTTCCGAAGCCGCACCAACATAATAGAGATACAGAAACACCGTGGCCCCTTTCTTTGAGATAACTCTGCACTATTGCGAGCTGTAAATGCCACTTCCAGCTTAGCTGTGCAGAAGAAGAACAACAAGAAGAAGAAATATCTCGAAATATGTCCGTCAGACCCCTTCCCTTGAGATGAATCTGCAAATATCTCGGAAACGAAGCGAGCTATGGCAAAATGTTAAGAGACCTTTTTTGTAGAGAATCATGTTTCCTACAATTTATGTTGTATGATATTTTTTGATCAGAAGCGTAGTTTTCGAGATATATCGAGATATTTAAAAGTTCCGAAGCCGCACCAACATAATAGAGATACAGAAACACCGTGGCCCCTTTCTTTGAGATAACTCTGCACTAGTGCGAGCCGCAAATGCCACTTCCAGCTTAGCTGTGCAGAAGAAGAACAACAAGAAGAAGAAATAACCCGAAATATGTCCGTCAGGCCCCTTCCCTTGAGATAAATATGCAAATATCTCGGAAACGAAGCGAGCTATGGCAAAATGTTAAGAGACCTTTTTTGTAGGGAATTAAGTTTCCCACTTTTTATGTTCTATGATATTTTTTGATCAGATGCGTAGTTCTCGAGATATATCAAGATATTTAAAAGTTCCGAAGCCGCACCAACATAATAGAGATACAGAAACACCGTGGCCCCTTTCTTTGAGATAACTCTGCACTATTGCGAGCTGCAAATGCCACTTCCACCTTAGCTGTGCAGAGGAAGAACAACAAGAAGAAGAAATATCTCGAAATATGTCCGTCAGGCCAGTTCCTTTGAGCTGAATCTGCAAATATCTCGGAAACGAAGCGAGCTATGGCAAAATGTTAAGAGACGTTTTTTATAGAGAATTATGTTTCCTACAATTTATGTTCTATGATATTTTTTGATCAGAAGCGTAGTTTTCGAGATATATCGAGATATTTAAAAGTTCCGAAGCCGCACCAACATAATAGGGATACAGAAACACCGTGGCCCCTTTCTTTGAGATAACTCTGCACGATTGCGAGCTGGAAATGCCACTTCCAGTTTAGCTGTGCAGAAGAAGAACAACAAGAAGAAGAAATATCTCGAAATATGTCCATCAGGACCCTTCCCTTGAGATAAATCTGCAAATATCTCGGAAACGAAGCGAGCTATGGCAAAATGTTAAGAGACCTTTTTTGTAGAGAATAATGTTTCCTACAATTTACGTTCTATGATATTTTTTGATCAGAAGCGTAGTTTTCGAGATATATCGATATATTTAAAAGTTCCGAAGCCGCACCAACATAATAGAGATACAGAAACACCGTGGCCCCTTTCTTTGAGATAACTCTGCACTATTGCGACCTGCAAATGCCACTTCCAGCTCAGCTGTGCAGAAGAAGAACAACAAGAAGAAGAAGTATCTCGAAATATGTCCGTCAGGCCCCTTCCCTTGAGATAAATCTGCAAATATCTCGGAAACGAAGCGAGCTATGGCAAAATGTTAAGAGACCTTTTTTGTAGAGAATTAAGTTTCCTACAATTTATGTTCTATGATATTTTTTGATCAGAAGCGTAGTTTTCGAGATATATCGAGATATTTAAAAGTTCCGAAGCCGCACCAACATAATAGAGATACAGAAACACCGTGGCCCCTTTCTTTGAGATAACTCTGCACTAGTGCGAGCCGCAAATGCCACTTCCAGCTTAGCTGTGCAGAAGAAGAACAACAAGAAGAAGAAATATCTCGAAATATGTCCGTCAGGCCCCTTCCCTTGAGATAAATATGCAAATATCTCGGAAACGAAGCGAGCTATAGCAAAATGTTAAGAGACCTTTTTTGTAGAGAATTAAGTTTCCTACTTTTTATGTTCTATGATATTTTTTGATGAGACGCGTAGTTCTCGAGATATATCAAGATATTTAAAAGTTCCGAAGCCGCACCAACATAATAGAGATACAGAAACACCGTGGCCCCTTTCTTTGAGATAACTCTGCACTATTGCGAGCTGCAAATGCCACTTCCACCTTAGCTGTGCAGAGGAAGAACAACAAGAAGAAGAAATATCTCGAAATATGTCCGTCAGGCCAGTTCCTTTGAGCTGAATCTGCAAATATCTCGGAAACGAAGCGAGCTATGGCAAAATGTTAAGAGACGTTTTTTATAGAGAATTATGTTTCCTACAATTTATGTTCTATGATATTTTTTGATCAGAAGCGTAGTTTTCGAGATATATCGAGATATTTAAAAGTTCCGAAGCCGCACCAACATAATAGGGATACAGAAACACCGTGGCCCCTTTCTTTGAGATAACTCTGCACGATTGCGAGCTGGAAATGCCACTTCCAGTTTAGCTGTGCAGAAGAAGAACAACAAGAAGAAGAAATATCTCGAAATATGTCCATCAGAACCCTTCCCTTGAGATAAATCTGCAAATATCTCGGAAACGAAGCGAGCTATGGCAAAATGTTAAGAGACCTTTTTTGTAGAGAATAATGTTTCCTACAATTTACGTTCTATGATATTTTTTGATCTGAAGCGTAGTTTTCGAGATATATCGATATATTTAAAAGTTCCGAAGCCGCACCAACATAATAGAGATACAGAAACACCGTGGCCCCTTTCTTTGAGATAACTCTGCACTATTGCGACCTGCAAATGCCACTTCCAGCTCAGCTGTGCAGAAGAAGAACAACAAGAAGAAGAAGTATCTCGAAATATGTCCGTCAGGCCCCTTCCCTTGAGATAAATCTGCAAATATCTCGGAAACGAAGCGAGCTATGGCAAAATGTTAAGAGACCGTTTTTGTAGAGAATTAAGTTTCCTACTTTTTATGTTCTATGATATTTTTTGATCAGATGCGTAGTTCTCGAGATATATCAAGATATTTAAAAGTTCCGAAGCCGCACCAACATAATAGAGATACACAAACACCGTGGCCCCTTTCTTTGAGATAACTCTGCACTAGTGCGAGCCGCAAATGCCACTTCCAGCTTAGCTGTGCAGAAGAAGAACAACAAGAAGAAGAAATATCTCGAAATATGTCCGTCAGGCCCCTTCCCTTGAGATAAATCTGCAAATATCTCGGAAACGAAGCGAGCTATGGCAAAATGTTAAGAGACCTTTTTTGTAGGGAATTAAGTTTCCTACTTTTTATGTTCTATGATATTTTTTGATCAGATGCGTAGTTCTCGAGATATATCAAGATATTTAAAAGTTCCGAAGCCGCACCAACATAATAGAGATACAGAAACACCGTGGCCCCTTTCTTTGAGATAACTCTGCACTATTGCGAGCTGCAAATGCCACTTCCAGCTTAGCTGTGCAGAGGAAGAACAACAAGAAGAAGAAATATCTCGAAATATGTCCGTCAGGCCAGTTCCTTTGAGCTGAATCTGCAAATATCTCGGAAACGAAGCGAGCTATGGCAAAATGTTAAGAGACGTTTTTTATAGAGAATTATGTTTCCTACAATTTATGTTCTATGATATTTTTTGATCAGAAGCGTAGTTTTCGAGATATATCGAGATATTTAAAAGTTCCGAAGCCGCACCAACATAATAGGGATACAGAAACACCGTGGCCCCTTTCTTTGAGATAACTCTGCACGATTGCGAGCTGGAAATGCAACTTCCAGTTTAGCTGTGCAGAAGAAGAACAGCAAGAAGAAGAAATATCTCGAAATATGTCCATCAGGACCCTTCCCTTGAGATAAATCTGCAAATATCTCGGAAACGAAGCGAGCTATGGCAAAATGTTAAGAGACCTTTTTTGTAGAGAATAATGTTTCCTACAATTTACGTTCTATGATATTTTTTGATCAGAAGCGTAGTTTTCGAGATATATCGATATATTTAAAAGTTCCGAAGCCGCACCAACATAATAGAGATACAGAAACACCGTGGCCCCTTTCTTTGAGATAACTCTGCACTATTGCGACCTGCAAATGCCACTTCCAGCTCAGCTGTGCAGAAGAAGAACAACAAGAAGAAGAAGTATCTCGAAATATGTCCGTCAGGCCCCTTCCCTTGAGATAAATCTGCAAATATCTCGGAAACGAAGCGAGCTATGGCAAAATATTAAGAGACCTTTTTTGTAGAGAATTAAGTTTCCTACTTTTTATGTTCTATGATATTTTTTGATCAGATGCGTAGTTCTCGAGATATATCAAGATATTTAAAAGTTCCGAAGCCGCACCAACATAATAGAGATACAGAAACACCGTGGCCCCTTTCTTTGAGATAACTCAGCACTATTGCGAGCTGCAAATGCCACTTCCAGCTTAGCTGTGCAGAAGAAGAACAACAAGAAGAAGAAATATCTCGAAATATGTCCGTCAGGCCCCTTCCCTTGAGATATATCTGCAAATATCTCGGAAACGAAGCGAGCTATGGCAAAATGTTAAGAGACCTTTTTTGTAGAGAATTATGTTTCCTACAATTTAGGTTCTATGATATTTTTTGATCAGAAGCGTAGTTTTCGAGATATATCGAGATATTTAAAAGTTCCGAAGACGCACCAACATAATAGAGATACAGAAACACCGTGGCCCCTTTCTTCGAGATAACTCTGCACTATTGCGAGCTGCAAATGCCACTTCCAGCTTAGCTGTGCAGAGGAAGAACAACAAGAAGAAGAAATATCTCGAAATATGTCCGTCAGGCCAGTTCCTTTGAGTTGAATCTGCAAATATCTCGGAAACGAAGCGAGCTATGGCAAAATGTTAAGAGACCTTTTTTGTAGAGAATTATGTTTCCTACAATTTATGTTCTATGATATTTTTTGATCAGAAGCGTAGTTTTCGAGATATATCGAGATATTTAAAAGTTCCGAAGCCGCACCAACATAATAGAGATACAGAAACACCGTGGCCCCTTTCTTTGAGATAACTCTGCACTAGTGCGAGCCGCAAATGCCACTTCCAGCTTAGCTGTGCAGAAGAAGAACAACAAGAAGAAGAAATATCTCGAAATATGTCCGTCAGGCCCCTTCCCTTGAGATAAATCTGCACATATCTCGGAAACGAAGCGAGCTATGGCAAAATGTCAAGAGACCTTTTGTGTAGAGAATTAAGTTTCCTACTTTTTATCTTCTATGATATTTTTTGATCAGATGCGTAGTTCTCTAGATATATCAAGATATTTAAAAGTTCCGAAGCCGCACCAACATAATAGACATACAGAAACACCGTGGCCCCTCTCTTTGAGATAACTCTGCACTATTGCGAGCTGGAAATGCAACTTCCAGTTTAGCTGTGCAGAAGAAGAACAACAAGAAGAAGAAATATCTCGAAATATGTCCGTCAGGCCCCTTCCCTTGAGATAAATCTGCAAATATCTTGGAAACGAAGAGAGCTATGGCAAAATGTTAAGAGACCTTTTTTGTAGAGAATTAAGTTTCCTACTTTTCATGTTCTATGATATTTTTTGATCAGAAGCGTAGTTTTCGAGATATATCGAGATATTTAAAAGATCCGAAGCCGCACCAACATAATAGAGATACAGAAACACCGTGGCCCCTTTCTTTGAGATAACTCTGCACGATTGCGAGCTGGAAATGCCACTTCCAGTTTAGCTGTGCAGAAGAAGAACAACAAGAAGAAGAAATATCTCGAAATATGTCCATCAGGACCCTTCCCTTGAGATAAATCTGCAAATATCTCGGAAACGAAGCGAGCTATGGCAAAATGTTAAGAGACCTTTTTTGTAGAGAATTAAGTTTCCTACTTTTTATGTTCGATGATATTTTTTGATCAGATGCGTAGTTCTCGAGATATATCAAGATATTTAAAAGTTCCGAAGCTGCACCAACATAATAGAGGTACAGAAACACCGTGGCCTCTTTCTTTGAGATAACTCTGCACTATTGCGAGCTGCAAATGCCACTTCGAGCTTAGCTGTGCAGAAGAAGAACAACAAGAAGAAGAAATATCTCGAAATATGTCCGTCAGACCCCTTCCCTTGAGACGAATCTGCAAATATCTCGGAAACGAAGCGAGCTATGGCAAAATGTTAAGAGACCTTTTTTGTAGAGAATAATGTTTCCTACAATTTACGTTCTATGATATTTTTTGATCAGAAGCGTAGTTCTCGAGATATATCAAGATATTTAAAAGTTCCGAAGACGCACCAACATAATAGAGATACAGAAACACCGTGGCCCCTTTCTTTGAGATAACTGTGCACTAGTGCGAGCCGCAAATGCCACTTCCAGCTTAGCTGTGCAGAAGAAGAGCAACAAGAAGAAGAAATATCTCGAAATATGTCCGTCAGGCCCCTTCCCTTGAGATATATCGGCAAATATCTCGGAAACGAAGCGAGCCATGGCAAAATGTTAAGAGACCGTCTTTGTAGAGAATTAAGTTTCCTACTTTTTATGTTCTATGATATTTTTTGATCAGACGCGTAGTTTTCGAGATATATCGAGATATTTAAAAGTTCCGAAGACGCACCAACATAATAGAGATACAGAAACACCGTGGCCCCTTTCTTTGAGATAACTCTGCGCTATTGCGAGCTGGAAATGCCACTTCCAGTTTAGCTGTGCAGAAGAAGAACAACAAGAAGAGGAAATATCTCGAAATATGTCCGTCAGGCCCCTTCCCTTGAGATATATCTGCAAATATCTCGGAAACCAAACGAGCTATGGCAAAATGTTAAGAGACCTTTTTTGTAGAGAATTATGTTTCCTACAATTTATGTTGTATGATATTTTTTAATCAGAAGCGTAGTTTTCGAGATATATCGAGATATTTAAAAGATCCGAAGCCGCACCAACATAATAGAGATACAGAAACACCGTGGCCCCTTTCTTTGAGATAACCCTGCACTAGTGCGAGCCGCAAATGCCGCTTCCAGCTTAGCTGTGCAGAAGAAGAACAACAAGAAGAAGAAATATCTCGAAATATGTCCGTCAGGTCCCTTCCCTCGAGATAAATCTGCAAATATCTCGGAAACGAAGCGAGCTATGGCAAAATGTTAAGAGACCTTTTTTGTAGAGAATTAAGTTTCCTACTTTTTATGCTCTATGATATTTTTTGATCGGATGCGTAGTTCTCGAGATATATCAAGATATTTAAAAAATCCGAAGCCGCACTAACATAATAGAGATACAGAAACACCGTGGCCCCTTTCTTTGAGATAACTCTGCACTATTGCGAGCTGCAAATGCCACTTCCAGCTTAGCTGTGCAGAAGAAGAACAACAAGACGAAGAAATATCTCGAAATATGTCCGTCAGGCCCCTTCCCTTGAGATAAATCTGCAAATATCTCGGAAACGAAGCGAGCTATGGCAAAATGTTAAGAGACCTTTTTTGTAGAGAATTAAGTTTCCTACTTTTTATGTTCTATGATATTTTTTGATCAGATGCGTAGTTCTCGAGATATATCAAGATATCTAAAAGTTCCGAAGCCGCACCAACATAATAGAGATACAGAAACACCGTGGCCCCTTTCTTCGAGATAACTCTGCACTATTGCGAGCCGCAAATGCCACTTCCAGCTTAGCTGTGCAGAAGAAGAACAACAAGAAGAAAAAATATCTCGAAATATGTCCGTCAGGCCAGTTCCTTTGAGCTGAATCTGCAAATATCTCGGAAACGAAGCGAGCTATGGCAAAATGTTAAGAGATGTTTTTTGTAGAGAATTATGTTTCCTACAATTTATGTTCTATGATATTTTTTGATCAGAAGCGTAGTTTTCGAGATATATCGAGATATTTAAAAGTTCCGAAGACGCACCAACATAATAGAGATACAGAAACACCGTGGCCCCTTTCTTTGAGATAACTCTGCGCTATTGCGAGCTGGAAATGCCACTTCCAGTTTAGCTGTGCAGAAGAAGAACAACAAGAAGAGGAAATATCTCGAAATATGTCCGTCAGGCCCCTTCCCTTGAGATATATCTGCAAATATCTCGGAAACCAAACGAGCTATGGCAAAATGTTAAGAGACCTTTTTTGTAGAGAATTATGTTTCCTACAATTTATGTTGTATGATATTTTTTAATCAGAAGCGTAGTTTTCGAGATATATCGAGATATTTAAAAGATCCGAAGCCGCACCAACATAATAGAGATACAGAAACACCGTGGCCCCTTTCTTTGAGATAACCCTGCACTAGTGCGAGCCGCAAATGCCGCTTCCAGCTTAGCTGTGCAGAAGAAGAACAACAAGAAGAAGAAATATCTCGAAATATGTCCGTCAGGTCCCTTCCCTCGAGATAAATCTGCAAATATCTCGGAAACGAAGCGAGCTATGGCAAAATGTTAAGAGACCTTTTTTGTAGAGAATTAAGTTTCCTACTTTTTATGTTCTATGATATTTTTTGATCGGATGCGTAGTTCTCGAGATATATCAAGATATTTAAAAAATCCGAAGCCGCACTAACATAATAGAGATACAGAAACACCGTGGCCCCTTTCTTTGAGATAACTCTGCACTATTGCGAGCTGCAAATGCCACTTCCAGCTTAGCTGTGCAGAAGAAGAACAACAAGACGAAGAAATATCTCGAAATATGTCCGTCAGGCCCCTTCCCTTGAGATAAATCTGCAAATATCTCGGAAACGAAGCGAGCTATGGCAAAATGTTAAGAGACCTTTTTTGTAGAGAATTAAGTTTCCTACTTTTTATGTTCTATGATATTTTTTGATCAGATGCGTAGTTCTCGAGATATATCAAGATATCTAAAAGTTCCGAAGCCGCACCAACATAATAGAGATACAGAAACACCGTGGCCCCTTTCTTTGAGATAACTCTGCACTAGTGCGAGCCGCAAATGCCACTTCCAGCTTAGCTGTGCAGAAGAAGAACAACAAGAAGAAGAAATATCTCGAAATATGTCCGTCAGGCCCCTTCCCTTGAGATAAATCTGCAAATATCTCGGAAACGAAGCGAGCTATGGCAAAATGTTAAGAGACCTTTTTTGTAGAGAATTAAGTTTCCTACTTTTTATGTTCTATGATATTTTTTGATCAGATGCGTAGATCTCGAGATATATCAAGATATTTAAAAGTTCCGAAGCCGCACCAACATAATAGAGATACAGAAACACCGTGGCCCCTGTCTTTGAGACAACTCTGCACTATTGCGAGCTGCAAATGCCACTTCCAGCTTAGCTGTGCAGAAGAAGAACAACAAGAAGAAGAAATATCTCGAAATATGTCCGTCAGGCCCCTTCCCTTGAGATAAATCTGCAAATATCTCGGAAACGAAGCGAGCTATGGCAAAATGTTAAGAGACCTTTTTTGTAGAGAATTAAGTTTCCTACTTTTTATGTTCTATGATATTTTTTGATCAGATGCGTAGATCTCGAGATATATCAAGATATTTAAAAGTTCCGAAGCCGCACCAACATAATAGAGATACAGAAACACCGTGGCCCCTTTCTTTGAGATAACTCTGCACTATTGCGAGCTGCAAATGCCACTTCCAGCTTAGCTGTGCAGAAGAAGAACAACAAGAAGAAGAAATATCTCGAAATATGTCCGTCAGGCACCTTCCCTTGAGATAAATCTGCAAATATCTCGGAAACGAAGCGAGCTATGGCAAAATGTTAAGAGACCTTTTCTGTAGAGAATTAAGTTTTCTACTTTTTATGTTCCATGATATTTTTTGATCAGATGCGTAGTTCTCGAGATATATCAAGATATTTAAAAGTTCCGAAGCTGCACCAACATAATAGAGATACAGAAACACCGTGGCCCCTTTCTTTGAGATAACTCTGCACTAGTGCGAGCCGCAAATGCCACTTCCAGCTTAGCTGTGCAGAAGAAGAACAACAAGAAGAAGAAATATCTGGAAATATGTCCGTTAGGCCCCTTCCCTTGAGATAAATCTGCAAATATCTCGGAAACGAAGCGAGCTATGGCAAAATGTTAAGAGACCTTTTTTGTATGGAATTATGTTTCCTACTTTTTATGTTCTATCATATTTTTTGATCAGATGCGTAGTTCTCGAGATATATCAAGATATTTAAAAGTTAAGAAGCCGCACCAACATAATAGAGATACAGAAACACCGTGGCCCCTTTCTTTGAGATAACTCTGCACTAATGCGAGCTGCAAATGCCACTTCCAGCTTAGCTGTGCAGAAGAAGGACAACAAGAAGAAGAAATATCTCGAAATATGTCCGTTAGGCCCCTTCCCTTGAGATAAATCTGCAAATATCTCGGAAACGAAGCGAGCTATGGCAAAATGTTAAGAGACGTTTTTTGTAGAGAATTATGTTTCCTACAATTTATGTTCTATGATATTTTTTGATCAGATGCGTAGTTCTCGAGATATATCAAGATATTTAAAAGTTCCGAAGCCGCACCAACATAATAGGGATACAGAAACACCGTGGCCCCTTTCTTTGAGATAACTCTGCACTAGTGCGAGCCGCAAATGCCACTTCCAGCTTAGCTGTGCAGAAGAAGAACAACAAGAAGAAGAAATATCTCGAAATATGTCCGTCAGGCCCCTTCCCTTGAGATAAATCTGCAAATATCTCCGAAACGAAGCGATCTATGGCAAAATGTTAAGAGACCTTTTTTGTAGAGAATTAAGTTTCCTACTTTTTATGTTCTACGATATTTTTTGATCAGATGCGTAGTTCTCGAGATATATCAAGATATTTAAAAGTTCCGAAGCCGCACCAACATAATAGAGATACAGAAACACCGTGGCCCCTTTCTTTGAGATAACTCTGCAGTATTGCGAGCTGTAAATGCCACTTCCAGCTTAGCTGTGCAGGAGAAGAACAACAAGAAGAAGAAATATCTCGAAATATGTCCGTCAGGCCCCTTCCCTTGAGATAAATCTGCAAATATCTCGGAAACGAAGCGAGCTATGGCAAAATGTTAAGAGACCTTTTTTGTAGAGAATTAAGTTTCCTACTTTTTATGTTCTATGATATTTTTTGATCAGATGCGTAGTTCTCGAGATATATCAAGATATTTAAAAGTTCCGAAGCCGCACCAACATAATAGAGATACAGAAACACCGTGGCCCCTTTCTTTGAGATAACTCTGCACTATTGCGAGCTGCAAATGCCACTTCCAGCTTAGCTGTGCAGAGGAAGAACAACAAGAAGAAGAAGTATCTCGAAATATGTCCGTCAGGCCCGTTCCTTTGAGCTGAATCTGCAAATATCTCGGAAACGAAGCGAGCTATGGCAAAATGTTAAGAGACGTTTTTTGTAGAGAATTATGTTTCCTACAATTTATGTTCTATGATATTTTTTGATCAGAAGCGTAGTTTTCGAGATATATCGAGATATTTAAAAGTTCGGAAGCCGCACCAACATAATAGAGATACAGAAACACCGTGGCCCCTTTCTTTGAGATAACTCTGCACTAGTGCGAGCCGCAAATGCCACTTCCAGCTTAGCTGTGCAGAAGAAGAACAACAAGAAGAAGAAATATCTCGAAATATGTCCGACAGGCCCCTTCCCTTGAGATAAATCTGCAAATATCTCGGAAACGAAGCGAGCTATGGCGAAATGTTAAGAGACCTTTTTTGTAGAGAATTAAGTTTCCTACTTTTTATCTTGTATGATATTTTTTGATCAGTGCGTAGTTCTCGAGATGTATCAAGATATTTAAAAGTTCCGAAGCCGCACCAACATAATAGAGATACAGAAACACCGTGGCCCCTTTCTTTGAGATAACTCTGCACTATTGCGCGCTGCAAATGCCACTTCCAGCTTAGCTGTGCAGAAGAAGAACAACAAGAAGAAGAAATATCTCGAAATATGTCCGTCAGGCCCCTTCCCTTGAGATAAATCTGCAAATATCTCGGAAACGAAGCGAGCTATGGCAAAATGTTAAGAGACCTTTTTTGTAGAGAATTAAGTTTCCTACTTTTTACGTTCTATGATATTTTTCGATCAGAGGCGTAGTTCTCGAGATATATCAAGATATTTAAAAGTTCCGAAGCCGCACCAACATAATAGAGATACAGAAACACCGTGGCCCCGTTCTTTGAGATAACTCTGCACGATTGCGAGCTGGAAATGCCACTTCCAGTTTAGCTGTGCAGAAGAAGAACAACAAGAAGAAGAAATATCTCGAAATATGTCCATCAGGACCCTTCCCTTGAGATAAATCTGCAAATATCTCGGAAACGAAGCGAGCTATGGCAAAATGTTAAGAGACCTTTTTTGTAGAGAATAATGTTTCCTACAATTTACGTTCTATGATATTTTTTGATCAGAGGCGTAGTTCTCGAGATATATCAAGATATTTAAAAGTTCCGAAGCCGCACCAACATAATAGAGATACAGAAACACCGTGGCCCCTTTCTTTGAGATAACTCTGCACTATTGCGAGCTGCAAATGCCACTTCCAGCTTAGCTGTGCAGAGGAAGAACAACAAGAAGAAGAAGTATCTCGAAATATGTCCGTCAGGCCCGTTCCTTTGAGCTGAATCTGCAAATATCTCGGAAACGAAGCGAGCTATGGCAAAATGTTAAGAGACGTTTTTTGTAGAGAATTATGTTTCCTACAATTTATGTTCTACGATATTTTTTGATCAGAAGCGTAGTTTTCGAGATATATCGAGATATTTAAAAGTTCCGAAGCCGCACCAACATAATAGAGATACAGAAACACCGTGGCCCCTTTCTTTGAGATAACTCTGCACTATTGCGCGCTGCAAATGCCACTTCCAGCTTAGCTGTGCAGAAGAAGAACAACAAGAAGAAGAAATATCTCGAAATATGTCCGTCAGGCCCCTTCCCTTGAGATAAATCTGCAAATATCTCGGAAACGAAGCGAGCTATGGCAAAATGTTAAGAGACCTTTTTTGTAGAAAATTAAGTTTCCTACTTTTTATGTTCTATGATATTTTTCGATCAGAGGCGTAGTTCTCGAGATATATCAAGATATTTAAAAGTTCCGAAGCCGCACCAACATAATAGAGATACAGAAACACCGTGGCCCCTTTCTTTGAGATAACTCTGCACGATTGCGAGCTGGAAATGCCACTTCCAGTTTAGCTGTGCAGAAGAAGAACAACAAGAAGAAGAAATATCTCGAAATATGTCCATCAGGACCCTTCCCTTGAGATAAATCTGCAAATATCTCGGAAACGAAGCGAGCTATGGCAAAATGTTAAGAGACCTTTTTTGTAGAGAATAATGTTTCCTACAATTTATGTTCTATGATATTTTTTGATCAGAAGCGTAGGTTTCGAGATATATCGAGATATTTAAAAGTTCCGAAGCCGCACCAACATAATAGAGATACAGAAACACCGTGGCCCCTTTCTTTGAGATAACTCTGCACTATTGCGACCTGCAAATGCCACTTCCAGCTTAGCTGTGCAGAAGAAGAACAACAAGAAGAAGAAATATCTCGAAATATGTCCGTCAGGCCCCTTCCCTTGAGATAAATCTGCAAATATCTCGGAAACGAAGCGAGCTATGGCAAAATGTTAAGATACCTTTTTTGTACAGAATTAAGTTTCCAACTTTTTATGTTCTATGATATTTTTTGATCAGATGCGTAGTTCTCGAGATATATCAAGATATTTAAAAGCTCCGAAGCTGCACCAACATAATAGAGGTACAGAAACACCGTGGCCTCTTTCTTTGAGATAACTCTGCACTATTGCGAGCTGCAAATGCCACATCGAGCTTAGCTGTGCAGAAGAAGAACAACAAGAAGAAGAAATATCTCGAAATATGTCCGTCAGACCCCTTCCCTTGAGATAAATCTGCAAATATCTCGGAAACGAAGCGAGCTATGGCAAAATGGTAGGAGACCTTTTTTGTAGAGAATTATGTTTCCTACAATTTACGTTCTACGATATTTTTTGATCAGAAGCGTAGTTTTCGAGATATATCGAGATATTTAAAAGTTCCGAAGCCGCTCCAACATAATAGAGATACCGAAACACCGTGGCCCCTTTCTTTGAGATAACTCTGCACTATTGCGACCTGCAAATGACACTTCTAGCTTAGCTGTGCAGAAGAAGAACAACAAGAATAAGAAATATTTCGAAATATGTCCGTCAGGCCCCTTCCCTTGAGATAAATCTGCAAATATCTCGGAAACGAAGCGAGCTATGGCAAAATGTTAAGAGACCTTTTTTTATAGAGAATTATGTTTCCTACAATTTACGTTCTATGATATTTTTTGATCAGAAGCGTAGTTTTCGAGATATATCGAGATATTTAAAAGTTCCGAAACCGCACCAACATAATAGAGATACAGAAACACCGTGGCCCCTTTCTTTGAGATAACTCTGCACTATTGCGACCTGCAAATGCCACTTCCAGCTTAGCTGTGCAGAAGAAGAACAACAAGAAGAAGAAATATCTCGAAATATGTCCGTCAGGCCCCTTCCCTTGAGATAAATATGCAAATATCTCGGAAACGAACCGAGCTATGGCAAAATGTTAAGCGACCTTTTTTGTAGAGAATTAAGTGTCCTACTTTTTATGTTCTATGATATTTTTTGATCAGATGCGTAGTTCTCGAGATATATCAAGATATTTAAAAGTTCCGAAGCCCCACCAACATAATAGAGATACAGAAACACCGTGGCCCCTTTCTTTGAGATAACTCTGCACTATTGCGAGCTGCAAATGCCACTTCCAGCTTAGCTGTGCAGAGGAAGAACAACAAGAAGAAGAAATATCTCGAAATATGTCCGTCAGGCCAGTTCCTTTGAGCTGAATCTGCAAATATCTCGGAAACGAAGCGAGCTATGGCAAAATGTTAAGAGACGTTTTTTGTAGAGAATTATGTTTCCTACAATTTATGTTCTATGATATTTTTTGATCAGAAGCGTAGTTTTCGAGATATATCGAGATACTTAAAAGTTCCGAAGCCGCACCAACATAATAGAGATACAGAAACACCGTGGCCCCTTTCTTTGAGATAACTGTGCACTAGTGCGAGCCGCAAATGCCACTTCCAGCTTAGCTGTGCAGAAGAAGAACAACAAGAAGAAGAAATATCTCGAAATATGTCCATCAGGCCCCTTCCCTTGAGATAAATCTGCAAATATCTCGGAAACGAAGCCAGCTATGGCAAAATGTTAGGAGACCTTTTTTGTACAGAATTATGTTTCCTACTTTTTATGTTCTATGATATTTTTTGATCAGACGCGTAGTTCTCGAGATATATCAAGATATTTAAAAGTTCCGAAGCCGCACCAACATAATAGAGATACAGAAACACCGTGGCCCCTTTCTTTGCGATAACTCTGCACTATTGCGAGCTGCAAATGCCACTTCCAGCTTAGCTGTGCAGAAGAAGAACAACAAGAAGAAGAAATATCTCGAAATATGTCCGTCAGGCCCCTTCCCTTGAGATAAATCTGTAAATATCTCGGAAACGAAGCGAGCTATGGCAAAATGTTAAGAGACCTTTTTTGTAGAGAATTAAGTTTCCTACTTTTTATGTTCTATGATATTTTTCGATCAGAGGCGTAGTTCTCGAGATATATCAAGATATTTAAAAGTTCCGAAGCCGCACCAACATAATAGAGATACAGAAACACCGTGGCCCCTCTCTTTGAGATAACTCTGCACGATTGCGAGCTGGAAATGCCACTTCCAGTTTAGCTGTGCAGAAGAAGAACAACAAGAAGAAGAAATATCTCGAAATATGTCCGTCAGGCCCCTTCCCTTGAGATAAATCTGCAAATATCTCGGAAACGAAGCGGGCTACGGCAAAATGTTAAGAGACCTTTTTTGTAGAAAATTAGGTTTCCTACTTTTTATGTTCTATGATATTTTTTGATCAGATGCGTAGTTCTCGAGATATATCAAGATATTTAAAAGTTCCGAAGCCGCACCAACATAATAGAGATACAGAAACACCGTGGCCCCTTTCTTTGAGATAACTCTGCACTATTGCGAGCTGCAAATGCCACTTCCAGCTTAGCTGTGCAGAGGAAGAACAACAAGAAGAAGAAGTATCTCGAAATATGTCCGTCAGGCCCGTTCCTTTGAGCTGAATCTGCAAATATCTCGGAAACGAAGCGAGCTATGGCAAAATGTTAAGACACGTTTTTTGTAGTGAATTATGTTTCCTACAATTTATGTTCTATGATATTTTTTGATCAGAAGCGTAGTTTTCGAGATATATCGAGATATTTAAAAGTTCCGAAGCCGCACCAACATAATAGAGATACAGAAACACCGTGGCTCCTTTCTTTGAGATAACTCTGCACTAGTACGAGCCGCAAATGCCACTTCCAGCTTAGCTGTGCAGAAGAAGAACAACAAGAAGAAGAAATGTCTCGAAATATGTCCGTCAGGCCCCTTCCCTTGAGATAAATCTGCAAATATCTCGGAAACGAAGCGAGCTATGGCAAAATGTTAAGAGACCTTTTTTGTAGAGAATTAAGTTTCCTACTTTTTATGTTCTATGATATTTTTTGATCAGATGCGTAGTTCTCGAGATATATCAAGATATTTAAAAGTTCCGAAGCCGCACCAACATAATAGAGATACAGAAACACCGTGGCCCCTTTCTTTGAGATAACTCTGCACTACTGCGAGCTGCAAATGCCACTTCCAGCTTAGCTGTGCAGAAGAAGAACAACAAGAAGAAGAAATATCTCGAAATATGTCCGTCAGGCCCCTTCCCTTGAGATAAATCTGCAAATATCTCGGAAACGAAGCGAGCTATGGCAAAATGTTAAGAGACCTTTTTTGTAGAGAATTAAGTTTCCTACTTTTTATGTTCTATGATATTTTTTGATCAGATGCGTAGTTCTCGAGATATATCCAGATATTTAAAAGTTCCGAAGCGGCACCAACATAATAGAGATACAGAAACACCGTGGCCCCTTTCTTTGAGGTAACTCTGCACTATTGCGAGCTGCAAATGCCACTTCCAGCTTAGCTGTGCAGAAGAAGAACAACAAGAAGAAGAAATATCTGGAAATATGTCCGTCAGGCCCCTTCCCTTGAGATAAATCTGCAAATATCTCGGAAACGAAGCGAGCTACGGCAAAATGTTAAGAGACCTTATTTGTAGAGAATTAAGTTTCCTACTTTTTATGTTCTACGATATTTTTTGATCAGATGCGTAGTTCTCGAGATATATCAAGATATTTAAAAGTTCCGAAGCCGCACCAACATAATAGAGATACAGAAACACCGTGGCCCCTTTCTTTGAGATAACTCAGCACTATTGCGCGCTGCAAATGGCACTTCCAGCTTAGCTGTGCAGAAGAAGAACAACAAGAAGAAGAAATATCTCGAAATATGTCCGTCAGGACCCTTCCCTTGAGATAAATCTGCAAATATCTTGGAAACGAAGCGAGCTATTGCAAAACGTTAAGAGACCTTTTTTGTAGAGAATTAAGTTTCCTACTTTTTATGTTCTATGATATTTTTTGATCAGATGCGTAGTTCTCGAGATATATCAAGATATTTAAAAGTTCCGAAGCCGCACCAACATAATAGAGATACAGAAACACCGTGGCCCCTTTCTTTGAGATAACTCTGCACTATTGCGACCTGCAAATGCCACTTCCAGCTTAGCTGTGCAGAAGAGGAACAACAAGAAGAAGAAATATCTCGGAATATGTCCGTCAGGCCCCTTCCCTTGAGATAAATCTGCAAATATCTCGGAAACGAAGCGAGCTACGGCAAAATGTTAAGAGACCTTTTTTGTAGAAAATTAGGATTCCTACTTTTTATGTTCTATGATATTTTTTGAACAGATGCGTAGTTCTCGAGTTATATCAAGATATTTAAAAGTTCCGAAGCCGCACCAATATAATAGAGATACAGAAACACCGTGGCCCCTTTCTTTGAGATAACTCTGCACTATTGCGTGCTGCAAATGGCACTTCCAGCTTAGCTGTGCAGAAGAAGAACAACAAGAAGAAGAAATATCTCGAAATATGTCCGTCAGGACCCTTCCCTTGAGATAAATCTGCAAATATCTCGGAAACGAAGCGAGCTATTGCAAAACGTTAAGAGACCTTTTTTGTAGAGAATTAAGTTTCCTACTTTTTATGTTCTATGATATTTTTTGATCAGATGCGTAGTTCTCGAGATATATCAAGATATTTAAAAGTTCCGAAGCCGCACCAACATAATAGAGATACAGAAACACCGTGGCCCCTTTCTTTGAGATAACTCTGCACTATTGCGCGCTGCAAATGGCACTTCCAGCTTAGCTGTGCAGAAGAAGAACAACAAGAAGAAGAAATATCTCGAAATATGTCCGTCAGGCCCCTTCCCTTGAGATAAATCTGCAAATATCTCGGAAACGAAGCGAGCTATGGCAAAATGTTAAGAGACCTTTTTTGTAGAGAATTATGTTTCCTCCAATTTATGTTCTATGATATTTTTTGATCAGAAGCGTAGTTTTCGAGATATATCGAGATATTTAAAAGTTCCGAAGCCGCACCAACATAATAGAGATACAGAAACATCGTGGCCCCTTTCTTTGGGATAACTCTGCACTATTGCGAGCTGGAAATGCCACTTCCAGTTTAGCTGTGCAGAAGAAGAACAACAAGAAGAAGAAATATCTCGAAATATGTCCGTCAGGCCCCTTCCCTTGAGATAAATCTGCAAATATCTCGGAAACGAAGCGAGCTATGGCAAAATGTTAAGAGACCTTTTTTGTAGAGAATTAAGTTTCCTACTTTTTATGTTCTATGATATTTTTTGATCAGATGCGTAGTTCTCGAGATATATCAAGATATTTAAAAGTTCCGAAGCCGCACCAACATAATAGAGATACAGAAACACCGTGGCCCCTTTCTTTGAGATAACTCTGCACTACTGCGAGCTGCAAATGCCACTTCCAGCTTAGCTGTGCAGAAGAAGAACAACAAGAAGAAGAAATATCTCGAAATATGTCCGTCAGGCCCCTTCCCTTGGGATAAATCTGCAAATATCTCGGAAACGAAGCGAGCTATGGCAAAATGTTAAGAGACCTTTTTTGTAGAGAATTAAGTTTTCTACTTTTTATGTTCTATAATATTTTTTGATCAGATGCGTAGTTCTCGAGATATATCCAGATATTTAAAAGTTCCGGAGCGGCACCAACATAATAGAGATACAGAAACACCGTGGCCCCTTTCTTTGAGGTAACTCTGCACTATTGCGAGCTGCAAATGCCACTTCCAGCTTAGCTGTGCAGAAGAAGAACAACAAGAAGAAGAAATATCTCGAAATATGTCCCTCAGGCCCCTTCCCTTGAGATAAATCTGCAAATATCTCGGAAACCAAGCGAGCTATGGCAAAATGTTAAGAGACCTTATTTGTAGAGAATTAAGTTTCCTACTTTTTATGTTCTACGATATTTTTTGATCAGATGCGTAGTTCTCGAGATATATCAAGATATTTAAAAGTTCCGAAGCCGCACCAACATAATAGAGATACAGAAACACCGTGGCCCCTTTCTTTGAGATAACTCTGCACTATTGCGAGCTGCAAATGCCACTTCCAGCTTAGCTGTGCAGAAGAGGAACAACAAGAAGAAGAAATATCTCGGAATATGTCCGTCAGGCCCCTTCTCTTGAGATAAATCTGCAAATATCTCGGAAACGAAGCGAGCTATGGCAAAATGTAAAGAGACCTTTTTTGTAGAGAATTATGTTTCCTACAATTTATGTTCTATGATATTTTTTGAGCAGAAGCGTAGTTTTCGAGATATATCGAGATATTTAAAAGTTCCGAAGCCGCACCAACATAATAGAGATACAGAAACATCGTGGCCCCTTTCTTTGGGATAACTCTGCACTATTGCGAGCTGGAAATGCCACTTCCAGTTTAGCTGTGCAGAAGAAGAACAACAAGAAGAAGAAATATCTCGAAATATGTCCGTCAGGACCCTTCCCTTGAGATAAATCTGCAAATATCTCGGAAACGAAGCGAGCTATTGCAAAACGTTAAGAGACCTTTTTTGTAGAGAATTAAGTTTCCTACTTTTTATGTTCTATGATATTTTTTGATCAGATGCGTAGTTCTCGAGATATATCAAGATATTTAAAAGTTCCGAAGCCGCACCAACATAATAGAGATACAGAAACACCGTGGCCCCTTTCTTTGAGATAACTCTGCACTATTGCGAGCTGCAAATGCCACTTCCAGCTTAGCTGTGCAGAAGAAGAACAACAAGAAGAAGAAATATCTGGAAATATGTCCGTCAGGCCCCTTCCCTTGAGATAAATCTGCAAATATCTCGGAAACGAAGCGAGCTACGGCAAAATGTTAAGAGACCTTTTTTGTAGAAAATTAGGATTCCTACTTTTTATGTTCTATGATATTTTTTGAACAGATGCGTAGTTCTCGAGATATATCAAGATATTTAAAAGTTCCGAAGCCGCACCAACATAATAGAGATACAGAAACACAGTGGCCCCTTTCTTTGAGATAACTCTGCACTATTGCGCGCTGCAAATGGCACTTCCAGCTTAGCTGTGCAGAAGAAGAACAACAAGAAGAAGAAATATCTCGAAATATGTCCGTCAGGCCCCTTCCCTTGAGATAAATCTGCAAATATCTCGGAAACGAAGCGAGCTATGGCAAAATGTTAAGAGACCTTTTTTGTAGAGAATTATGTTTCCTACAATTTATGTTCTATGATATTTTTTGATCAGAAGCGTAGTTTTCGAGATATATCGAGATATTTAAAAGTTCCGAAGCCGCACCAACATAATAGAGATACAGAAACATCGTGGCCCCTTTCTTTGGGATAACTCTGCACTATTGCGAGCTGGAAATGCCACTTCCAGTTTAGCTGTGCAGAAGAAGAATAACAAGAAGAAGAAATATCTCGAAATATGTCCGTCAGGACCCTTCCCTTGAGATAAATCTGCAAATATCTCGGAAACGAAGCGAGCTATGGCAAAATGTTAAGAGACCTTTTTTGTAGAGAATTATGTTTCCTACAATTTATGTTCTATGATATTTTTTGATCAGAAGCGTAGTTTTCGAGATATATCGAGATATTTAAAAGTTCCGAAGCCGCACCAACATAATAGAGATACAGAAACATCGTGGCCCCTTTCTTTGGGATAACTCTGCACTATTGCGAGCTGGAAATGCCACTTCCAGTTTAGCTGTGCAGAAGAAGAATAACAAGAAGAAGAAATATCTCGAAATATGTCCGTCAGGACCCTTCCCTTGAGATAAATCTGCAAATATCTCGGAAACGAAGCGAGCTATTGCAAAACGTTAAGAGACCTTTTTTGTAGAGAATTAAGTTTCCTACTTTTTATGCTCTATGATCTTTTTTGATCAGATGCGTAGTTCTCGAGATATATCAAGATATTTAAAAGTTCCGAAGCCGCACCAACATAATAGAGATACAGAAACACCGTGGCCCCTTTCTTTGAGATAACTCTGCACTATTGCGACCTGCAAATGCCACTTCCAGCTTAGCTGTGCAGAAGAGGAACAACAAGAAGAAGAAATATCTCGGAATATGTCCGTCAGGCCCCTTCCCTTGAGATAAATCTGCAAATATCTCGGAAACGAAGCGAGCTACGGCAAAATGTTAAGAGACCTTTTTTGTAGAAAATTAGGATTCCTACTTTTTATGTTCTATGATAGTTTTTGAACAGATGCGTAGTTCTCGAGATATATCAAGATATTTAAAAGTTCCGAAGCCGCACCAACATAATAGAGATACAGAAACACCGTGGCCCCTTTCTTTGAGATAACTCTGCACTATTGCGCGCTGCAAATGGCACTTCCAGCTTAGCTGTGCAGAAGAAGAACAACAAGAAGAAGAAATACCTCGAAATATGTCCGTCAGGACCCTTCCCTTGAGATAAATCTGCAAATATCTCGGAAACGAAGCGAGCTATTGCAAAACGTTAAGAGACCTTTTTTGTAGAGAATTAAGTTTCCTACTTTTTATGTTCTATGATATTTTTTGATCAGATGCGTAGTTCTCGAGATATATCAAGATATTTAAAAGTTCCGAAGCCGCACCAACATAATAGAGATACAGAAACACCGTGGCCCCTTTCTTTGAGATAACTCTGCACTATTGCGAGCTGCAAATGCCACTTCCAGCTTAGCTGTGCAGAAGAAGAACAACAAGAAGAAGAAATATCTGGAAATATGTCCGTCAGGCCCCTTCCCTTGAGATAAATCTGCAAATATCTCGGAAACGAAGCGAGCTACGGCAAAATGTTAAGAGACCTTTTTTGTAGAAAATTAGGATTCCTACTTTTTATGTTCTATGATATTTTTTGAACAGATGCGTAGTTCTCGAGATGTATCAAGATATTTAAAAGTTCCGAAGCCGCACCAACATAATAGAGATACAGAAACACCGTGGCCCCTTTCTTTGAGATAACTCTGCACTATTGCGCGCTGCAAATGGCACTTCCAGCTTAGCTGTGCAGATGAAGAACAACAAGAAGAAGAAATATCTCGAAATATGTCCGTCAGGCCCCTTCCCTTGAGATAAATCTGCAAATATCTCGGAAACGAAGCGAGCTATGGCAAAATGTTAAGAGACCTTTTTTGTAGAGAATTATGTTTCCTCCAATTTATGTTCTATGATATTTTTTGATCAGAAGCGTAGTTTTCGAGATATATCGAGATATTTAAAAGTTCCGAAGCCGCACCAACATAATAGAGATACAGAAACATCGTGGCCCCTTTCTTTGGGATAACTCTGCACTATTGCGAGCTGGAAATGCCACTTCCAGTTTAGCTGTGCAGAAGAAGAACAACAAGAAGAAGAAATATCTCGAAATATGTCCGTCAGGACCCTTCCCTTGAGATAAATCTGCAAATATCTCGGAAACGAAGCGAGCTATTGCAAAACGTTAAGAGACCTTTTTTGTAGAGAATTAAGTTTCCTACTTTTTATGTTGTATGATATTTTTTGATCAGATGCGTAGTTCTCGAGATATATCAAGATATTTAAAAGTTCCGAAGCCGCACCAACATAATAGAGATACAGAAACACCGTGGCCCCTTTCTTTGAGATAACTCTGCACTATTGCGCGCTGCAAATGGCACTTCCAGCTTAGCTGTGCAGAAGAAGAACAACAAGAAGAAGAAATATCTCGAAATATGTCCGTCAGGCCCCTTCCCTTGAGATAAATCTGCAAATATCTCGGAAACGAAGCGAGCTATGGCAAAATGTTAAGAGACCTTTTTTGTAGAGAATTATGTTTCCTCCAATTTATGTTCTATGATATTTTTTGATCAGAAGCGTAGTTTTCGAGATATATCGAGATATTTAAAAGTTCCGAAGCCGCACCAACATAATAGAGATACAGAAACATCGTGGCCCCTTTCTTTGGGATAACTCTGCACTATTGCGAGCTGGAAATGCCACTTCCAGTTTAGCTGTGCAGAAGAAGAACAACAAGAAGAAGAAATATCTCGAAATATGTCCGTCAGGACCCTTCCCTTGAGATAAATCTGCAAATATCTCGGAAACGAAGCGAGCTATTGCAAAACGTTAAGAGACCTTTTTTGTAGAGAATTAAGTTTCCTACTTTTTATGTTCTATGATATTTTTTGATCAGATGCGTAGTTCTCGAGATATATCAAGATATTTAAAAGTTCCGAAGCCGCACCAACATAATAGAGATACAGAAACACCGTGGCCCCTTTCTTTGAGATAACTCTGCACTATTGCGAGCTGCAAATGCCACTTCCAGCTTAGCTGTGCAGAAGAAGAACAACAAGAAGAAGAAATATCTGGAAATATGTCCGTCAGGCCCCTTCCCTTGAGATAAATCTGCAAATATCTCGGAAACGAAGCGAGCTACGGCAAAATGTTAAGAGACCTTTTTTGTAGAAAATTAGGATTCCTACTTTTTATGTTCTATGATATTTTTTGAACAGATGCGTAGTTCTCGAGATATATCAAGATATTTAAAAGTTCCGAAGCCGCACCAACATAATAGAGATACAGAAACACCGTGGCCCCTTTCTTTGAGATAACTCTGCACTATTGCGCGCTGCAAATGGCACTTCCAGCTTAGCTGTGCAGAAGAAGAACAACAAGAAGAAGAAATATCTCGAAATATGTCCGTCAGGCCCCTTCCCTTGAGATAAATCTGCAAATATCTCGGAAACGAAGCGAGCTATGGCAAAATGTTAAGAGACCTTTTTTGTAGAGAATTATGTTTCCTCCAATTTATGTTCTATGATATTTTTTGATCAGAAGCGTAGTTTTCGAGATATATCGAGATATTTAAAAGTTCCGAAGCCGCACCAACATAATAGAGATACAGAAACATCGTGGCCCCTTTCTTTGGGATAACTCTGCACTATTGCGAGCTGGAAATGCCACTTCCAGTTTAGCTGTGCAGAAGAAGAACAACAAGAAGAAGAAATATCTCGAAATATGTCCGTCAGGACCCTTCCCTTGAGATAAATCTGCAAATATCTCGGAAACGAAGCGAGCTATTGCAAAACGTTAAGAGACCTTTTTTGTAGAGAATTAAGTTTCCTACTTTTTATGTTCTATGATATTTTTTGATCAGATGCGTAGTTCTCGAGATATATCAAGATATTTAAAAGTTCCGAAGCGGCACCAACATAATAGAGATACAGAAACACCGTGGCCCCTTTCTTTGAGGTAATTCTGCACTATTGCGAGCTGCAAATGCCACTTCCAGCTTAGCTGTGCAGAAGAAGAACAACAAGAAGAAGAAATATCTCGAAATATGTCCCTCAGGCCCCTTCCCTTGAGATATATCTGCAAATATCTCGGAAACCAAGCGAGCTATGGCAAAATGTTAAGAGACCTTATTTGTAGAGAATTAAGTTTCCTACTTTTTATGTTCTCCGATATTTTTTGATCAGATGCGTAGTTCTCGAGATATATCAAGATATTTAAAAGTTCCGAAGCCGCACCAACATAATAGAGATACAGAAACACCGTGGCCCCTTTCTTTGAGATAACTCTGCACTATTGCGAGCTGCAAATGCCACTTCCAGCTTAGCTGTGCAGAAGAAGAACAACAAGAAGAAGAAATATCTCGAAATATGTCCGTCAGGCCCCTTCCCTTGAGATGAATCTGCAATTATCTCGGAAACGAAGCGAGCTATGGCAAAATCTTAAGAGACCTTTTTTGTAGAGAATTATGTTTCCTACAATTTACGTTCTCTGATATTTTTTGATCAGAAGCGTAGTTTTCGAGATATATCGAGATATTTAAAAGTTCCGAAGCCGCACCAACATAATAGAGATACAGAAACACCGTGGCCCCTTTCTTTGGGATAACTCTGCACTATTGCGAGCTGGAAATGCCACTTCCAGTTTAGCTGTGCAGAAGAAGAACAACAAGAAGAAGAAATATCTCGAAATATGTCCGTCGGCCCCTTCCCTTGAGATAAATCTGCAAATATCTCGGAAACGAAGCGAGCTATGGCAAAATGTTAAGAGACCTTGTTTGTAGAGAATTCAGTTTCCTACTTTTTATGTTCTATGATATTTTTCGATCAGAGGCGTAGTTCTCGAGATATATCAAGATATTTAAAAGTTCCGAAGCCGCACCAACATAATAGAGATACAGAAACACCGTGGCCCCTTTCTTTGAGATTACTCTGCACGATTGCGAGCTGGAAATGCCACTTCCAGTTTAGCTGTGCAGAAGAAGAACAACAAGAAGAAGAAATATCTCGAAATATGTCCATCAGGACCCTTCCCTTGAGATAAATCTGCAAATATCTCGGAAACGAAGCGAGCTATGGCAAAATGTTAAGAGACCTTTTTCGTAGAGAATTATGTTTCCTACAATTTATGTTCTATGATATTTTTTGATCAGAAGCGTAGTCTTCGAGATATATCGAGATATTTAAAAGTGCCGAAGCCGCACCAACATAATAGAGATACAGAAACACCGTGGCCCCTTTCTTTGGGATAACTCTGCATTATTGCGAGCTGGAAATGCCACTTCCAGTTTAGCTGTGCAGAAGAAGAACAACAAGAAGAAGAAATATCTCGAAATATGTCCGTCAGGCCCCTTCCCTTGAAATCAATCTGCAATTATCTCGGAAACGAAGCGAGCTATGGCAAAATCTTAAGGGACCTTTTTTGTAGAGAATTATGTTTCCTACAATTTACGTTCTCTGATATTTTTTGATCAGAAGCGTAGTTTTCGAGATATATCGAGATATTTAAAAGTTCCGAAGCCGCACCAACATAATAGAGATACAGAAACACCGTGGCCCCTTTCTTTGAGATAACTCTGCACTACTGCGAGCTGGAAATGCCACTTCCAGTTTAGCTGTGCAGAAGAAGAACAACAAGAAGAAGAAACATCTCGAAATATGTCCATCAGGACCCTTCCCTTGAGATAAATCTGCAAATATCTCGGAAACGAAGCGAGCTATGGCAAAATGTTAAGAGACCTTTTTTGTAGAGAATTATGTTTCCTACAATTTATGTTCTATGATATTTTTTGATCAGAAGCGTAGTTTTCGAGATATATCGAGATATTTAAAAGTTCCGAAGCCGCACCAACATAATAGAGATACAGAAACACCGTGGCCCCTTTCTTTGAGATAACTCTGCACTACTGCGAGCTGGAAATGCCACTTCCAGTTTAGCTGTGCAGAAGAAGAACAACAAGAAGAAGAAACATCTCGAAATATGTCCATCAGGACCCTTCCCTTGAGATAAATCTGCAAATATCTCGGAAACGAAGCGAGCTATGGCAAAATGTTAAGAGACCTTTTTTGTAGAGAATTATGTTTCCTACAATTTACGTTCTCTGACATTTTTTGATCAGAAGCGTAGTTTTCGAGATATATCGAGATATTTAAAAGTTCCGAAGCCGCACCAACATAATAGAGATACAGAAACTCCGTGGCCCCTTTCTTTGAGATAACTCTGCACTACTGCGAGCTGGAAATGCCACTTCCAGCTTAGCTGTGCAGAAGAAGAACAACAAGAAGAAGAAATATCTCGAAATATGTCCGTCAGGACCCTTCCCTTGAGATAAATCTGCAAATATCTCGGAAACGAAGCGAGCTATGGCAAAATGTTAAGAGACCTTTTTTGTAGAGAATTCAGTTTCCTACTTTTTATGTTCTATGATATTTTTCGATCAGAGGCGTAGTTCTCGAGATATATCAAGATATTTAAAAGTTCCGAAGCCGCACCAACATAATAGAGATACAGAAACACCGTGGCCCCTTTCTTTGAGATTACTCTGCACGATTGCGAGCTGGAAATGCCACTTCCAGTTTAGCTGTGCAGAAGAAGAACAACAAGAAGAAGAAATATCTCGAAATATGTCCGTCAGGACCCTTCCCTTGAGATAAATCTGCAAATATCTCGGAAACAAAGCGAGCTATTGCAAAACGTTAAGAGACCTTTTTTGTAGAGAATTAAGTTTCCTACTTTTTATGTTCTATGATATTTTTTGATCAGATGCGTAGTTCTCGAGATATATCAAGATATTTAAAAGTTCCGAAGCTGCACAAACATAATAGAGGTGCAGAAACACCGTGGCCTCTTTCTTTGAGATAACTCTGCACTATTGCGAGCTGCAAATGCCACTTCCAGCTTAGCTGTGCAGAAGAGGAACAACAAGAAGAAGAAATATCTCGGAATATGTCCGTCAGGCCCCTTCCCTTGAGATATATCTGCAAATATCTCGGAAACGATGCCAGCTATGGGAAAATGATAAGAGACCTTTTTTGTAGAGAATTAAGTTGCCTACTTTTTATGTTCTATGATATTTTTTGATCAGATGCGTAGTTCTCGAGATATATCAAGATATTTAAAAGTTCCGAAGCCGCACCAACATAATAGAGATACAGAAACACCGTGGCCCCTTTCTTTAAGATAACTCTGCACTATTGCGAGCTGCAAATGCCACTTCCAGCTTAGCTGTGCAGAGGAAGAACAACAAGAAGAAGAAATATCTCGAAATATGTCCGTCAGGCCAGTTCCTTTGAGCTGAATCTGCAAATATCTCGGAAACGAAGCGAGCTATGGCAAAATGTTAAGAGACGTTTTTTGTAGAGAATTCAGTTTCCTACTTTTTATGTTCTATGATATTTTTCGATCAGAGGCGTAGTTCTCGAGATATATCAAGATATTTAAAAGTTCCGAAGCCGCACCAACATAATAGAGATACAGAAACACCGTGGCCCCTTTCTTTGAGATTACTCTGCACGATTGCGAGCTGGAAATGCCACTTCCAGTTTAGCTGTGCAGAAGAAGAACAACAAGAAGAAGAAATATCTCGAAATATGTCCATCAGGACCCTTCCCTTGAGATAAATCTGCAAATATCTCGGAAACGAAGCGAGCTATGGCAAAATGTTAAGAGACCTTTTTCGTAGAGAATTAAGTTTCCTACTTTTTATGTTGTATGATATTTTTTGATCAGATGCGTAGTTCTCGAGATATATCAAGATATTTAAAAGCTCCGAAGCTGCACCAACATAATAGAGGTACAGAAACACCGTGGCCCCTTTCTTTGAGATAACTCTGCACTATTGCGAGCTGCAAATGCCACTTCCAGCTTAGCTGTGCAGAAGAAGAACAACAAGAATAAGAAATATTTCGAAATATGTCCGTCAGGCCCCTTCCCTTGAGATAAATCTGCAAATATCTCGGAAACGAAGCGAGCTACGGCAAAATGTTTAGAGACCTTTTTTGTAGAAAATTAGGTTTCCTACTTTTTATGTTCTAGGATATTTTTTGATCAGATGCGTAGTTCTCGAGATATATCAAGATATTTAAAAGTTCCGAAGCCGCACCAACATAATAGAGATACAGAAACACCGTGGCCCCTTTCTTTGCGATAACTCTGCACTATTGCGAGCTGCAAATGCCACTTCCAGCTTAGCTGTGCAGAAGAAGAATAACAAGAAGAAGAAATATCTCGAAATATGTCCGTCAGGCCCCTTCCCTTGAGATAAATCTGCAAATACCTCGGAAACCAAGCGAGCTATGGCAAAATGTTAAGAGACCTTTTTCGTAGAGAATTACGTTTCCTACTTTTTATGTTCTATGATATTTTTCGATCAGAGGCGTAGTTCTCGAGATATATCAAGATATTTAAAAGTTCCGAAGCCGCACCAACATAATAGAGATACAGAAACACCGTGGCCCCTTTCTTTGCGATAACTCTGCACTAGTGCGAGCCGCAAATGCCACTTCCAGCTTAGCTGTGCAGACGAAGAACAACAAGAAGAAGAAATATCTCGAAATATGTCCGTCAGGCCCCTTCCCTTGAGATAAATCTGCAAATATCTCGGAAACGAAGCGAGCTATGGCAAAATGTTAAGAGACCTTTTTTGTATAGAATTATGTTTCCTACAATTTACGTTCTCTGATATTTTTTGATCAGAAGCGTAGTTTTCGAGATATATCGAGATATTTAAAAGTTCCGAAGCCGCACCAACATAATAGAGATACAGAAACACCGTGGCCCCTTTCTTTGAGATAACTCTGCACTACTGCGAGCTGGAAATGCCACTTCCAGCTTAGCTGTGCAGAAGAAGAACAACAAGAAGAAGAAATATCTCGAAATATGTCCATCAGGACCCTTCCCTTGAGATAAATCTGCAAATATCTCGGAAATGAAGCGAGCTATGGCAAAATGTTAAGAGACCTTTTTCGTAGAGAATTATGTTTCCTACAATTTATGTTCTATGATATTTTTTGATCAGAAGCGTAGTCTTCGAGATATATCGAGATATTTAAAAGTGCCGAAGCCGCACCAACATAATAGAGATACAGAAACACCGTGGCCCCTTTCTTTGGGATAACTCTGCACTATTGCGAGCTGGAAATGCCACTTCCAGTTTAGCTGTGCAGAAGAAGAACAACAAGAAGAAGAAATATCTCGAAATATGTCCGTCAGGACCCTTCCCTTGAGATAAATCTGCAAATATCTCGGAAACGAAGCGAGCTATGGCAAAATGTTAAGAGACCTTTTTTGTAGAGAATTCAGTTTCCTACTTTTTATGTTCTATGATATTTTTCGATCAGAGGCGTAGTTCTCGAGATATATCAAGATATTTAAAAGTTCCGAAGCCGCACCAACATAATAGAGATACAGAAACACCGTGGCCCCTTTCTTTGAGATAACTCTGCACTATTGCGAGCTGCAAATGCCACTTCCAGCTTAGCTGTGCAGAGGAAGAACAACAAGAAGAAGAAATATCTCGAAATATGTCCGTCAGGCCAGTTCCTTTGAGCTGAATCTGCATATATCTCGGAAACGAAGCGAGCTATGGCAAAATGTTAAGAGACCTTTTTTGTAGAGAATTATGTTTCCTACTTTTTATGTTCTATGATATTTTTTGATCAGACGCGTAGTTCTCGAGATATATCAAGATATTTAAAAGTTCCGAAGCCGCACCAACATAATAGAGATACAGAAACACCGTGGCCCCTTTCTTTCAGATAGCTATGCACTATTGCGAGCTGCAAATGCCACTTCCAGCTTAGCTGTGCAGAAGAAGAACAACAAGAAGAAGAAATATCTCGAAATATGTCTGTCAGGCCCCTTACCTTGAGATAAATCTGCAAATATCTCGGAAACGAAGAGAGCTATGGCAAAATGATAAGAGACCTTTTTTGTAGAGAATTAAGTTTCCTACTTTTTATGTTCTATGATATTTTTTGATCAGATGCGTAGTTCTCGAGATATATCAAGATATTTAAAAGTTCCGAAGCCGCACCAACATAATAGAGATACAGAAACACCGTGGCCCCTTTCTTTGAGATAACTCTGCACTATTGCGAGCTGCAAATGCCACTTCCAGCTTAGCTGTGCAGATCAAGAACAACAAGAAGAAGAAATATCTGGAAATATGTACGTCAGGCCCCTTACCTTGAGATAAATCTGCAAATATCTCGGAAACGAAGCGAGCTATGGCAAAATGTTAAGAGACCTTTTTTGTAGAGAATTAAGTTTCGTGCTTTTTATCTTCTATGATATTTTCTGATCAGATGCGTAGTTCTCGAGATATACCAAGATATTTAAAAGTTCCGAAGCCGCACCAACATAATAGAGATACAGAAACACCGTGGCCCCTTTCTTTGAGATAACTCTGCACTATTGCGAGCTGCAAATGCCACTTCCAGCTTAGCTGTGCAGAGGAAGAACAACAAGAAGAAGGAATATCTCGAAATATGTCCGTCAGGCCAGTTCCTTTGAGCTGAATCTGCAAATATCTCGGAAACGAAGCGAGCTATGCCAAAATGTTAAGAGACGTTTTTTGTAGAGAATTATGTTTCCTACAATTTATGTTCTATGATATTTTTTGATCAGAAGCGTAGTTTTCGAGATATATCGAGATATTTAAAAGTTCCGAAGCCGCACCAACATAATAGAGATACAGAAACACCGTGGCCCCTTTCTTTGAGATAACTCTGCACTAGTGCGAGCCGCAAATGCCACTTCCAGCTTAGCTGTGCAGAAGAAGAACAACAAGAAGAAGAAATATCTCGAAATATGTCCGTCAGGCCCCTTACCTTGAGATAAATCTGCAAATATCTCGGAAACGAAGCGAGCTATGGCAAAATGTTAAGAGACCTTTTTTGTAGAGAATTAAGTTTCCTACTTTTTATCTTCTATGATATTTTCTGATCAGATGCGTAGTTCTCGAGATATATCAAGATATTTAAAAGTTCCGAAGCCGCACCAACATAATAGAGATACAGAAACACCGTGGCCCCATTCTTTGAGATAACTCTGCACTATTGCGAGCTGCAAATGCCACTTTCAGCTTAGCTGTGCAGAAGAAGAACAACAAGAAGAAGAAATATCTCGAAATATGTCCGTCAGGCCCCTTCCCTTGAGATAAATCTGCAAATATCTCGGAAACGAAGCGAGCTATGGCAAAATGTTAAGAGACCTTTTTTGTAGAGAATTATGTTTCCTACAATTTATGTTCTATGATATTTTTTGATCAGAAGCGTAGTTTTCGAGATATATCGAGATATTTAAAAGTTCCGAAGCCGCACCAACATAATAGAGATACAGAAACACCGTGGCCCCTTTCGTTGAGATAACTCTGCACTAGTGCGAGCCGCAAATGCCACTTCCAGCTTAGCTGTGCAGAAGAAGAACAACAAGAAGAAGAAATATCTCGAAATATGTCCGTCAGGCCCCTTCCCTTGAGATAAATCTGCAAATATCTCGGAAACGAAGCGAGCTATGGCAAAATGTTAAGAGACCTTTTTTGTAGAGAATTAAGTTTCCTACTTTTTATGTTCTATGATATTTTTTGATCAGATGCGTAGTTCTCGAGATATATCAAGATATTCAAAAGTTCCGAAGCCGCACCAACATAATAGAGATACAGAAACACCGTGGCCCCTTTCTTTGAGATAACTCTGCACTATTGCGAGATGCAAATGCCACTTTCAGCTCAGCTGTACAGAAGAAGAACAACAAGAAGAAGAAATATCTCGAAATATGTCCGTCAGGCCCCTTCCCTTGAGATAAATCTGCAAATATCTCGGAAACGAAGAGAGCTATGGCAAAATGTTAAGAGACCTTTTTTGTAGAGAATTAGGTTTCCTACTTTTTATGTTCTATGATATTTTTTGATCAGATGCGTAGTTCTCGAGATATATCAAGATATTCAAAAGTTCCGAAGCCGCACCAACATAATAGAGATACAGAAACACCGTGGCCCCTTTCTTTGAGATAACTCTGCGCTATTGCGAGCTGCAAATGCCACTTCCAGCTTAGCTGTGCAGTGGAAGAACAACAAGAAGAAGAAATATCTCGAAATATGTCCGTCAGGCCAGTTCCTTTGAGCTGAATCTGCAAATATCTCGGAAACGAAGCGAGCTATGGCAAAATGTTAAGAGACGTTTTTTGTAGAGAATTAAGTTTCCTACTTTTTATGTTCTATGATATTTTTTGATCAGATGCGTAGTTCTCGAGATATATCAAGATATTTAAAAGTTCCGAAGCCGCACCAACATAATAGACATACAGAAACACCGTGGCCCCTTTCTTTGAGATAACTCTGCACTAGTGCGAGCCGCAAATGCCACTTCCAGCTTAGCTGTGCAGAAGAAGAACAACAAGAAGAAGAAATATCTCGAAATATGTCCGACAGGCCCCTTCCCTTGAGATAAATCTGCAAATATCTCGGAAACGAAGCGAGCTATGGCGAAATGTTAAGAGACCTTTTTTGTAGAGAATTAAGTTTCCTACTTTTTATCTTCTATGATATTTTTTGATCAGATGCGTAGTTCTCGAGATAGATCAAGATACTTAAAAGTTCCGAAGCCGCACCAACATAATAGAGATACAGAAACACCGTGGCCCCTCTCTTTGAGATAACTCTGCACTATTGCGAGCTGCAAATGCCACTTCCAGCTTAGCTGTGCAGAAGAAGAACAACAAGAAGAAGAAATATCTCGAAATATGTCCGTCAGGCCCCTTCCCTTGAGATAAATCTGCAAATATCTCGGAAACGAAGCGAGCTATGGCAAAATGTTTAGAGACCTTTCTTGTAGGGAATTAAGTTTCCTACTTTTTATGTAGTATGATATTTTTTGATCAGATGCGTAGTTCTCGAGATATATCAAGATATTTAAAAGTTCCGAAGCCGCACCAACATAATAGAGATACAGAAACACCGTGGCCCCTTTCTTTGAGATAACTCTGCACTATTGCGAGCTGCAAATGCCACTTCCAGCTTAGCTGTGCAGAGGAAGAACAACAAGAAGAAGAAATATCTCGAAATATGTCCGTCAGGCCAGTTCCTTTGAGCTGAATCTGCAAATATCTCGGAAACGAAGCGAGCTATGGCAAAATGTTAAGAGACGTTTTTTGTAGAGAATTATGTTTCCTACCATTTATGTTCTATGATATTTTTTGATCAGAAGCGTAGTTTTCGAGATATATCGAGATATTTAAAAGTTCCGAAGACGCACCAACATAATAGAGGTACAGAAACACCGTGGCCTCTTTCTTTGAGATAACTCTGCACTATTGCGAGCTGCGAATGCCGCTTCGAGCTTAGCTGTGCAGAAGAAGAACAACAAGAAGAAGAAATATCTCGAAATATGTCCGTCAGACCCCTTCCCTTGAGATGAATCTGCAAATATCTCGGAAACGAAGCGAGCTATGGCAAAATGTTAAGAGACCTTTTTTGTAGAGAATAATGTTTCCTACAATTTACGCTCTATGATATTTTTTGATCAGAAGCGTAGTTTTCGAGATATATCGAGATATTTAAAAGTTCCGAAGCCGCACCAACATAATAGAGATACAGAAACACCGTGGCCCCTTTCTTTGAGATAACTCTGCACTATTGCGACCTGCAAATGCCACTTCCAGCTCAGCTGTGCAGAAGAAGAACAACAAGAAGAAGAAATATCTCGAAATATGTCCGTCAGGCCCCTTCCCTTGAGATAAATCTGCAAATATCTCGGAAACGAAGCGAGCTATGGCAAAATGTTAAGAGACCTTTTTTGTAGAGAATTAAGTTTCCTACTTTTTGTGTTCTATGATATTTTTTGATCAGATGCGTAGTTCTCGAGATATATAAAGATATTTAAAAGTTCCGAAGCCGCACCAACATAATAGAGATACAGAAACACCGTGGCCCCTTTCTTTGAGATAACTCTGCACTATTGCGAGCTGGAAATGCCACTTCCAGTTTAGCTGTGCAGAAGAAGAACAACAAGAAGAAGAAATATCTCGAAATATGTCCGTTAGGCCCCTTCCCTTGAGATAAATCTGCAAATATCTCGGAAACGAAGCGAGCTATGGCAAAATGTTAAGAGACCTTTTTTGTAGAGAATTATGTTTCCTACAATTTATGTTCTATGATATTTTTTGATCAGAAGCGTAGTTTTCGAGATATATCGAGATATTTAAAAGTTCCGAAGCCGCACCAACATAATAGAGATACAGAAACACGGTGGCCCCTTTCTTTGAGATAACTCTGCACTAGTGCGAGCCGCAAATGCCACTTCCAGCTTAGCTGTGCAGAAGAAGAACAACAAGAAGAAGAAATATCTCGAAATATGTCCGTCAGGCCCCTTCCCTTGAGATAAATCTGCAAATATCTCGGAAACGAAGCGAGCTATGGCGAAATGTTAAGAGACCTTTTTTGTAGAGAATTAAGTTTCCTACTTTTTATCTTCTATGATATTTTTTGATCAGATGCGTAGTTCTCGAGATATATCAAATATTTAAAAGTGCCGAAGCCGCACCAACATAATACAGATACAGAAACACCGTGGCCCCTTTCTTTGAGATAACTCTGCACTAGTGCGAGCCGCAAATGCCACTTCCAGCTTAGCTGTGCAGAAGAAGAACAACAAGAAGAAGAAATATCTCGAAATATGTCCGACAGGCCCCTTCCCTTGAGATAAATCTGCAAATATCTCGGAAACGAAGCGAGCTATGGCAAAATGTTAAGAGACCTTTTTTGTAGAGAATTAAGTTTCCTACTTTTTATGTTCTATGATATTTTTTGGTCAGATGCGCAGTTCTCGAGATATATCAAGATATTTAAAAGTTCCGAAGCCGCACCAACATAATAGATACAGAAACACCGTGGCCCCTTTCTTTGAGATAACTCTGCACTATTGCGAGCTGCAAATGCCACTTCCAGCTTAGCTGTGCAGAGGAAGAACAACAAGAAGAAGAAATATCTCGAAATATGTCCGTCAGGCCAGTTCCTTTGAGCTGAATCTGCAAATGTCTCGGAAACGAAGCGAGCTATGGCAAAATGTCAGGAGACGTTTTTTGTAGAGAATTATGTTTCCTACAATTTATGTTCTATGATATTTTTTGATCAGAAGCGTAGTTTTCGAGATATATCGAGATACTTAAAAGTTCCGAAGCCGCACCAACATATTAGAGATACAGAAACACCGTGGCCCCTTTCTTTGAGATAACTGTGCACTAGTGCGAGCCGCAAATGCCACTTCCAGCTTAGCTGTGCAGAAGAAGAACAACAAGAAGAAGAAACTTCTCGAAATATGTCCGTTAGGCCCCTTCCCTTGAGATAAATCTGCAAATATCTCGGAAACGAAGCGAGCTATGGCAAAATGTTAAGAGACCTTTTTTGTAGAGAATTAAGTTTCCTACTTTTTATGTTCTATGATATTTTTTGATCAGATGCGTAGTTCTCGAGATATATCAAGATATTTAAAAGTTCCGAAGCCGCACCAACATAATAGAGATACAGAAACACCGTGGCCCCTTTCTTTGAGATAACACTGCACTATTGCGAGCTGTAAATGCCACTTCCAGCTTAGCTGTGCAGAAGAAGAACAACAAGAAGAAGAAATATCTCGAAATATGTCCGTCAGGCCCCTGCCCTTGAGATATATCTGCAAATATCTCGGAAACGAAGCGAGCTATGGCAAAATGTTGAGAGACCTTTTTTGTAGAGAATTATGTTTCCTACAATTTATGTTCTATGATATTTTTTGATCAGAAGCGTAGTTTTCGAGATATATCGAGATATTTAAAAGTTCCGAAGCCGCACCAACATAATAGAGATACAGAAACACCGTGGCCCCTTTCTTTGAGATAACTCTGCAATAGTGCGAGCCGCAAATGCCACTTCCAGCTTAGCTGTGCAGAAGAAGAACAACAAGAAGAAGAAATATCTCGAAATATGTCCGTCAGGCCCCTTCCCTTGAGATAAATCTGCAAATATCTCGGAAACGAAGCGAGCTATGGCAAAATGTTAAGAGACCTTTTTTGTAGAGAATTAAGTTTCCTACTTTTTATGTTCTATGATATTTTTTGATCAGATACGTACTTCTCGAGATATATCAAGATATTTAAAAGTTCCGAAGCCGCACCAACATAATAGATGCAGAAACACCGTGGCCCCTTTCTTTGAGATAACTCTGCACTATTGCGAGCTGCAAATGCCACTTCCAGCGTAGCTGTGCAGAGGAAGAACAACAAGAAGAAGAAATATCTCGAAATATGTCCGTCAGGCCAGTTCCTTTGAGCTGAATCTGCAAATATCTCGGAAACGAAGCGAGCTATGGCAAAATGTTAAGAGACGTTTTTTGTAGAGAATTATGTTTCCTACAATTTATGTTCTATGATATTTTTTGATCAGAAGCGTAGTTTTCGAGATATATCGAGATACTTAAAAGTTCCGAAGCCGCACCAACATATTAGAGATACAGAAACACCGTGGCCCCTTTCTTTGAGATAACTGTGCACTAGTGCGAGCCGCAAATGCCACTTCCAGCTTAGCTGTGCAGAAGAAGAACAACAAGAAGAAGAAACTTCTCGAAATATGTCCGTTAGGCCCCTTCCCTTGAGATAAATCTGCAAATATCTCGGAAACGAAGCGAGCTATGGCAAAATGTTAAGAGACCTTTTTTGTAGAGAATTAAGTTTCCTACTTTTTATGTTCTATGATATTTTTTGATCAGAAGCGTAGTTGTCGAGATATATCGAGATTTTTAAAAGTTCCGAAGCCGCACCAACATAATACAGATACAGAAACACCGTGGCCCCTTTCTTTGAGATAACTCTGCACTAGTGCGAGCCGCAAATGCCACTTCCAGCTTAGCTGTGCAGAAGAAGAACAACAAGAAGAAGAAATATCTCGAAATATGTCCGTCAGGCCCCTTCCCTTGAGATAAATCTGCAAATATCTCGGAAACGAAGCGAGCTATGGCAAAATGTTTAGAGACCTTTCTTGTAGAGAATTAAGTTTCCTACTTTTTATGTAGTATGATATTTTTTGATCAGATGCGTAGTTCTCGAGATATATCAAGATATTTAAAAGTTCCGAAGCTGCACCAACATAATAGAGGTACAGAAACACCGTGGCCTCTTTCTTTGAGATAACTCTGCACTATTGCGAGCTGCAAATGCCGCTTCGAGCTTAGCTGTGCAGAAGAACAACAAGAAGAAGAAATATCTCGAAATATGTCCGTCAGACCCCTTCCCTTGAGATGAATCTGCAAATATCTCGGAAACGAAGCGAGCTATGGCAAAATGTTAAGAGACCTTTTTTGTAGAGAATAATGTTTCCTACAATTTACGCTCTATGATATTTTTTGATCAGAAGCGTAGTTTCCGAGATATATCGAGATATTTAAAAGTTCCGAAGCCGCACCAACATAATAGAGATACAGAAACACCGTGGCCCCTTTCTTTGAGATAACTCTGCACTATTGCGACCTGCAAATGCCACTTCCAGCTCAGCTGTGCAGAAGAAGAACAACAAGAAGAAGAAATATCTCGAAATATGTCCGTCAGGCCCCTTCCCTTGAGATAAATCTGCAAATATCTCGGAAACGAAGCGAGCTATGGCAAAATGTTAAGAGACCTTTTTTGTAGAGAATTAAGTTTCCTACTTTTTGTGTTCTATGATATTTTTTGATCAGATGCGTAGTTCTCGAGATATATCAAGATATTTAAAAGTTCCGAAGCCGCACCAACATAATAGAGATACAGAAACACCGTGGCCCCTTTCTTTGAGATAACTCTGCACTATTGCGAGCTGGAAATGCCACTTCCAGTTTAGCTGTGCAGAAGAAGAACAACAAGAAGAAGAAATATCTCGAAATATGTCCGTTAGGCCCCTTCCCTTGAGATAAATCTGCAAATATCTCGGAAACGAAGCGAGCTATGGCAAAATGTTAAGAGACCTTTTTTGTAGAGAATTATGTTTCCTACAATTTATGTTCTATGATATTTTTTGATCAGAAGCGTAGTTTTCGAGATATATCGAGATATTTAAAAGTTCCGAAGCCGCACCAACATAATAGAGATACAGAAACACGGTGGCCCCTTTCTTTGAGATAACTCTGCACTAGTGCGAGCCGCAAATGCCACTTCCAGCTTAGCTGTGCAGAAGAAGAACAACAAGAAGAAGAAATATCTCGAAATATGTCCGTCAGGCCCCTTCCCTTGAGATAAATCTGCAAATATCTCGGAAACGAAGCGAGCTATGGCGAAATGTTAAGAGACTTTTTTTGTAGAGAATTAAGTTTCCTACTTTTTATCTTCTATGATATTTTTTGATCAGATGCGTAGTTCTCGAGATATATCAAGATATTTAAAAGTGCCGAAGCCGCACCAACATAATACAGATACAGAAACACCGTGGCCCCATTCTTTGAGATAACTCTGCACTAGTGCGAGCCGCAAATGCCACTTCCAGCTTAGCTGTGCAGAAGAAGAACAACAAGAAGAAGAAATATCTCGAAATATGTCCGTCAGGCCCCTGCCCTTGAGATATATCTGCAAATATCTCGGAAACGAAGCGAGCTATGGCAAAATGTTGAGAGACCTTTTTTGTAGAGAATTATGTTTCCTACAATTTATGTTCTATGATATTTTTTGATCAGAAGCGTAGTTTTCGAGATATATCGAGATATTTAAAAGTTCAGAAGCCGCACCAACATAATACAGATACAGAAACACCGTGGCCCCTTTCTTTGAGATAACTGTGCACTAGTGCGAGCCGCAAATGCCACTTCCAGCTTAGCTGTGCAGAAGAAGAACAACAAGAAGAAGAAATATCTCGAAATATGTCCGTCAGGCCCCTTCCCTTGAGATAAATCTGCAAATATCTCGGAAACGAAGCGAGCTATGGCAAAATGTTAAGAGACCTTTTTTGTAGAGAATTAAGTTTCCTACTTTTTATGTTCTATGATATTTTTTGATCAGATGCGTAGTTCTCGAGATATATCAAGATATTTAAAAGTTCCGAAGCCGCACCAACATAATAGAGATACAGAAACACCGTGGCCCCTCTCTTTGAGATAACTCTGCACTATTGCGAGCTGGAAATGCCACTTCCAGTTTAGCTGTGCAGAAGAAGAACAACAAGAAGAAGAAATATCTCGAAATATGTCCGTTAGGCCCCTTCCCTTGAGATAAATCTGCAAATATCTCGGAAACGAAGCGAGCTATGGCAAAATGTTAAGAGACCTTTTTTATGGAGAATTAAGTTTCCTACTTTTTATGTTCTATGATATTTTCTGATCAGATGCGTAGTTCTCGAGATATATCAAGATATTTAAAAGTTCCGAAGCCTCACCAACATAATAGAGATACAGAAACACCGTGGCCCCTTTCTTTGAGATAACTCTGCACTACTGCGAGCTGCAAATGCCACTTCCATCTTAGCCGTGCAGAAGAAGAACAACAAGAAGAAGAAATATCTCGAAATATGTCCGTCAGGCCCCTTCCCTTGAGATAAATCTGCAAATATCTCGGAAACGAAGCGAGCTATGGCAAAATGTTAAGAGACCTTTTTTGTAGAGAATTAAGTTTCCTACTTTTTATGTTCTATGATATTTTTTGATCAGATGCGCAGTTCTCGAGATATATCAAGATATTTAAAAGTTCCGAAGCCGCACCAACATAATAGAGATACAGAAACACCGTGGCCCCTTTCTTTGAGATAACTGTGCACTAGTGCGAGCCGCAAATTCCAGCTTAGCTGTGCAGAAGAAGAACAACAAGAAGAAGAAATATCTCGAAATATGTCCGTCAGGCCCCTTCCCTTGAGATAAATCTGCAAATATCTCGGAAACGAAGTGAGCTATGGCAAAATGTTAAGAGACCTTTTTTGTAGAGAATTAAGTTTCCTACTTTTTATGTTCTATGATATTTTTTGATCAGATGCGCAGTTCTCGAGATATATCAAGATATTTAAAAGTTCCGAAGCCGCACCAACATAATAGAGATACAGAAACACCGTGGCCCCTTTCTTTGAGATAACTCGGCACTATTGCGAGCTGTAAATGCCACTTCCAGCTTAGCTGTGCAGAAGAAGAACAACAAGAAGAAGAAATATCTCGAAATATGTCCGTCAGGCCCCTGCCCTTGAGATATATCTGCAAATATCTCGGAAACGAAGCGAGCTATGGCAAAATGTTGAGAGACCTTTTTTGTAGAGAATTATGTTTCCTACAATTTATGTTCTATGATATTTTTTGATCAGAAGCGTAGTTTTCGAGATATATCGAGATATTTAAAAGTTCAGAAGCCGCACCAACATAATACAGATACAGAAACACCGTGGCCCCTTTCTTTGAGATAACTGTGCACTAGTGCGAGCCGCAAATGCCACTTCCAGCTTAGCTGTGCAGAAGAAGAACAACAAGAAGAAGAAATATCTCGAAATATGTCCGTCAGGCCCCTTCCCTTGAGATAAATCTGCAAATATCTCGGAAACGAAGCGAGCTATGGCAAAATGTTAAGAGATCTTTTTTGTAGAGAATTAAGTTTCCTACTTTTTATGTTCTATGATATTTTTTGATCAGATGCGTAGTTCTCGAGATATATCAAGATATTTAAAAGTTCCGAAGCCGCACCAACATAATAGAGATACAGAAACACCGTGGCCCCTTTCTTTGAGATAACTCTGCACTAGTGCGAGCCGCAAATGCCACTTCCAGCTTAGCTGTGCAGAAGAAGAACAACAAGAAGAAGAAATATCTCGAAATATGTCCGTCAGGCCCCTTCCCTTGAGATAAATCTGCAAATATCTCGGAAACGAAGCGAGCTATGGCAAAATGTTAAGAGACCTTTTTTGTAGAGAATTATGTTTCCTACTTTTTATGTTCTATGATATTTTTTGATCAGACGCGTAGCTCTCGAGATATATCAACATATTTAAAAGTTCCGAAGCCGCACCAACATAATAGAGATACAGAAACAGCGTGGCCCCTTTCTTTGAGATATCTCTGCACTATTGCGAGCTGCAAATGCCACTTCCAGCTTAGCTGCGCAGAAGAAGAACAACAAGAAGAAGAAATATCTCGAAATATGTCCGTCAGGCCCCTTCCCTTGAGATAAATCTGCAAATATCTCGGAAACGAAGCGAGCTATGGCAAAATGTTAAGAGACCTTATTTGTAGAGAATTAAGTTTCCTACTTTTTATGTTCTATGATATTTTTTGATCAGATGCGTAGTTCTCGAGATATATCAAGATATTTAAAAGTTCCGAAACCCCACCAACATAATAGAGATACAGAAACACCGTGGCCCCTTTCTTTGAGATAACTCTGCACTAGTGCGAGCTGCAAATGCCACTTCCAGCTTAGCTGTGCAGAAGAAGAACAACAAGAAGAAGAAATATCTCGAAATATGTCCGTCAGGCCCCTTCCCTTGAGATAAATCTGCAAATATCTCGGAAACGAAGCGAGCTATGGCAAAATGTTAAGAGACCTTTTTTGTAGAGAATTACGTTTCCTACTTTTTATCTTCTATGATATTTTTTGATCAGATGCGTAGTTCTCGAGATATATCAAGATATTTAAAAGTTCCGAAGCCGCACCAACATAATAGAGATACAGAAACACCGTGGCCCCTCTTTTTGAGATAACTCTGCACTATTGCGAGCTGGAAATGCCACTTCCAGTTTAGCTGTGCAGAAGAAGAACAACAAGAAGAAGAAATATCTCGAAATATGTCCGTTAGGCCCCTTCCCTTGAGATAAATCTGCAAATATCTCGGAAACGAAGCGAGCTATGGCAAAATGTTAAGAGACCTTTTTTGTAGAGAATTAAGCTTCCTACTTTTTATGTTCTATGATACTTTTTTAATCAGATGCGCAGTTCTCGAGATATATCAAGATATTTAAAAGTTCCGAAGCCGCACCAACATAATAGAGATACAGAAACACCGTGGCCCCTTTCTTTGAGATAACTGTGCACTAGTGCGAGCCGCAAATTCCAGCTTAGCTGTGCAGAAGAAGAACAACAACAAGAAGAAATATCTCGAAATATGTCCGTCAGGCCCGTTCCCTTGAGATATATCTGCAAATATCTCGGAAACGAAGCGAGCTATGGCAAAATGTTAAGAGACCTTTTTTGTAGAGAATTATGTTTCCTACTTTTTATGTTCTATGATATTTTTTGATCAGACGCGTAGTTCTCGAGATATATCAAGATATTTAAAAGTTCCGAAGCCGCACCAACATAATAGAGATACAGAAACACCGTGGCCCCTTTCTTTGAGATAACTCTGCAATAGTGCGAGCCGCAAATGCCACTTCCATGTTAGCTGTGCAGAAGAAGAACAACAAGAAGAAGAAATATCTCGAAATATGTCCGTTAGGCCCCTTCCCTTGAGATAAATCTGCAAATATCTCGGAAACGAAGCGAGCTATGGCAAAATGTTAAGAGACCTTTTTTGTAGAGAATTAAGTTTCCTACTTTTTATGTTCTATGATATTTTTTGATCAGATGCGCAGTTCTCGAGATATATCAAGATATTTAAAAGTTCCGAAGCCGCACCAACATAATAGAGATACAGAAACACCGTGGCCCCTTTCTTTGAGATAACTCTGCACTATTGCGAGCTGTAAATGCCACTTCCAGCTTAGCTGTGCAGAAGAAGAACAACAAGAAGAAGAAATATCTCGAAATATGTCCGTCAGTCCCCTGCCCTTGAGATATATCTGCAAATATCTCGGAAACGAAGCGAGCTATGGCAAAATGTTGAGAGACCTTTTTTGTAGAGAATTATGTTTCCTACAATTTATGTTCTATGATATTTTTTGATCAGAAGCGTAGTTTTCGAGATATATCGAGATATTTAAAAGTTCCGAAGCCGCACCAACATAATACAGATACAGAAACACCGTGGCCCCTTTCTTTGAGATAACTGTGCACTAGTGCGAGCCGCAAATGCCACTTCCAGCTTAGCTGTGCAGAAGAAGAACAACAAGAAGAAGAAATATCTCGAAATATGTCCGTCAGGCCCCTTCCCTTGAGATAAATCTGCAAATATCTCGGAAACGAAGCGAGCTATGGCAAAATGTTAAGAGACCTTTTTTGTAGAGAATTATGTTTCCCACTTTTTATGTTCTATGATATTTTTTGATCAGACGCGTAGTTCTCGAGATATATCAAGATATTTAAAAGTTCCGAAGCCGCACCAACATAATGGAGATACAGAAACACCGTGGCCCCTTTCTTTGAGATAACTCTGCAATAGTGCGAGCCGCAAATGCCACTTCCAGCTTAGCTGTGCAGAAGAAGAACAACAAGAAGAAGAAATATCTCGAAATATGTCCGTTAGGCCCCTTCCCTTGAGATAAATCTGCAAATATCTCGGAAACGAAGCGAGTTATGGCAAAATGTTAAGAGACCTTTTTTGTAGAGAATTAAGTTTCCTACTTTTTATGTTCTATGATATTTTTTGATCAGATGCGCAGTTCTCGAGATATATCAAGATATTTAAAAGTTCCGAAGCCGCACCAACATAATAGAGATACAGAAACACCGTGGCCCCTTTCTTTGAGATAACTCTGCACTATTGCGAGCTGTAAATGCCACTTCCAGCTTAGCTGTGCAGAAGAAGAACAACAAGAAGAAGAAATATCTCGAAATATGTCCGTCAGGCCCCTTCCCTTGAGATAAATCTGCAAATATCTCGGAAACGAAGCGAGCTATGGCAAAATGTTAAGAGACCTTTTTTGTAGAGAATTATGTTTCCTACTTTTTATGTTCTATGATATTTTTTGATCAGACGCGTAGTTCTCGAGATATATCAAGATATTTAAAAGTTCCGAAGCCGCACCAACATAATAGAGATACAGAAACACCGTTGCCCCTTTCTTTGAGATAACTCTGCACTATTGCGAGCTGCAAATGCCACTTCCAGCTTAGCTGTGCAGAGGAAGAACAACAAGAAGAAGAAATATCTCGAAATATGTCCGTCAGGCCAGTTCCTTTGAGCTGAATCGGCAAATATCTCGGAAACGAAGCGAGCTATGGCAAAATGTTAAGAGACGTTTTTTGTAGAGAATTATGTTTCCTACAATTTAAGTTCTATGATATTTTTTGATCAGAAGCGTAGTTCTCGAGATATATCGAGATATTTAAAAGTTCCGAAGCCGCACCAACATAATAGGGATACAGAAACACCGTGGCCCCTTTCTTTGAGATAACTCTGCACTAGTGCGAGCCGCAAATGCCACTTCCAGCTTAGCTGTGCAGAAGAAGAACAACAAGAAGAAGAAATATCTCGAAATATGTCCGTCAGGCCCCTTCCCTTGAGATACATCTGCAAATATCTCGGAAACGAAGCGAGCTATGGCAAAATGATAAGAGACCTTTTTTGTAGAGAATTATGTTTCCTACAATTTATGTTCTATGATATTTTTTGATCAGAAGCGTAGTTTTCGAGATATATCGAGATATTTAAAAGTTCCGAAGCCGCACCAACATAATAGAGATACAGAAACACCGTGGCCCCTTTCTTTGAGATAACTCTGCGCTAGTGCGAGCCGCAAATGCCACTTCCAGCTTAGCTGTGCAGAAGAAGAACAACAAGAAGAAGAAATATCTCGAAATATGTCCGTCAGGCCCCTTCCCTTGAGATAAATCTGCAAATATCTCGGAAACGAAGCGAGCTATGGCAAAATGTTAAGAGACCTTTTTTGTAGAGAATTACGTTTCCTACTTTTTATGTTGTATGATATTTTTTGATCAGATGCGTAGTTCTCGAGATATATCAAGATATTTAAAAGTTCCGAAGCCGCACCAACATAATAGAGATACAGAAACACCGTTGCCCCTTTCTTTGAGATAACTCTGCACTATTGCGAGCTGCAAATGCCACTTCCAGCTTAGCTGTGCAGAGGAAGAACAACAAGAAGAAGAAATATCTCGAAATATGTCCGTCAGGCCAGTTCCTTTGAGCTGAATCGGCAAATATCTCGGAAACGAAGCGAGCTATGGCAAAATGTTAAGAGACGTTTTTTGTAGAGAATTATGTTTCCTACAATTTAAGTTCTATGATATTTTTTGATCAGAAGCGTAGTTTTCGAGATATATCGAGATATTTAAAAGTTCCGAAGCCGCACCAACATAATAGGGATACAGAAACACCGTGGCCCCTTTCTTTGAGATAACTCTGCACTAGTGCGAGCCGCAAATGCCACTTCCAGCTTAGCTGTGCAGAAGAAGAACAACAAGAAGAAGAAATATCTCGAAATATGTCCGTCAGGCCCCTTCCCTTGAGATACATCTGCAAATATCTCGGAAACGAAGCGAGCTATGGCAAAATGATAAGAGACCTTTTTTGTAGAGAATTAAGTTTCCTACTTTTTATGTTCTTTGATATTCTTTGATCAGATGCGTAGTTCTCGAGATATATCAAGATATTTAAAAGTTCCGAAGCCGCACCAACATAATAGAGATACAGAAACACCGTGGCCCCTTTCTTTGAGATAACTCTGCACTATTGCGAGCTGCAAATGCCACTTCCAGCTTAGCTGTGCAGAAGAAGAACAACAAGAAGAAGAAATATCTCGACATATGTCCGTCAGGCCCCTTCCCTTGAGATATATCTGCAAATATCTCGGAAACGAAGCGAGCTATGGCAAAATGTTAAGAGACCTTTTTTGTAGAGAATTATGTTTCCTACTTTTTATGTTCTATGATATTTTTTGATCAGACGCGTAGCTCTCGATATATATCAAGATATTTAAAAGTTCCGAAGCCGCACCAACATAATAGAGATACAGAAACAGCGTGGCCCCTTTCTTTGAGATATCTCTGCACTATTGCGAGCTGCAAATGCCACTTCCAGCTTAGCTGCGCAGAAGAAGAACAACAAGAAGAAGAAATATCTCGAAATATGTCCGTCAGGCCCCTTCCCTTGAGATAAATCTGCAAATATCTCGGAAACGAAGCGAGCTATGGCAAAATGTTAAGAGACCTTATTTGTAGAGAATTAAGTTTCCTACTTTTTATGTTCTATGATATTTTTTGATCAGATGCGTAGTTCTCGAGATATATCAAGATATTTAAAAGTTCCGAAGCCGCACCAACATAATAGAGATACAGAAACACCGTGGCCCCTTTCTTTGAGATAACTCTGCACTATTGCGAGCTGCAAATGCCACTTCCAGCTTAGCTGTGCAGAAGAAGAACAACAAGAAGAAGAAATATCTCGAAATATGTCCGTCAGGCCCCTTCCCTTGAGATATATCTGCAAATATCTCGGAAACGAAGCGAGCTATGGCAAAATGTTAAGAGACCTTTTTTGTAGAGAATTATGTTTCCTACTTTTTATGTTCTATGATATTTTTTGATCAGACGCGTAGCTCTCGATATATATCAAGATATTTAAAAGTTCCGAAGCCGCACCAACATAATAGAGATACAGAAACAGCGTGGCCCCTTTCTTTGAGATATCTCTGCACTATTGCGAGCTGCAAATGCCACTTCCAGCTTAGCTGCGCAGAAGAAGAACAACAAGAAGAAGAAATATCTCGAAATATGTCCGTCAGGCCAGTTCCTTTGAGCTGAATCGGCAAATATCTCGGAAACGAAGCGAGCTATGGCAAAATGTTAAGAGACGTTTTTTGTAGAGAATTATGTTTCCTACAATTTAAGTTCTATGATATTTTTTGATCAGAAGCGTAGTTCTCGAGATATATCGAGATATTTAAAAGTTCCGAAGCCGCACCAACATAATAGGGATACAGAAACACCGTGGCCCCTTTCTTTGAGATAACTCTGCACTAGTGCGAGCCGCAAATGCCACTTCCAGCTTAGCTGTGCAGAAGAAGAACAACAAGAAGAAGAAATATCTCGAAATATGTCCGTCAGGCCCCTTCCCTTGAGATACATCTGCAAATATCTCGGAAACGAAGCGAGCTATGGCAAAATGATAAGAGACCTTTTTTGTAGAGAATTATGTTTCCTACAATTTATGTTCTATGATATTTTTTGATCAGAAGCGTAGTTTTCGAGATATATCGAGATATTTAAAAGTTCCGAAGCCGCACCAACATAATAGAGATACAGAAACACCGTGGCCCCTTTCTTTGAGATAACTCTGCGCTAGTGCGAGCCGCAAATGCCACTTCCAGCTTAGCTGTGCAGAAGAAGAACAACAAGAAGAAGAAATATCTCGAAATATGTCCGTCAGGCCCCTTCCCTTGAGATAAATCTGCAAATATCTCGGAAACGAAGCGAGCTATGGCAAAATGTTAAGAGACCTTTTTTGTAGAGAATTACGTTTCCTACTTTTTATGTTGTATGATATTTTTTGATCAGATGCGTAGTTCTCGAGATATATCAAGATATTTAAAAGTTCCGAAGCCGCACCAACATAATAGAGATACAGAAACACCGTTGCCCCTTTCTTTGAGATAACTCTGCACTATTGCGAGCTGCAAATGCCACTTCCAGCTTAGCTGTGCAGAGGAAGAACAACAAGAAGAAGAAATATCTCGAAATATGTCCGTCAGGCCAGTTCCTTTGAGCTGAATCGGCAAATATCTCGGAAACGAAGCGAGCTATGGCAAAATGTTAAGAGACGTTTTTTGTAGAGAATTATGTTTCCTACAATTTAAGTTCTATGATATTTTTTGATCAGAAGCGTAGTTTTCGAGATATATCGAGATATTTAAAAGTTCCGAAGCCGCACCAACATAATAGGGATACAGAAACACCGTGGCCCCTTTCTTTGAGATAACTCTGCACTAGTGCGAGCCGCAAATGCCACTTCCAGCTTAGCTGTGCAGAAGAAGAACAACAAGAAGAAGAAATATCTCGAAATATGTCCGTCAGGCCCCTTCCCTTGAGATACATCTGCAAATATCTCGGAAACGAAGCGAGCTATGGCAAAATGATAAGAGACCTTTTTTGTAGAGAATTAAGTTTCCTACTTTTTATGTTCTTTGATATTCTTTGATCAGATGCGTAGTTCTCGAGATATATCAAGATATTTAAAAGTTCCGAAGCCGCACCAACATAATAGAGATACAGAAACACCGTGGCCCCTTTCTTTGAGATAACTCTGCACTATTGCGAGCTGCAAATGCCACTTCCAGCTTAGCTGTGCAGAAGAAGAACAACAAGAAGAAGAAATATCTCGACATATGTCCGTCAGGCCCCTTCCCTTGAGATATATCTGCAAATATCTCGGAAACGAAGCGAGCTATGGCAAAATGTTAAGAGACCTTTTTTGTAGAGAATTATGTTTCCTACTTTTTATGTTCTATGATATTTTTTGATCAGACGCGTAGCTCTCGATATATATCAAGATATTTAAAAGTTCCGAAGCCGCACCAACATAATAGAGATACAGAAACAGCGTGGCCCCTTTCTTTGAGATATCTCTGCACTATTGCGAGCTGCAAATGCCACTTCCAGCTTAGCTGCGCAGAAGAAGAACAACAAGAAGAAGAAATATCTCGAAATATGTCCGTCAGGCCCCTTCCCTTGAGATAAATCTGCAAATATCTCGGAAACGAAGCGAGCTATGGCAAAATGTTAAGAGACCTTATTTGTAGAGAATTAAGTTTCCTACTTTTTATGTTCTATGATATTTTTTGATCAGATGCGTAGTTCTCGAGATATATCAAGATATTTAAAAGTTCCGAAGCCGCACCAACATAATAGAGATACAGAAACACCGTGGCCCCTTTCTTTGAGATAACTCTGCACTATTGCGAGCTGCAAATGCCACTTCCAGCTTAGCTGTGCAGAAGAAGAACAACAAGAAGAAGAAATATCTCGAAATATGTCCGTCAGGCCCCTTCCCTTGAGATATATCTGCAAATATCTCGGAAACGAAGCGAGCTATGGCAAAATGTTAAGAGACCTTTTTTGTAGAGAATTATGTTTCCTACTTTTTATGTTCTATGATATTTTTTGATCAGACGCGTAGCTCTCGATATATATCAAGATATTTAAAAGTTCCGAAGCCGCACCAACATAATAGAGATACAGAAACAGCGTGGCCCCTTTCTTTGAGATATCTCTGCACTATTGCGAGCTGCAAATGCCACTTCCAGCTTAGCTGCGCAGAAGAAGAACAACAAGAAGAAGAAATATCTCGAAATATGTCCGTCAGGCCCCTTCCCTTGAGATATATCTGCAAATATCTCGGAAACGAAGCGAGCTATGGCAAAATGTTAAGAGACCTTATTTGTAGAGAATTAAGTTTCCTACTTTTTATGTTCTATGATATTTTTTGATCAGATGCGTAGTTCTCGAGATATATCAAGATATTTAAAAGTTCCGAAACCGCACCAACATAATAGAGATACAGAAACACCGTGGCCCCTTTCTTTGAGATAACTCTGCACTAGTGCGAGCTGCAAATGCTACTTCCAGCTTAGCTGTGCAGAGGAAGAACAACAAGAAGAAGAAATATCTCGAAATATGTCCGTCCGGCCCCTTCCCTTGAGATATATCTGCAAATATCTCGGAAACGAAGCGAGCTATGGCAAAATGTTAAGAGACCTTTTTTGTAGAGAATTATGTTTCCTACAATTTATGTTCTATGATATTTTTTGATCAGAAGCGTAGTTTTCGAGATATATCGAGATATTTAAAAGTTCCGAAGCCGCACCAACATAATAGAGATACAGAAACACCGTGGCCCCTTTCTTTGATATAACTCTGCACTATTGCGAGCTGTAAATGCCACTTCCAGCTTAGCTGTGCAGAAGAAGAACAACAAGAAGAAGAAATATCTCGAAATATGTCCGTCAGGCCCCTTCCCTTGAGATATATCTGCAAATATCTCGGAAACGAAGCGAGCTATGGCAAAATGTTAAGAGACCTTTTTTGTAGAGAATTATGTTTCCTACAATTTATGTTCTATGATATTTTTTGATCAGAAGCGTAGTTTTCGAGATATATCGAGATATTTAAAAGTTCCAAAGCCGCACCAACATAATAGAGATACAGAAACACCGTGGCCCCTTTCTTTGAGATAACTCTGCACTAGTGCGAGCCGCAAATGCCACTTCCAGCTTAGCTGTGCAGAAGAAGAACAACAAGAAGAAGAAATATCTCGAAATATGTCCGTCAGGCCCCTTCCCTTGAGATATATCTGCAAATATCTCGGAAACGAAGCGAGGTATGGCAAAATGTTAAGAGACCTTTTTTGTAGAGAATTATGTTTCCTACAATTTATGTTCTATGATATTTTTTGATCAGAAGCGTAGTTTTCGAGATATATCGAGATATTTAAAAGTTCCGAAGCCGCACCAACATAATAGGGATACAGAAATACCGTGGCCCCTTTCTTTGAGATAACTCTGCACTAGTGCGAGCCGCAAATGCCACTTCCAGCTTAGCTGTGCAGAAGAAGAACAACAAGAAGAAGAAATATCTCGAAATATGTCCGTCAGGCCCCTTCCCTTGAGATATATCTGCAAATATCTCGGAAACGAAGCGAGCTATGGCAAAATGTTAAGAGACCTTTTTTGTAGAGAATTAAGTTTCCTACTTTTTATCTTCTATGATATTTTTTGATCAGATGCGTAGTTCTCGAGATATATCAAGATATTTAAAAGTTCCGAAGCCGCACCAACATAATAGAGATACAGAAACACCGTGGCCCCTTTCTTTGAGATAACTCTGCACTATTGCGAGCTGTAAATGCCACTTCCAGCTTAGCTGTGCAGAAGAAGAACAACAAGAAGAAGAAATATCTCGAAATATGTCCGTCAGGCCCCTTCCCTTGAGATATATCTGCAAATATCTCGGAAACGAAGCGAGCTATGGCAAAATGTTAAGAGACCTTATTTGTAGAGAATTAAGTTTCCTACTTTTTATGTTCTATGATATTTTTTGATCAGATGCGTAGTTCTCGAGATATATCAAGATATTTAAAAGTTCCGAAACCGCACCAACATAATAGAGATACAGAAACACCGTGGCCCCTTTCTTTGAGATAACTCTGCACTAGTGCGAGCTGCAAATGCTACTTCCAGCTTAGCTGTGCAGAGGAAGAACAACAAGAAGAAGAAATATCTCGAAATATGTCCGTCCGGCCCCTTCCCTTGAGATATATCTGCAAATATCTCGGAAACGAAGCGAGCTATGGCAAAATGTTAAGAGACCTTTTTTGTAGAGAATTATGTTTCCTACAATTTATGTTCTATGATATTTTTTGATCAGAAGCGTAGTTTTCGAGATATATCGAGATATTTAAAAGTTCCGAAGCCGCACCAACATAATAGAGATACAGAAACACCGTGGCCCCTTTCTTTGATATAACTCTGCACTATTGCGAGCTGTAAATGCCACTTCCAGCTTAGCTGTGCAGAAGAAGAACAACAAGAAGAAGAAATATCTCGAAATATGTCCGTCAGGCCCCTTCCCTTGAGATATATCTGCAAATATCTCGGAAACGAAGCGAGCTATGGCAAAATGTTAAGAGACCTTTTTTGTAGAGAATTATGTTTCCTACAATTTATGTTCTATGATATTTTTTGATCAGAAGCGTAGTTTTCGAGATATATCGAGATATTTAAAAGTTCCAAAGCCGCACCAACATAATAGAGATACAGAAACACCGTGGCCCCTTTCTTTGAGATACCTCTGCACTAGTGCGAGCCGCAAATGCCACTTCCAGCTTAGCTGTGCAGAAGAAGAACAACAAGAAGAAGAAATATCTCGAAATATGTCCGTCAGGCCCCTTCCCTTGAGATATATCTGCAAATATCTCGGAAACGAAGCGAGGTATGGCAAAATGTTGAGAGACCTTTTTTGTAGAGAATTATGTTTCCTACAATTTATGTTCTATGATATTTTTTGATCAGAAGCGTAGTTTTCGAGATATATCGAGATATTTAAAAGTTCCGAAGCCGCACCAACATAATAGGGATACAGAAATACCGTGGCCCCTTTCTTTGAGATAACTCTGCACTAGTGCGAGCCGCAAATGCCACTTCCAGCTTAGCTGTGCAGAAGAAGAACAACAAGAAGAAGAAATATCTCGAAATATGTCCGTCAGGCCCCTTCCCTTGAGATAAATCTGCAAATATCTCGGAAACGAAGCGAGCTATGGCAAAATGTTAAGAGACCTTTTTTGTAGAGAATTAAGTTTCCTACTTTTTATCTTCTATGATATTTTTTGATCAGATGCGTAGTTTTCGAGATATATCGAGATATTTAAAAGTTCCGAAGCCGCACCAACATAATACAGATACAGAAACACCGTGGCCCCTCTCTTTGAGATAACTCTGCACTATTGCGAGCTGGAAATGCCACTTCCAGTTTAGCTGTGCAGAAGAAGAACAACAAGGAGAAGAAATATCTCGAAATATGTCCGTTAGGCCCCTTCCCTTGAGATAAATCTGCAAATATCTCGGAAACTAAGCGAGCTATGGCAAAATGTTAAGAGACCTCTTTTGTAGAGAATTAAGTTTCCTACTTTTTATGTTCTATGATATTTTTTGATCAGATGCGTAGTTCTCGAGATATATCAAGATATTTAAAAGTTCCGAAGCCGCACCAACATAATAGAGATACAGAAACACCGTGGCCCCTTTCTTTGAGATAACTCTGCACTATTGCGAGCTGTAAATGCCAGTTCCAGCTTAGCTGTGCAGAAGAAGAACAACAAGAAGAAGAAATATCTCGAAATATGTCCGTCAGGCCCCTTTCCTTGAGATATATCTGCAAATATCTCGGAAACGAAGCGAGCTATGGCAAAATGTTAAGAGACCTTATTTGTAGAGAATTAAGTTTCCTACTTTTTATGTTCTATGATATTTTTTGATCAGATGCGTAGTTCTCGAGATATATCAAGATATTTAAAAGTTCCGAAACCGCACCAACATAATAGAGATACAGAAACACCGTGGCCCCTTTCTTTGAGATAACTCTGCACTAGTGCGAGCTGCAAATGCTACTTCCAGCTTAGCTGTGCAGAGGAAGAACAACAAGAAGAAGAAATATCTCGAAATATGTCCGTCCGGCCCCTTCCCTTGAGATATATCTGCAAATATCTCGGAAACGAAGCGAGCTATGGCAAAATGTTAAGAGACCTTTTTTGTAGAGAATTATGTTTCCTACAATTTATGTTCTATGATATTTTTTGATCAGAAGCGTAGTTTTCGAGATATATCGAGATATTTAAAAGTTCCGAAGCCGCACCAACATAATAGAGATACAGAAACACCGTGGCCCCTTTCTTTGAGATAACTCTGCACTATTGCGAGCTGTAAATGCCACTTCCAGCTTAGCTGTGCAGAAGAAGAACAACAAGAAGAAGAAATATCTCGAAATATGTCCGTCAGGCCCCTTCCCTTGAGATATATCTGCAAATATCTCGGAAACGAAGCGAGCTATGGCAAAATGTTAAGAGACCTTTTTTGTAGAGAATTATGTTTCCTACAATTTATGTTCTATGATATTTTTTGATCAGAAGCGTAGTTTTCGAGATATATCGAGATATTTAAAAGTTCCGAAGCCGCACCAACATAATAGAGATACAGAAACACCGTGGCCCCTTTCTTTGAGATAACTCTGCACTAGTGCGAGCCGCAAATGCCACTTCCAGCTTAGCTGTGCAGAAGAAGAACAACAAGAAGAAGAAATATCTCGAAATATGTCCGTCAGGCCCCTTCCCTTGAGATATATCTGCAAATATCTCGGAAACGAAGCGAGATATGGCAAAATGTTAAGAGACCTTTTTTGTAGAGAATTATGTTTCCTACAATTTATGTTCTATGATATTTTTTGATCAGAAGCGTAGTTTTCGAGATATATCGAGATATTTAAAAGTTCCGAAGCCGCACCAACATAATAGGGATACAGAAATACCGTGGCCCCTTTCTTTGAGATAACTCTGCACTAGTGCGAGCCGCAAATGCCACTTCCAGCTTAGCTGTGCAGAAGAAGAACAACAAGAAGAAGAAATATCTCGAAATATGTCCGTTAGGCCCCTTCCCTTGAGATAAATCTGCAAATATCTCGGAAACTAAGCGAGCTATGGCAAAATGTTAAGAGACCTCTTTTGTAGAGAATTAAGTTTCCTACTTTTTATGTTCTATGATATTTTTTGATCAGATGCGTAGTTCTCGAGATATATCAAGATATTTAAAAGTTCCGAAGCCGCACCAACATAATAGAGATACAGAAACACCGTGGCCCCTTTCTTTGAGATAACTCTGCACTATTGCGAGCTGTAAATGCCACTTCCAGCTTAGCTGTGCAGAAGAAGAACAACAAGAAGAAGAAATATCTCGAAATATGTCCGTCAGGCCCCTTCCCTTGAGATATATCTGCAAATATCTCGGAAACGAAGCGAGCTATGGCAAAATGTTAAGAGACCTTATTTGTAGAGAATTAAGTTTCCTACTTTTTATGTTCTATGATATTTTTTGATCAGATGCGTAGTTCTCGAGATATATCAAGATATTTAAAAGTTCCGAAACCGCACCAACATAATAGAGATACAGAAACACCGTGGCCCCTTTCTTTGAGATAACTCTGCACTAGTGCGAGCTGCAAATGCTACTTCCAGCTTAGCTGTGCAGAGGAAGAACAACAAGAAGAAGAAATATCTCGAAATATGTCCGTCCGGCCCCTTCCCTTGAGATAAATCTGCAAATATCTCGGAAACGAAGCGAGCTATGGCAAAATGTTAAGAGACCTTTTTTGTAGAGAATTAAGTTTCCTACTTTTTATCTTCTATGATATTTTTTGATCAGATGCGTAGTTCTCGAGATATATCAAGATATTTAAAAGTTCCGAAGCCGCACCAACATAATAGAGATACAGAAACACCGTGGCCCCTTTCTTTGAGATAACTCTGCACTATTGCGAGCTGTAAATGCCACTTCCAGCTTAGCTGTGCAGAAGAAGAACAACAAGAAGAAGAAATATCTCGAAATATGTCCGTCAGGCCCCTTCCCTTGAGATATATCTGCAAATATCTCGGAAACGAAGCGAGCTATGGCAAAATGTTAAGAGAGCTTTTTTGTAGAGAATTATGTTTCCTACAATTTATGTTCTATGATATTTTTTGATCAGAAGCGTAGTTTTCGAGATACATCGAGATATTTAAAAGTTCCGAAGCCGCACCAACATAATAGAGATACAGAAACACCGTGGCCCCTTTCTTTGAGATAACTCTGCACTAGTGCGAGCCGCAAATGCCACTTCCAGCTTAGCTGTGCAGAAGAAGAACAACAAGAAGAAGAAATATCTCGAAATATGTCCGTCAGGCCCCATCCCTTGAGATATATCTGCAAATATCTCGGAAACGAAGCGAGCTATGGCAAAATGTTAAGAGACCTTTTTTGTAGAGAATTCTGTTTCCTACAATTTATGCTCTATGATATTTTTTGATAAGAAGCGTAGTTTTCGAGATATATCGAGATATTTAAAAGTTCAGAAGCCGCACCAACATAATAGGGATACAGAAACACCGTGGCCCCATTCTTTGAGATAACTCTGCACTATTGCGAGCTGCAAATGCCACTTCCAGCTTAGCTGTGCAGAGGAAGAACAACAAGAAGAAGAAATATCTCGAATTATGTCCGTCAGGCCAGTTCCTTTGAGCTGAATCTGCAAATATCTCGGAAACGAAGCGAGCTATGGCAAAATGTTAAGAGACGTTTTTTGTAGAGAATTATGTTTCCTACAATTTATGTTCTATGATATTTTTTGGTCAGAAGCGTAGTTTTCGAGATATATCGAGATATTTAAAAGTTCAGAAGCCGCACCAACATAATAGGGATACAGAAACACCGTGGCCCCTTTCTTTGAGATAACTCTGCACTAGTGCGAGCCGCAAATGCCACTTCCAGCTTAGCTGTGCAGAAGAAGAACAACAAGAAGAAGAAATATCTCGAAATATGTCCGTCAGGCCCCTTCCCTTGAGATAAATCTGCAAATATCTTGGAAACGAAGCGAGCTATGGCAAAATGTTAAGAGACCTTTTTTGTAGAGAATTATGTTTCCTACAATTTATGTTCTATGATATTTTTTGATCAGAAGCGTAGTTTTCGAGATATATCGAGATATTTAAAAGTTCCGAAGCCGCACCAACATAATAGGGATACAGAAACACCGTGGCCCCTTTCTTTGAGATAACTCTGCACTAGTGCGAGCCGCAAATGCCACTTCCAGCTTAGCTGTGCAGAAGAAGAACAACAAGAAGAAGAAATATCTCGAAATATGTCCGTCAGGCCCCTTCCCTTGAGATAAATCTGCAAATATCTCGGAAACGAAGCGAGCTATGGCAAAATGTTAAGAGACCTTTTTTGTAGAGAATTAAGTTTCCTACTTTTTATCTTCTATGATATTTTTTGATCAGATGCGTAGTTCTCGAGATATATCAAGATATTTAAAAGTTCCGAAGCCGCACCAACATAATAGAGATACAGAAACACCGTGGCCCCTTTCTTTGAGATAACTCTGCACTATTGCGAGCTGTAAATGCCACTTCCAGCTTAGCTGTGCAGAAGAAGAACAACAAGAAGAAGAAATATCTCGAAATATGTCCGTCAGGCCCCTTCCCTTGAGATATATCTGCAAATATCTCGGAAACGAAGCGAGCTATGGCAAAATGTTAAGAGACCTTTTTTGTAGAGAATTATGTTTCCTACAATTTATATTGTATGATATTTTTTGATCAGAAGCGTAGTTTTCGAGATACATCGAGATATTTAAAAGTTCCGAAGCCGCACCAACATAATAGAGATACAGAAACACCGTGGCCCCTTTCTTTGCGATAACTCTGCACTAGTGCGAGCCGCAAATGCCACTTCCAGCTTAGCTGTGGAGAAGAAGAACAACAAGAAGAAGAAATATCTCGAAATATGTCCGTCAGGCCCCTTCCCTTGAGATATATCTGCAAATATCTCGGAAACGAAGCGAGCTATGGCAAAATGTTAAGAGACCTTTTTTGTAGAGAATTATGTTTCCTACAATTTATGCTCTATGATATTTTTTGATCAGAAGCGTAGTTTTCGAGATACATCGAGATATTTAAAAGTTCCGAAGCCGCACCAACATAATAGAGATACAGAAACACCGTGGCCCCTTTCTTTGAGATAACTCTGCACTAGTGCGAGCCGCAAATGCCACTTCCAGCTTAGCTGTGCAGAAGAAGAACAACAAGAAGAAGAAATATCTCGAAATATGTCCGTCAGGCCCCTTCCCTTGAGATATATCTGCAAATATCTCGGAAACGAAGCGAGCTATGGCAAAATATTAAGAGACCTTTTTTGTAGAGAATTCTGTTTCCTACAATTTATGCTCTATGATATTTTTTGATAAGAAGCGTAGTTTTCGAGATATATCGAGATATTTAAAAGTTCAGAAGCCGCACCAACATAATAGGGATACAGAAACACCGTGGCCCCATTCTTTGAGATAACTCTGCACTATTGCGAGCTGCAAATGCCACTTCCAGCTTAGCTGTGCAGAGGAAGAACAACAAGAAGAAGAAATATCTCGAATTATGTCCGTCAGGCCAGTTCCTTTGAGCTGAATCTGCAAATATCTCGGAAACGAAGCGAGCTATGGCAAAATGTTAAGAGACGTTTTTTGTAGAGAATTATGTTTCCTACAATTTATGTTCTATGATATTTTTTGATCAGAAGCGTAGTTTTCGAGATATATCGAGATATTTAAAAGTTCCGAAGCCGCACCAACATAATAGGGATACAGAAACACCGTGGCCCCTTTCTTTGAGATAACTCTGCACTAGTGCGAGCCGCAAATGCCACTTCCAGCTTAGCTGTGCAGAAGAAGAACAACAAGAAGAAGAAATATCTCGAAATATGTCCGTCAGGCCCCTTCCCTTGAGATAAATCTGCAAATATCTCGGAAACGAAGCGAGCTATGGCAAAATGTTAAGAGACCTTTTTTGTAGAGAATTAAGTTTCCTACTTTTTATCTTCTATGATATTTTTTGATCAGATGCGTAGTTCTCGAGATATATCAAGATATTTAAAAGTTCCGAAGCCGCACCAACATAATAGAGATACAGAAACACCGTGGCCCCTTTCTTTGAGATAACTCTGCACTATTGCGAGCTGTAAATGCCACTTCCAGCTTAGCTGTGCAGAAGAAGAACAACAAGAAGAAGAAATATCTCGAAATATGTCCGTCAGGCCCCTTCCCTTGAGATATATCTGCAAATATCTCGGAAACGAAGCGAGCTATGGCAAAATGTTAAGAGACCTTTTTTGTAGAGAATTATGTTTCCTACAATTTATATTGTATGATATTTTTTGATCAGAAGCGTAGTTTTCGAGATACATCGAGATATTTAAAAGTTCCGAAGCCGCACCAACATAATAGAGATACAGAAACACCGTGGCCCCTTTCTTTGAGATAACTCTGCACTAGTGCGAGCCGCAAATGCCACTTCCAGCTTAGCTGTGGAGAAGAAGAACAACAAGAAGAAGAAATATCTCGAAATATGTCCGTCAGGCCCCTTCCCTTGAGATATATCTGCAAATATCTCGGAAACGAAGCGAGCTATGGCAAAATGTTAAGAGACCTTTTTTGTAGAGAATTATGTTTCCTACAATTTATGCTCTATGATATTTTTTGATCAGAAGCGTAGTTTTCGAGATACATCGAGATATTTAAAAGTTCCGAAGCCGCACCAACATAATAGAGATACAGAAACGCCGTGGCCCCTTTCTTTGAGATAACTCTGCACTAGTGCGAGCCGCAATTGCCACTTCCAGCTTAGCTGTGCAGAAGAAGAACAACAAGAAGAAGAAATATCTCGAAATATGTCCGTCAGGCCCCTTCCCTTGAGATAAATCTGCAAATATCTCGGAAACGAAGCGAGCTATGGCAAAATGTTAAGAGACCTTTTTTATAGAGAATTAAGTTTCCTACTTTTTATCTTCTATGATATTTTTTGATCAGATGCGTAGTTCTCGAGATATATCAAGATATTTAAAAGTTCCGAAGCCGCACCAACATAATAGAGATACAGAAACACCGTGGCCCCTCTCTTTGAGATAACTCTGCACTATCGCGAGCTGGAAATGCCACTTCCAGTTTAGCTGTGCAGAAGAAGAACAACAAGAAGAAGAAATATCTCGAAATATGTCCGTTAGGCCCCTTCCCTTGAGATAAATCTGCAAATATCTCGGAAACGAAGCGGGCTATGGCAAAATGTTAAGAGACCTCTTTTGTAGAGAATTAAGTTTCCTACTTTTTATGTTCTATGATATTTTTTGATCAGAAGCGTAGTTTTCGAGATACATCGAGATATTTAAAAGTTCCGAAGCCGCACCAACATAATAGAGATACAGAAACACCGTGGCCCCTTTCTTTGAGATAACTCTGCACTAGTGCGAGCCGCAAATGCCACTTCCAGCTTAGCTGTGCAGAAGAAGAACAACAAGAAGAAGAAATATCTCGAAATATGTCCGTCAGGCCCCTTCCCTTGAGATATATCTGCAAATATCTCGGAAACGAAGCGAGCTATGGCAAAATGTTAAGAGACCTTTTTTGTAGAGAATTCTGTTTCCTACAATTTATGCTCTATGATATTTTTTGATCAGAAGCGTAGTTTTCGAGATATATCGAGATATTTAAAAGTTCCGAAGCCGCACCAACATAATAGAGATACAGAAACACCGTGGCCCCTTTCTTTGAGATAACTCTGCACTAGTGCGAGCCGTAAATGCCACTTCCAGCTTAGCTGTGCAGAAGAAGAACAACAAGAAGAAGAAATATCTCGAAATATGTCCGTCAGGCCCCATCCCGTGAGATAAATCTGCAAATATCTCGGAAACGAAGCGAGCTATGGCAAAATGTTAAGAGACCTTTTTTGTAGAGAATTAAGTTTCCTACTTTTTATCTTCCATGATATTTTTTGATCAGATGCGTAGTTCTCGAGATATATGAAGATATTAAAAGTTCCGAAGCCGCACCAACATAATAGAGATACAGAAACACCGTGGCCCCTTTCTTTGAGATAACTCTGCACTATTGCGAGCTGCAAATGCCACTTCCAGCTTAGCTGTGCAGAGGAAGAACAACAAGAAGAAGAAATATCTCGAAATATGTCCGTCAGGCCAGTTCCTTTGAGCTGAATCTGCAAATATCTCGGAAACGAAGCGAGCTATGGCAAAATGTTAAGAGACATTTTTTGTAGAGAATTAAGTTTCCTACTTTTTATCTTCTATGATATTTTTTGATCAGATGCGTAGTTCTCGAGATATATCAAGATATTTAAAAGTTCCGAAGCCGCACCAACATAATAGAGATACAGAAACACCGTGGCCCCTCTCTTTGAGATAACTCTGCACTATTGCGAGCTGCAAATGCCACTTCCAGCTTAGCTGTGCAGAAGAAGAACAACAAGAAGAAGAAATATCTCGAAATATGTCCGTCAGGCCAGTTCCTTTGAGCTGAATCTGCAAATATCTCGGAAACGAAGCGAGCTATGGCAAAATGTTAAGAGACGTTTTTTGTAGAGAATTATGTTTCCTACAATTTATGTTCTATGATATTTTTTGATCAGAAGCGTAGTTTTCGAGATATATCGAGATATTTAAAAGTTCCGAAGCCGCACCAACATAATAGAGATACAGAAACACCGTGGCCCCTTTCGTTGAGATAACTCTGCACTAGTGCGAGCCGCAAATGCCACTCCCAGCTTAGCTGTGCAGAAGAAGAACAACAAGAAGAAGAAATATCTCGAAATATGTCCGTCAGGCCCCTTCCCTTGAGATAAATCTGCACATATCTCGGAAACGAAGCGAGCTATGGCAAAATGTTAAGAGACGTTTTTTGTAGAGAATTATGTTTCCTACTATTTATGTTCTATGATATTTTTTGATCCGAAGCGTAGTTTTCGAGATATATCGAGATATTTAAAAGTTCCGAAGCCGCACCAACATAATAGGGATACAGAAACACCGTGGCCCCTTTCTTTGAGATAACTCTGCACTAGTGCGAGCCGCAAATGCCACTTCCAGCTTAGCTGTGCAGAAGAAGAACAACAAGAAGAAGAAGTATCTCGAAATATGTCCGTCAGGCCCGTTCCTTTGAGCTGAATCTGCAAATATCTCGGAAACGAAGCGAGCTATGGCAAAATGTTAAGAGACGTTTTTTGTAGAGAATTATCTTTCCTACAATTTATGTTCTATGATATTTTTTGATCAGAAGCGTAGTTTTCGAGATATATCGAGATATTTAAAAGTTCCGAAGCCGCACCAACATAATAGAGATACAGAAACACCGTGGCCCCTTTCTTTGAGATAACTCTGCACTATTGCGAGCTGTAAATGCCACTTCCAGCTTAGCTGTGCAGAAGAAGAACAACAAGAAGAAGAAATATCTCGAAATATGTCCGTCAGGCCCCTTCCCTTGAGATATATCTGCAAATATCTCGGAAACGAAGCGAGCTATGGCAAAATGTTAAGAGACGTTTTTTGTAGAGAATTATGTTTCCTACAATTTATGTTCTATGATATTTTTTGATCAGAAGCGTAGTTTTCGAGATAAATCGAGATATTTAAAAGTTCCGAAGCCGCACCAACATAATAGAGATACAGAAACACCGTGGCCCCTTTCGTTGAGATAACTCTGCACTAGTGCGAGCCGCAAATGCCACTTCCAGCTTAGCTGTGCAGAAGAAGAACAACAAGAAGAAGAAATATCTCGAAATATGTCCGTCAGGCCCCTTCCCTTGAGATAAATCTGCACATATCTCGGAAACGAAGCGAGCTATGGCAAAATGTTAAGAGACGTTTTTTGTAGAGAATTATGTTTCCTACTATTTATGTTCTATGATATTTTTTGATCCGAAGCGTAGTTTTCGAGATATATCGAGATATTTAAAAGTTCCGAAGCCGCACCAACATAATAGGGATACAGAAACACCGTGGCCCCTTTCTTTGAGATAACTCTGCACTAGTGCGAGCCGCAAATGCCACTTCCAGCTTAGCTGTGCAGAAGAAGAACAACAGGAAGAAGAAATATCTCGAAATATTTCCGTTAGGCTCCTTCCCTTGAGATAAATCTGCAAATATCTCGGAAACGAAGCGACCTATGGCAAAATGTTCAGAGACCTTTTTTGTAGAGAATTAAGTTTCCTACTTTTTATGTTCTATGATATTTTTTGATCAGATGCGTAGTTCTCGAGATATATCAAGATATTTAAAAGTTCCGAAGCCGCACCAACATAATAGAGATACAGAAACACCGTGGCCCCTTTCTTTGAGATAACTCTGCACTATTGCGAGCTGTAAATGCCACTTCCAGCTTAGCTGTGCAGAAGAAGAACAACAAGAAGAAGAAATATCTCGAAATATGTCCGTCAGGCCCCTTCCCTTGAGATAATTCTGCAAATATCTCGGAAACGAAGCGAGCTATGGCAAAATGTTAAGAGACCTTTTTTGTAGAGAATTATGTTTCCTACAATTTATGTTCTATGATATTTTTTGATCAGAAGCGTAGTTTTCGAGATATATCGAGATACTTAAAAGTTCCGAAGCCGCACCAACATAATAGAGATACAGAAACACCGTGGCCCCTTTCTTTGAGATAACTCTGCACTAGTGCAAGCCGCAAATGCCACTTCCAGCTTAGCTGTGCAGAAGAAGAACAACAAGAAGAAGAAATATCTCGAAATATGTCCGACAGGCCCCTTCCCTTGAGATAAATCTGCAAATATCTCGGAAACGAAGCGAGCTATGGCGAAATGTTAAGAGACCTTTTTTGTAGAGAATTAAGTTTCCTACTTTTTATCTTCTATGATATTTTTTGATCAGATGCGTAGTTCTCGAGATATATCAAGATATTTAAAAGTTCCGAAGCCGCACCAACATAATAGAGATACAGAAACACCGTGGCCCCTCTCTTTGAGATAACTCTGCACTATTGCGAGCTGCAAATGCCACTTCCAGCTTAGCTGTGCAGAAGAAGAACAACAAGAAGAAGAAATATCTCGAAATATGTCCGTCAGGCCAGTTCCTTTGAGCTGAATCTGCAAATATCTCGGAAAGGAAGCGAGCTATGGCAAAATGTTAAGAGACGTTTTTTGTAGAGAATTATATTTCCTACAATTTATGTTCTATGATATTTTTCGATCAGAGGCGTAGTTCTCGAGATATATCAAGATATTTAAAAGTTCCGAAGCCGCACCAACATAATAGAGATACAGAAACACCGTGGCCCCTCTCATTGAGATAACTCTGCACGATTGCGAGCTGGAAATGCCACTTCCAGTTTAGCTGTGCAGAAGAAGAACAACAAGAAGAAGAAATATCTCGAAATATGTCCGTCAGGCCCCTTCCCTTGAGATAAATCTGCAAATATCTCGGAAACGAAGCGAGCTACGGCAAAATGTTAAGTGACCTTTTTTGTAGAAAATTAGGTTTCCTACTTTTTATGTTCTATGATATTTTTTGATCAGATGCGTAGTTCTCGAGATATATCAAGATATTTAAAAGCTCCGTAGCTGCGCCAACATAATAGAGGTACAGAAACACCGTGGCCCCTTTCTTTGAGATAACTCTGCACTATTGCGAGCTGCAAATGCCACTTCCAGCTTAGCTGTGCAGAAGAAGAACAACAAGAATAAGAAATATTTCGAAATATGTCCGTCAGGCCCCTTCCCTTGAGATAAATCTGCAAATATCTCGGAAACGAAGCGAGCTACGGCAAAATGTTAAGAGACCTTTTTTGTAGAAAATTAGGTTTCCTACTTTTTATGTTCTATGATATTTTTTGATCAGATGCGTAGTTCTCGAGATATATCAAGATATTTAAAAGTTCCGTAGCTGCACCAACATAATAGAGGTACAGAAACACCGTGGCCCCTTTCTTTGAGATAACTCTGCACTATTACGAGCTGCAAATGCCACTTCCAGCTTAGCTGTGCAGAGGAAGAACAACAAGAAGAAGAAGTATCTCGAAATATGTCCGTCAGGCCCGTTCCTTTGAGCTGTATCTGCAAATATCTCGGAAACGAAGCGAGCTATGGCAAAATGCTAAGAGACGTTTCTTGTAGAGAATTATGTTTCCTACAATTTATGTTCTATGATATTTTTTGATCAGAAGCGTAGTTTTCGAGATATATCGAGATATTTAAAAGTTCCGAAGCCGCACCAACATAATAGAGATACAGAAACACCGTGGCCCCTTTCTTTGAGATAACTCTGCACTATTGCGCGCTGCAAATGCCACTTCCAGCTTAGCTGTGCAGAAGAAGAACAACAAGAAAAAGAAATATCTCGAAATATGTCCGTCAGGCCCCTTCCCTTGAGATAAATCTGCAAATATCTCGGAAACGAAGCGAGCTATGGCAAAATGTTAAGAGACCTTTTTTGTAGAGAATTAAGTTTCCTACTTTTTATGTTCTACGATATTTTTTGATCAGATGCGTAGTTCTCGAGATATATCAAGATATTTAAAAGTTCCGAAGCCGCACCAACATAATAGAGATACAGAAACACCGTGGCCCCTTTCTTTGAGGTAACTCTGCACTATTGCGAGCTGCAAATGCCACTTCCAGCTTAGCTGTGCAGAAGAAGAACAACAAGAAGAAGAAATATCTCGAAATATGTCCGTCAGGCCCCTTCCCTTGAGATAAATCTGCAAATATCTCGGAAACCAAGCGAGCTATCGCAAAATGTTAAGAGACCTTATTTGTAGAGAATTAAGTTTCCTACTTTTTATGTTCTACGATATTTTTTGATCAGATGCGTAGTTCTCGAGATATATCAAGATATTTAAAAGTTCCGAAGCCGCACCAACATAATAGAGATACAGAAACACCGTGGCCCCTTTCTTTGAGATAACTCTGCACTATTGCAAGCTGCAAATGCCACTTCCAGCTTAGCTGTGCAGAAGAAGAACAACAAGAAGAAGAAATATCTGGAAATATGTCCGTCAGGCCCCTTCCCTTGAGATTAATCTGCAAATATCTCGGAAACGAAGCGAGCTACGGCAAAATGTTAAGAGACCTTTTTTGTAGAAAATTAGGATTCCTACTTTTTATGTTCTATGATATTTTTTGATCAGATGCGTAGTTCACGAGATATATCCTGATATTTAAAAGTTCCGAAGCGGCACCAACATAATAGAGATACAGAAACACCGTGGCCCCTTTCTTTGAGGTAACTCTGCACTATTGCGAGCTGCAAATGCCACTTCCAGCTTAGCTGCGCAGAAGAAGAACAACAAGAAGAAGAAATATCTCGAAATATGTCCGTCAGGCCCCTTCCCTTGAGATAAATCTGCAAATATCTCGGAAACGAAGCGAGCTATGGCAAAATGTTAAGAGACCTTTTTTGTAGAGAATTAAGTTTTCTACTTTTTATGTTCTATGATATTTTCTGATCAGATGCGTAGTTCTCGAGATATATCAAGATATTTAAAAGTTCCGAAGCCTCACCAACATAATAGAGATACAGAAACACAGTGGCCCCTTTCTTTGAGATAACTCTGCACTACTGCGAGCTGCAAATGCCACTTCCATCTTAGCCGTGCAGAAGAAGAACAACAAGAAGAAGAAATATCTCGAAATATGTCCGTCAGGCCCCTTCCCTTGAGATAAATCTGCAAATATCTCGGAAACGAAGCGAGCTATGGCAAAATGTTAAGAGACCATTTTTGTAGAGAATTAAGTTTCCTACTTTTTATGTTCTATGATATTTTTTGATCAGATGCGTAGTTCTCGAGATATATCCTGATATTTAAAAGTTCCGAAGCGGCACCAACATAATAGAGATACAGAAACACCGTGGCCCCTTTCTTTGAGGTAACTCTGCACTATTGCGAGCTGCAAATGCCACTTCCAGCTTAGCTGTGCAGAAGAAGAACAACAAGAAGAAGGAATATCTCGAAATATGTCCGTCAGGCCCCTTCCCTTGAGATAAATCTGCAAATATCTCGGAAACCAAGCGAGCTATGGCAAAATGTTTAGAGACCTTATTTGTAGAGAATTAAGTTTCCTACTTTTTATGTTCTACGATATTTTTTGATCAGATGCGTAGTTCTCGAGATATATCAAGATATTTAAAAGTTCCGAAGCCGCACCAACATAATAGAGATACAGAAACACCGTGGCCCCTTTCTTTGAGATAACTCTGCACTATTGCGAGCTGCAAATGCCACTTCCAGCTTAGCTGTGCAGAAGAAGAACAACAAGAAGAAGAATTATCTCGAAATATGTCCGTCAGGCCCCTTCCCTTGAGATAAATCTGCAAATATCTCGGAAACGAAGCGAGCTACGGCAAAATGTTAAGAGACCTTTTTTGTAGAAAATTAGGTTTCCTACTTTTTATGTTCTATGATATTTTTTGATCAGATGCGTAGTTCTCGAGATATATCAAGATATTTAAAAGTTCCGAAGCCGCCCCAACATAATAGAGATACAGAAACACCGTGGCCCCTTTCTTTGCGATAACTCTGCACTATTGCGAGCTGCAAATGCCACTTCCAGCTTAGCTGTGCAGAAGAAGAATAACAAGAAGAAGAAATATCTGGAAATGTGTCCGTCAGGCCCCTTCCCTTGAGATAAATCTGCAAATATCTCGGAAACGATGCCAGCTATGGGAAAATGTTAAGAGACCTTTTTTGTAGAAAATTAGGATTCCTACTTTTTATGTTCTATGATATTTTGTGAACAGATGCGTAGTTCTCGAGATATATCAAGATATTTAAAAGTTCCGAAGCCGCACCAACATAATAGAGATACAGAAACACCGTGGCCCCTTTCTTTGAGATAACTCTGCACTATTGCGAGCTGCAAATGCCACTTCCAGCTTAGCTGTGCAGAAGAAGAACAACAAGAAGAAGAAATATCTGGAAATATGTCCGTCAGGCCCCTTCCCTTGAGATAAATCTGCAAATATCTCGGAAACGAAGCGAGCTACGGCAAAATGTTAAGAGACCTTTTTTGTAGAAAATTAGGATTCCTACTTTTTATGTTCTATGATATTTTTTGAACAGATGCGTAGTTCTCGAGATATATCAAGATATTTAAAAGTTCCGAAGCCGCACCAACATAATAGAGATACAGAAACTCCGTGGCCCCTTTCTTTGAGATAACTCTGCACTATTGCGAGCTGCAAATGCCACTTCCAGCTTAGCTGTGCAGAAGAAGAACAACAAGAAGAAGAAATATCTCGAAATATGTCCGTCAGGCCCCTTCCCTTGAGATAAATCTGCAAATATCTCGGAAACGAAGCGAGCTATGGCAAAATGTTAAGAGACCTTTTTTGTAGAGAATTATGTTTCCTACAATTTACGTTCTCTGATATTTTTTGATCAGAAGCGTAGTTTTCGAGATATATCGAGATATTTAAAAGTTCCGAAGCCGCACCAACATAATAGAGATACAGAAACACCGTGGCCCCTTTCTTTGAGATAACTCTGCACTATTGCGACCTGCAAATGCCACTTCCAGCTTAGCTGTGCAGAAGAGGAACAACAAGAAGAAGAAATATCTCGAAATATGTCCGTCAGGCCCCTTCCCTTGAGCTAAATCTGCAAATATCTCGGAAACGATGCCAGCTATGGGAAAATGTTAAGAGACCTTTTTTGTAGAGAATTAAGTTTCCTACTTTTTATGTTCTATGATATTTTTTGATCAGATGCGTAGTTCTCGAGATATATCAAGATATTTAAAAGCTCCGAAGCTGCACCAACATAATAGAGGTACAGAAACACCGTGGCCCCTTCCTTTGAGATAACTCTGCACTATTGCGAGCTGCAAATGCCACTTCCAGCTTAGCTGTGCAGAAGAAGAACAACAAGAATAAGAAATATTTCGAAATATGTATGTCAGGCCCCTTCCCTTGAGATAAATCTGCAAATATCTCGGAAACGAAGCGAGCTACGACAAAATGTTAAGAGACCTTTTTTGTAGAAAATTAGGTTTCCTACTTTTTATGTTCTATGATATTTTTTGATCAGATGCGTAGTTCTCGAGATATATCAAGATATTTAAAAGTTCCGAAGCCGCACCAACATAATAGAGATACAGAAACACCGTGGCCCCTTTCTTTGCGATAACTCTGCACTATTGCGAGCTGCAAATGCCACTTCCAGCTTAGCTGGCAGAAGAAGAACAACAAGAAGAAGAAATATCTCGAAATATGTCCGTTAGGCCCCTTCCCTTGAGATAAACCTGCAAATATCTCGGAAACGATGCCAGCTATGGGAAAATGTTAAGAGACCTTTTTTGTAGAAAATTAGGATTCCTACTTTTTATGTTCTATGATATTTTGTGAACAGATGCGTAGTTCTCGAGATATATCAAGATATTTAAAAGTTCCGAAGCCGCACCAACATAATAGAGATACAGAAACACCGTGGCCCCTTTCGTTGAGATAACTCTGCACTAGTGCGAGCCGCAAATGCCACTCCCAGCTTAGCTGTGCAGAAGAAGAACAACAAGAAGAAGAAATATCTCGAAATATGTCCGTCAGGCCCCTTCCCTTGAGATAAATCTGCACATATCTCGGAAACGAAGCGAGCTATGGCAAAATGTTAAGAGACGTTTTTTGTAGAGAATTATGTTTCCTACTATTTATGTTCTATGATATTTTTTGATCCGAAGCGTAGTTTTCGAGATATATCGAGATATTTAAAAGTTCCGAAGCCGCACCAACATAATAGGGATACAGAAACACCGTGGCCCCTTTCTTTGAGATAACTCTGCACTAGTGCGAGCCGCAAATGCCACTTCCAGCTTAGCTGTGCAGAAGAAGAACAACAAGAAGAAGAAGTATCTCGAAATATGTCCGTCAGGCCCGTTCCTTTGAGCTGAATCTGCAAATATCTCGGAAACGAAGCGAGCTATGGCAAAATGTTAAGAGACGTTTTTTGTAGAGAATTATCTTTCCTACAATTTATGTTCTATGATATTTTTTGATCAGAAGCGTAGTTTTCGAGATATATCGAGATATTTAAAAGTTCCGAAGCCGCACCAACATAATAGAGATACAGAAACACCGTGGCCCCTTTCTTTGAGATAACTCTGCACTATTGCGAGCTGTAAATGCCACTTCCAGCTTAGCTGTGCAGAAGAAGAACAACAAGAAGAAGAAATATCTCGAAATATGTCCGTCAGGCCCCTTCCCTTGAGATATATCTGCAAATATCTCGGAAACGAAGCGAGCTATGGCAAAATGTTAAGAGACGTTTTTTGTAGAGAATTATGTTTCCTACAATTTATGTTCTATGATATTTTTTGATCAGAAGCGTAGTTTTCGAGATAAATCGAGATATTTAAAAGTTCCGAAGCCGCACCAACATAATAGAGATACAGAAACACCGTGGCCCCTTTCGTTGAGATAACTCTGCACTAGTGCGAGCCGCAAATGCCACTTCCAGCTTAGCTGTGCAGAAGAAGAACAACAAGAAGAAGAAATATCTCGAAATATGTCCGTCAGGCCCCTTCCCTTGAGATAAATCTGCACATATCTCGGAAACGAAGCGAGCTATGGCAAAATGTTAAGAGACGTTTTTTGTAGAGAATTATGTTTCCTACTATTTATGTTCTATGATATTTTTTGATCCGAAGCGTAGTTTTCGAGATATATCGAGATATTTAAAAGTTCCGAAGCCGCACCAACATAATAGGGATACAGAAACACCGTGGCCCCTTTCTCTGAGATAACTCTGCACTAGTGCGAGCCGCAAATGCCACTTCCAGCTTAGCTGTGCAGAAGAAGAACAACAAGAAGAAGAAATATCTCGAAATATGTCCGTCAGGCCCCTTCCCTTGAGATAAATCTGCAAATATCTCGGAAGCGAAGCGAGCTATGGCAAAATGTTAAGAGACCTTTTTTGTAGAGAATTAAGTTTCCTACTTTTTATCTTCTATGATATTTTTTGATCAGATGCGTAGTTTTCGAGATATATCAAGATATTTAAAAGTTCCGAAGCCGCACCAACATAATAGGGATACAGAAACACCGTGGCCCCTTTCTTTGAGATAACTCTGCACTAGTGCGAGCCGCAAATGCCACTTCCAGCTTAGCTGTGCAGAAGAAGAACAACAGGAAGAAGAAATATCTCGAAATATTTCCGTTAGGCTCCTTCCCTTGAGATAAATCTGCAAATATCTCGGAAACGAAGCGACCTATGGCAAAATGTTCAGAGACCTTTTTTGTAGAGAATTAAGTTTCCTACTTTTTATGTTCTATGATATTTTTTGATCAGATGCGTAGTTCTCGAGATATATCAAGATATTTAAAAGTTCCGAAGCCGCACCAACATAATAGAGATACAGAAACACCGTGGCCCCTTTCTTTGAGATAACTCTGCACTATTGCGAGCTGTAAATGCCACTTCCAGCTTAGCTGTGCAGAAGAAGAACAACAAGAAGAAGAAATATCTCGAAATATGTCCGTCAGGCCCCTTCCCTTGAGATAATTCTGCAAATATCTCGGAAACGAAGCGAGCTATGGCAAAATGTTAAGAGACCTTTTTTGTAGAGAATTATGTTTCCTACAATTTATGTTCTATGATATTTTTTGATCAGAAGCGTAGTTTTCGAGATATATCGAGATACTTAAAAGTTCCGAAGCCGCACCAACATAATAGAGATACAGAAACACCGTGGCCCCTTTCTTTGAGATAACTCTGCACTAGTGCAAGCCGCAAATGCCACTTCCAGCTTAGCTGTGCAGAAGAAGAACAACAAGAAGAAGAAATATCTCGAAATATGTCCGACAGGCCCCTTCCCTTGAGATAAATCTGCAAATATCTCGGAAACGAAGCGAGCTATGGCGAAATGTTAAGAGACCTTTTTTGTAGAGAATTAAGTTTCCTACTTTTTATCTTCTATGATATTTTTTGATCAGATGCGTAGTTCTCGAGATATATCAAGATATTTAAAAGTTCCGAAGCCGCACCAACATAATAGAGATACAGAAACACCGTGGCCCCTCTCTTTGAGATAACTCTGCACTATTGCGAGCTGCAAATGCCACTTCCAGCTTAGCTGTGCAGAAGAAGAACAACAAGAAGAAGAAATATCTCGAAATATGTCCGTCAGGCCAGTTCCTTTGAGCTGAATCTGCAAATATCTCGGAAAGGAAGCGAGCTATGGCAAAATGTTTAGAGACGTTTTTTGTAGAGAATTATATTTCCTACAATTTATGTTCTATGATATTTTTCGATCAGAGGCGTAGTTCTCGAGATATATCAAGATATTTAAAAGTTCCGAAGCCGCACCAACATAATAGAGATACAGAAACACCGTGGCCCCTCTCATTGAGATAACTCTGCACGATTGCGAGCTGGAAATGCCACTTCCAGTTTAGCTGTGCAGAAGAAGAACAACAAGAAGAAGAAATATCTCGAAATATGTCCGTCAGGCCCCTTCCCTTGAGATAAATCTGCAAATATCTCGGAAACGAAGCGAGCTACGGCAAAATGTTAAGTGACCTTTTTTGTAGAAAATTAGGTTTCCTACTTTTTATGTTCTATGATATTTTTTGATCAGATGCGTAGTTCTCGAGATATATCAAGATATTTAAAAGCTCCGTAGCTGCGCCAACATAATAGAGGTACAGAAACACCGTGGCCCCTTTCTTTGAGATAACTCTGCACTATTGCGAGCTGCAAATGCCACTTCCAGCTTAGCTGTGCAGAAGAAGAACAACAAGAATAAGAAATATTTCGAAATATGTCCGTCAGGCCCCTTCCCTTGAGATAAATCTGCAAATATCTCGGAAACGAAGCGAGCTACGGCAAAATGTTAAGAGACCTTTTTTGTAGAAAATTAGGTTTCCTACTTTTTATGTTCTATGATATTTTTTGATCAGATGCGTAGTTCTCGAGATATATCAAGATATTTAAAAGTTCCGTTTGCTGCACCAACATAATAGAGGTACAGAAACACCGTGGCCCCTTTCTTTGAGATAACTCTGCACTATTACGAGCTGCAAATGCCACTTCCAGCTTAGCTGTGCAGAGGAAGAACAACAAGAAGAAGAAGTATCTCGAAATATGTCCGTCAGGCCCGTTCCTTTGAGCTGTATCTGCAAATATCTCGGAAACGAAGCGAGCTATGGCAAAATGCTAAGAGACGTTTCTTGTAGAGAATTATGTTTCCTACAATTTATGTTCTATGATATTTTTTGATCAGAAGCGTAGTTTTCGAGATATATCGAGATATTTAAAAGTTCCGAAGCCGCACCAACATAATAGAGATACAGAAACACCGTGGCCCCTTTCTTTGAGATAACTCTGCACTATTGCGCGCTGCAAATGCCACTTCCAGCTTAGCTGTGCAGAAGAAGAACAACAAGAAAAAGAAATATCTCGAAATATGTCCGTCAGGCCCCTTCCCTTGAGATAAATCTGCAAATATCTCGGAAACGAAGCGAGCTATGGCAAAATGTTAAGAGACCTTTTTTGTAGAGAATTAAGTTTCCTACTTTTTATGTTCTACGATATTTTTTGATCAGATGCGTAGTTCTCGAGATATATCAAGATATTTAAAAGTTCCGAAGCCGCACCAACATAATAGAGATACAGAAACACCGTGGCCCCTTTCTTTGAGGTAACTCTGCACTATTGCGAGCTGCAAATGCCACTTCCAGCTTAGCTGTGCAGAAGAAGAACAACAAGAAGAAGAAATATCTCGAAATATGTCCGTCAGGCCCCTTCCCTTGAGATAAATCTGCAAATATCTCGGAAACCAAGCGAGCTATCGCAAAATGTTAAGAGACCTTATTTGTAGAGAATTAAGTTTCCTACTTTTTATGTTCTACGATATTTTTTGATCAGATGCGTAGTTCTCGAGATATATCAAGATATTTAAAAGTTCCGAAGCCGCACCAACATAATAGAGATACAGAAACACCGTGGCCCCTTTCTTTGAGATAACTCTGCACTATTGCAAGCTGCAAATGCCACTTCCAGCTTAGCTGTGCAGAAGAAGAACAACAAGAAGAAGAAATATCTGGAAATATGTCCGTCAGGCCCCTTCCCTTGAGATTAATCTGCAAATATCTCGGAAACGAAGCGAGCTACGGCAAAATGTTAAGAGACCTTTTTTGTAGAAAATTAGGATTCCTACTTTTTATGTTCTATGATATTTTTTGATCAGATGCGTAGTTCACGAGATATATCCTGATATTTAAAAGTTCCGAAGCGGCACCAACATAATAGAGATACAGAAACACCGTGGCCCCTTTCTTTGAGGTAACTCTGCACTATTGCGAGCTGCAAATGCCACTTCCAGCTTAGCTGCGCAGAAGAAGAACAACAAGAAGAAGAAATATCTCGAAATATGTCCGTCAGGCCCCTTCCCTTGAGATAAATCTGCAAATATCTCGGAAACGAAGCGAGCTATGGCAAAATGTTAAGAGACCTTTTTTGTAGAGAATTAAGTTTTCTACTTTTTATGTTCTATGATATTTTCTGATCAGATGCGTAGTTCTCGAGATATATCAAGATATTTAAAAGTTCCGAAGCCTCACCAACATAATAGAGATACAGAAACACAGTGGCCCCTTTCTTTGAGATAACTCTGCACTACTGCGAGCTGCAAATGCCACTTCCATCTTAGCCGTGCAGAAGAAGAACAACAAGAAGAAGAAATATCTCGAAATATGTCCGTCAGGCCCCTTCCCTTGAGATAAATCTGCAAATATCTCGGAAACGAAGCGAGCTATGGCAAAATGTTAAGAGACCATTTTTGTAGAGAATTAAGTTTCCTACTTTTTATGTTCTATGATATTTTTTGATCAGATGCGTAGTTCTCGAGATATATCCTGATATTTAAAAGTTCCGAAGCGGCACCAACATAATAGAGATACAGAAACACCGTGGCCCCTTTCTTTGAGGTAACTCTGCACTATTGCGAGCTGCAAATGCCACTTCCAGCTTAGCTGTGCAGAAGAAGAACAACAAGAAGAAGGAATATCTCGAAATATGTCCGTCAGGCCCCTTCCCTTGAGATAAATCTGCAAATATCTCGGAAACCAAGCGAGCTATGGCAAAATGTTTAGAGACCTTATTTGTAGAGAATTAAGTTTCCTACTTTTTATGTTCTACGATATTTTTTGATCAGATGCGTAGTTCTCGAGATATATCAAGATATTTAAAAGTTCCGAAGCCGCACCAACATAATAGAGATACAGAAACACCGTGGCCCCTTTCTTTGAGATAACTCTGCACTATTGCGAGCTGCAAATGCCACTTCCAGCTTAGCTGTGCAGAAGAAGAACAACAAGAAGAAGAATTATCTCGAAATATGTCCGTCAGGCCCCTTCCCTTGAGATAAATCTGCAAATATCTCGGAAACGAAGCGAGCTACGGCAAAATGTTAAGAGACCTTTTTTGTAGAAAATTAGGTTTCCTACTTTTTATGTTCTATGATATTTTTTGATCAGATGCGTAGTTCTCGAGATATATCAAGATATTTAAAAGTTCCGAAGCCGCCCCAACATAATAGAGATACAGAAACACCGTGGCCCCTTTCTTTGCGATAACTCTGCACTATTGCGAGCTGCAAATGCCACTTCCAGCTTAGCTGTGCAGAAGAAGAATAACAAGAAGAAGAAATATCTGGAAATGTGTCCGTCAGGCCCCTTCCCTTGAGATAAATCTGCAAATATCTCGGAAACGATGCCAGCTATGGGAAAATGTTAAGAGACCTTTTTTGTAGAAAATTAGGATTCCTACTTTTTATGTTCTATGATATTTTGTGAACAGATGCGTAGTTCTCGAGATATATCAAGATATTTAAAAGTTCCGAAGCCGCACCAACATAATAGAGATACAGAAACACCGTGGCCCCTTTCTTTGAGATAACTCTGCACTATTGCGAGCTGCAAATGCCACTTCCAGCTTAGCTGTGCAGAAGAAGAACAACAAGAAGAAGAAATATCTGGAAATATGTCCGTCAGGCCCCTTCCCTTGAGATAAATCTGCAAATATCTCGGAAACGAAGCGAGCTACGGCAAAATGTTAAGAGACCTTTTTTGTAGAAAATTAGGATTCCTACAATTTACGTTCTCTGATATTTTTTGATCAGAAGCGTAGTTTTCGAGATATATCGAGATATTTAAAAGTTCCGAAGCCGCACCAACATAATAGAGATACAGAAACACCGTGGCCCCTTTCTTTGAGATAACTCTGCACTATTGCGACCTGCAAATGCCACTTCCAGCTTAGCTGTGCAGAAGAGGAACAACAAGAAGAAGAAATATCTCGAAATATGTCCGTCAGGCCCCTTCCCTTGAGCTAAATCTGCAAATATCTCGGAAACGATGCCAGCTATGGGAAAATGTTAAGAGACCTTTTTTGTAGAGAATTAAGTTTCCTACTTTTTATGTTCTATGATATTTTTTGATCAGATGCGTAGTTCTCGAGATATATCAAGATATTTAAAAGCTCCGAAGCTGCACCAACATAATAGAGGTACAGAAACACCGTGGCCCCTTCCTTTGAGATAACTCTGCACTATTGCGAGCTGCAAATGCCACTTCCAGCTTAGCTGTGCAGAAGAAGAACAACAAGAATAAGAAATATTTCGAAATATGTATGTCAGGCCCCTTCCCTTGAGATAAATCTGCAAATATCTCGGAAACGAAGCGAGCTACGACAAAATGTTAAGAGACCTTTTTTGTAGAAAATTAGGTTTCCTACTTTTTATGTTCTATGATATTTTTTGATCAGATGCGTAGTTCTCGAGATATATCAAGATATTTAAAAGTTCCGAAGCCGCACCAACATAATAGAGATACAGAAACACCGTGGCCCCTTTCTTTGCGATAACTCTGCACTATTGCGAGCTGCAAATGCCACTTCCAGCTTAGCTGGCAGAAGAAGAACAACAAGAAGAAGAAATATCTCGAAATATGTCCGTTAGGCCCCTTCCCTTGAGATAAACCTGCAAATATCTCGGAAACGAAGCGAGCTATGGCAAAATGTTAAGAGACCTTTTTTGTAGAGAATTAAGTTTCCTACTTTTTATGTTCTATGATATTTTTTGATCAGATGCGTAGTTCTCGAGATATATCAAGATATTTAAAAGTTCCGAAGCCGCACCAACATAATAGAGATACAGAAACACCGTGGCCCCTTTCTTTGAGATAACTCTGCACTAGTGCGAGCCGCAAATGCCACTTCCAGCTTAGCTGTGCAGAAGAAGAACAACAAGAAGAAGAAATATCTCGAAATATGTCCGTCAGGCCCCTTGCCTTGAGATAAATCTGCAAATATCTCGGAAACGAAGCGAGCTATGGCAAAATGTTAAGAGACCTTTTTTGTAGAGAATTAAGCTTCCTACTTTTTATCTTCTATGATATTTTTTGATCAGATGCGTAGTTCTCGAGATATATCAAGATATTTAAAAGTTCCGAAGCCGCACCAACATAATAGAGATACAGAAACACCGTGGCCCCTTTCTTTGAGATAACTCTGCACTATTGCGAGCTGTAAATGCCACTTCCAGCTTAGCTGTGCAGAAGAAGAACAACAAGAAGAAGAAATATCTCGAAATATGTCCGTCAGGCCCCTTCCCTTGAGATATATCTGCAAATATCTCGGAAACGAAGTGAGCTATGGCAAAATGTTAAGAGACCTTTTTTGTAGAGAATTATGTTTCCTACAATTTATGTTCTATGATATTTTTTGATCAGAATCGTAGTTTTCGAGATATATCGAGATACTTAAAAGTTCCGAAGCCGCACCAACATAATAGAGATACAGAAACACCGTGGCCCCTTTCTTTGAGATAACTCTGCACTAGTGCGAGCCGCAAATGCCACTTCCAGCTTAGCTGTGCAGAAGAAGAACAACAAGAAGAAGAAATATCTCGAAATATGTCCGTCAGGCCCCTTCCCTTGAGATAAATCTGCAAATATCTCGGAAACGAAGCGAGCTATGGCAAAATGTTAAGAGACCTTTTTTGTAGAGAATTAAGTTTCCTACTTTTTATCTTCTACGATATTTTTTGATCAGATGCGTAGTTCTCGAGATATATCAAGATATTTAAAAGTTCCGAAGCCGCACCAACATAATAGAGATACAGAAACACCGTGGCCCCTTTCTTTGAGATAACTCTGCACTATTGCGAGCTGCAAATGCCACTTCCAGCTTAGCTGTGCAGAAGAAGAACAACAAGAAGAAGAAATATCTCGAAATATGTCCGTCAGGCCCCGTCCCTTGAGATATATCTGCAAATATCTCGGAAACGAAGTGAGCTATGGCAAAATGTTGAGAGACCTTTTTTGTAGAGAATTATGTTTTCTACAATTTATGTTCTATGATATTTTTTGATCAGAAGCGTAGTTTTCGAGATATATCGAGATATTTAAAAGTTCCGAAGCCGCACCATCATAATAGAGATACAGAAACACCGTGGCCCCTTTCTTTGAGATAACTCTGCAGTAGTGCGAGCCGCAAATGCCACTTCCAGCTTAGCTGTGCAGAAGAAGAACAACAAGAAGAAGAAATATCTCGAAATATGTCCGTCAGGCCCCTTCCCTTGAGATAAATCTGCAAATATCTCGGAAACGAAGCGAGCTATGGCAAAATGTTAAGAGACCTTTTTTGTAGAGAATTAAGTTTCCTACTTTTTATGTTCTATGATATTTTTTGATCAGATGCGCAGTTCTCGAGATATATCAAGATATTTAAAAGTTCCGAACCCGCACCAACATAATAGAGATACAGAAACACCGTGGCCCCTTTCTTTGAGATAACTCTGCACTATTGCGAGCTGCAAATGTCACTTCCAGCTTAGCTGTGCAGAAGAAGCACAACAAGAAGAAGAAATATCTCGAAATATGTCCGTTAGGCCCCTTCACTCGAGATAAATCTGCAAATATCTCGGAAACGGAGCGAGCTATGGCAAAATGTTAAGAGACCTTTTTTGTAGAGAATTATGTTTCCTACAATTTATGTTCTATGATTTTTTTTTGATCAGAAGCGTAGTTTTCGAGATATATCGAGATATTTAAAAGTTCCGAAGCCGCACCAACATAATAGAGATACAGAAACACCGTGGCCCCTTTCTTTGAGATAACTCTGCACTATTGCGAGCTGCAAATGCCACTTCCAGCTTAGCTGTGCAGAGGAAGAACAACAAGAAGAAGAAATATCTCGAAATATGTCCGTCAGGCCAGTTCCTTTGAGCTGAATCTGCAAATATCTCGGAAACGAAGCGAGCTATGGGAAAATGTTAAGAGACGTTTTTTGTAGAGAATTATGTTTCCTACAATTTATGTTCTATGATATTTTTTGATCAGAAGCGTAGTTTTCGAGATATATCGAGATATTTAAAAGTTCCGAAGCCGCACCAACATAATAGAGATACAGAAACACCGTGGCCCCTTTCTTTGAGATAACTCTGCACTAGTGCGAGCCGCAAATGCCACTTCCAGTTTAGCTGTGCAGAAGAAGAACAACAAGAAGAAGAAATATCTCGAAATATGTCCGTCAGGCCCCTTCCCTTGAGATAAATCTGCAAATATCTCGGAAACGAAGCGAGCTATGGCAAAATGTTAAGAGACCTTTTTTGTAGAGAATTAAGTTTGCTACTTTTTATCTTCTATGATATTTTTTGATCAGATGCGTAGTTCTCGAGATATATCAAGATATTTAAAAGTTCCGAAGCCGCACCAACATAATAGAGATACAGAAACACCGTGGCCCCTTTCTTTGAGATAACTCTGCACTATTGCGAGCTGCAAATGCCACTTCCAGCTTAGCTGTGCAGAAGAAGAATAACAAGAAGAAGAAATATCTCGAAATATGTCCGTCAGGCCCCTTCCCTTGAGATAAATCTGCAAATATCTCGGAAACGAAGCGAGCTATGGCAAAATGTTAAGAGACGTTTTTTTGTAGAGAATTATGTTTCCTACAATTTATGTTCTATGATATTTTTTGATCAGAAGCGTAGTTTTCGAGATATATCGAGATATTTAAAAGTTCCGAAGCCGCACCAACATAATAGAGATACAGAAACACCGTGGCCCCTTTCTTTGAGATAACTCTGCACTAATGCGAGCCGCAAATGCCACTTCCAGCTTAGCTGTGCAGAAGAAGAACAACAAGAAGAAGAAATATCTCGAAATATGTCCGTCAGGCCCCTTCCCTTGAGATAAATCTGCAAATATCTCGGAAACGAAGCGAGCTATGGCAAAATGTTGAGAGACCTTTTTTGTAGAGAATTAAGTTTCCTACTTTTTATCTTCTATGATATTTTTTGATCAGATGCGTAGTTCTCGAGATATATCAAGATATTTAAAAGTTCCGAAGCCGCACCAACATAATAGAGATACAGAAACACCGTGGCCCCTTTCTTTGATATAACTCTGCACTATTGCGAGCTGCAAATGTCACTTCCAGCTTAGCTGTGCAGAAGAAGAATAACAAGAAGAAGAAATATCTCGAAATATGTCCGTCAGGCCCCTTCCCTTGAGATAAATCTGCAGATATCTCGGAAACAAAGCGAGCTATGGCAAAATGTTAAGAGACCTTTTTTGTAGAGAATTAAGTTTCCTACTTTTTACCTTCTATGATATTTTTTGATCAGATGCGTAGTTCTCGAGATATATCAAGATATTTAAAAGTTCCGAAGCCGCACCAACATAATAGAGATACAGAAACAGCGTGGCCCCTCTCTTTGAGATAACTCTGCACTATTGCGAGCTGGAAATGCCACTTCCAGCTTAGCTGTGCAGAAGAAGAACAACAAGAAGAAGAAATATCTCGAAATATGTCCGTCAGGCCCCTTCCCTTGAGATATATCTGCAAATATCTCGGAAACGAAGTGAGCTATGGCAAAATGTTGAGAGACCTTTTTTGTAGAGAATTATGTTTCCTACAATTTATGTTCTATGATATTTTTTGATCAGAAGCGTAGTTTTCGAGATATATCGAGATATTTAAAAGTTCCGAAGCCGCACCAACATAATAGAGATACAGAAACACCGTGGCCCCTTTCTTTGAGATAACTCTGCACTAGTGCGAGCCGCAAATGCCACTTCCAGCTTAGCTGTGCAAGAGAAGAACAACAAGAAGAAGAAATATCTCGAAATATGTCCGTCAGGCCCCTTCCCTTGAGATAAATCTGCAAATATCTCGGAAAGGAAGCGAGCTATGGCAAAATGTTAAGAGACCTTTTTTGTAGAGAATTAAGTTTCCTACTTTTTATGTTCTATGATATTTTTTGATCAGAAGCGTAGTTTTCGAGATATATCGAGATGTTTAAAAGTTCCGAAGCCGCACCAACATAATAGAGATACAGAAACACCGTGGCCCCTTTCTTTGAGGTAACTCTGCACTAGTGCGAGCCGCAAATGCCACTTCCAGCTTAGCTGTGCAGAAGAAGAACAACAAGAAGAAGAAATATCTCGAAATATGTCCGTCAGGCCCCTTCCCTTGAGATAAATCTGCAAATATCTCGGAAACGAAGCGAGCTATTGCAAAATGTTAAGAGACCTTTTTTGTAGAGAATTAAGTTTGCTACTTTTTATCTTCTATGATATTTTTTGATCAGATGCGTAGTTCTCGAGATATATCAAGATATTTAAAAGTTCCGAAGCCGCACCAACATAATAGAGATACAGAAACACCGTGGCCCCTTTCTTTGAGATAACTCTGCACTATTGCGAACTGCAAATGCCACTTCCAGCTTAGCTGTGCAGAAGAAGAATAACAAGAAGAAGAAATATCTCGAAATATGTCCGTCAGGCCCCTTCCCTTGAGATAAATCTGCAAATATCTCGGAAACGAAGCGAGCTATGGCAAAATGTTAAGAGACCTTTTTTGTAGAGAATTAAGTTTGCTACTTTTTATGTTCTATGTTATTTTTTGATCAGATGCGTAGTTCTCGAGATATATCAAGATATTTAAAAGTTCCGAAGCCGCACCAACATAATAGAGATACAGAAACACCGTGGCCCCTTTCTTTGAGATAACTCTGCACTATTGCGAGCTGCAAATGCCACTTCCAGCTTAGCTGTGCAGAAGAAGAATAACAAGAAGAAGAAATATCTCGAAATATGTCCGTCAGGCCCCTTCCCTTGAGATAAATCTGCAAATATCTCGGAAACGAAGAGAGCTATGGCAAAATGTTAAGAGACCTTTTTTGTAGAGAATTAAGTTTCCTACTTTTCATGTTCTATGATATTTTTTGATCAGATGCGTAGTTCTCGAGATATATCAAGATATTTAAAAGTTCCGAAGCCGCACCAACATAATAGAGATACAGAAACACCGTGGCCCCTTTCTTTGAGATAACTCTGCACTATTGCGAGCTGTAAATGCCACTTCGAGCTTAGCTGTGCAGAAGAAGAACAACAAGAAGAAGAAATATCTCGAAATATGTCCGTCAGGCCCCTTCCCTTGAGATATATCTGCAAATATCTCGGAAACGAAGTGACCTATGGCAAAATGTTAAGAGACCTTTTTTGTAGAGAATTATGTTTCCTACAATTTATGTTCTATGATATTTTTTGATCAGAAGCGTAGTTTTCGAGATATATCGAGATATTTAAAAGTTCCGAAGCCGCACCAACATAATAGAGATACAGAAACACCGTGGCCCCTTTCTTTGAGATAACTCTGCACTAGTGCGAGCCGCAAATGCCACTTCCAGCTTAGCTGTGCAGAAGAAGAACAACAAGAAGAAGAAATATCTCGAAATATGTCCGTCAGGCCATTTCCCTTGAGATAAATCTGCAAATATCTCGGAAATGAAGCGAGCTATGGCAAAATGTTAAGAGACCTTTTTTGTAGAGAATTAAGTTTCCTACTTTTTATCTTGTATGATATTTTTTGATCAGATGCGTAGTTCTCGAGATATATCAAGATATTTAAAAGTTCCGAAGCCGCACCAACATAATAGAGATACAGAAACACCGTGGCCCCTCTCTTTGAGATAACTCTGCACTATTGCGAGCTGTAAATGCCACTTCCAGCTTAGCTGTGCAGAAGAAGAACAACAAGAAGAAGAAATATCTCGAAATATGTCCGTCAGGCCAGTTCCTTTGAGCTGAATCTGCAAATATCTCGGAAACGAAGCGAGCTATAGGAAAATGTTAAGAGACGTTCTTTGTAGAGAATTATGTTTCCTACAATTTATGTTCTATGATATTTTTTGATCAGAAGCGTAGTTTTCGAGATATATCGAGATATTTAAAAGTTCCGAAGCCGCACCAACATAATAGAGATACAGAAACACCGTGGCCCCTCTCTTTGAGATAACTCTGCACTATTGCGAGCTGGAATGCCACTTCCAGCTTAGCTGTGCAGAAGAAGAACAACAAGAAGAAGAAATATCTCGAAATATGTCCGTTAGGCCAGTTCCTTTGAGATAAATCTGCAAATATCTCGGAAACGAAGCGAGCAATGGCAAAATGTTGAGAGACCTTTTTTGTAGAGAATTAAGTTTCCTACTTTTTATGTTCTATGATATTTTTTGATCAGATGCGTAGTTCTCGAGATATATCAAGATATCTAAAAGTTCCGAAGCCGCACCAACATAATAGAGATACAGAAACACCGTGGCCCCTCTCTTTGAGATAACTCTGCACTATTGCGAGCTGCAAATGCCACTTCCAGCTTAGCTGTGCAGAAGAAGAACAACAAGAAGAAGAAATATCTCGAAATATGTCCGTCAGGCCCCTTCCCTTGAGATAAATCTGCAAATATCTCGGAAACGAAGCGAGCTATGGCAAAATGTTTAGAGACCTCTCTTATAGAGAATTAAGTTTCCTACTTTTTATGTAGTATGATATTTTTTGATCAGATGCGTAGTTCTCGAGATATATCAAGATATTTAAAAGTTCCGAAGCCGCACCAACATAATAGAGATACAGAAACACCGTGGCCCCTCTCTTTGAGATAACTCTGCACTATTGCGAGCTGCAAATGCCACTTCCAGCTTAGCTGTGCAGAAGAAGAACAACAAGAAGAAGAAATATCTCGAAATATGTCCGTCAGGCCCCTTCCCTTGAGATAAATCTGCAAATATCTCGGAAACGAAGCGAGCTATGGCAAAATGTTTAGAGACCTTTCTTGTAGAGAATTAAGTTTCCTACTTTTTATGTAGTATGATATTTTTTGATCAGATGCGTAGTTCTCGAGATATATCAAGATATTTAAAAGTTCCGAAGCCGCACCAACATAACAGAGATACAGAAACACCGTGGCCCCTTTCTTTGAGATAACTCTGCACTATTGCGCGCTGCAAATGCCACTTCCAGCTTAGCTGTGCAGAAGAAGAACAACAAGAAGAAGAAATATCTCGAAATATGTCCGTCAGGCCCCTTCCCTTGAGATATATCTGCAAATATCTCGGAAACGAAGCGAGCTATGGCAAAATGTTAAGAGACCTTTTTTGTAGAGAATTATGTTTCCTACAATTTATGTTCTATGATATTTTTTGATCAGAAGCGTAGTTTTCGAGATATATCGAGATATTTAAAAGTTCCGAAGCCGCACCAACATAATAGAGATACAGAAACACCGTGGCCCCTTTCTTTGAGATAACTCTGCACTAGTGCGAGCCGCAAATGCCACTTCCAGCTTAGCTGTGCAGAAGAAGAACAACAAGAAGAAGAAATATCTCGAAATATGTCCGACAGGCCCCTTCCCTTGAGATAAATCTGCAAATATCTCGGAAACGAAGCGAGCTATGGCGAAATGTTAAGAGACCTTTTTTGTAGAGAATTAAGTTTCCTACTTTTTATCTTCTATGATATTTTTTGATCAGATGCGTAGTTCTCGAGATATATCAAGATATCTAAAAGTTCCGAAGCCGCACCAACATAATAGAGATACAGAAACACCGTGGCCCCTCTCTTTGAGATAACTCTGCACTATTGCGAGCTGCAAATGCCACTTCCAGCTTAGCTGTGCAGAAGAAGAACAACAAGAAGAAGAAATATCTCGAAATATGTCCGTCAGGCCCCTTCCCTTGAGATAAATCTGCAAATATCTCGGAAACGAAGCGTGCTATGGCAAAATGTTAAGAGACCTTTCTTGTAGAGAATTAAGTTTCCTACTTTTTATGTAGTATGATATTTTTTGATCAGATGCGTAGTTCTCGAGATATATCAAGATATTTAAAAGTTCCGAAGCCGCACCAACATAACAGAGATACAGAAACACCGTGGCCCCTTTCTTTGAGATAACTCTGCACTATTGCGCGCTGCAAATGCCACTTCCAGCTTAGCTGTGCAGAAGAAGAACAACAAGAAGAAGAAATATCTCGAAATATGTCCGACAGGCCCCTTCCCTTGAGATAAATCTGCAAATATCTCGGAAACGAAGCGAGCTATGGCGAAATGTTAAGAGACCTTTTTTGTAGAGAATTAAGTTTCCTACTTTTTATCTTCTATGATATTTTTTGATCAGATGCGTAGTTCTCGGGATATATCAAGATATCTAAAAGTTCCGAAGCCGCACCAACATAATAGAGATACAGAAACACCGTGGCCCCTCTCTTTGAGATAACTCTGCACTATTGCGAGCTGCAAATGCCACTTCCAGCTTAGCTGTGCAGAAGAAGAACAACAAGAAGAAGAAATATCTCGAAATATGTCCGTCAGGCCCCTTCCCTTGAGATAAATCTGCAAATATCTCGGAAACGAAGCGAGCTATGGCAAAATGTTTAGAGACCTCTCTTGTAGAGAATTAAGTTTCCTACTTTTTATGTAGTATGATATTTTTTGATCAGATGCGTAGTTCTCGAGATATATCAAGATATTTGAAAGTTCCGAAGCCGCACCATCATAATAGAGATACAGAAACACCGTGGCCCCTCTCTTTGAGATAACTCTGCACTATTGCGAGCTGCAAATGCCACTTCCAGCTTAGCTGTGCAGAAGAAGAACAACAAGAAGAAGAAATATCTCGAAATATGTCCGTCACGCCCCTTCCCTTGAGATAAATCTGCAAATATCTCGGAAACGAAGCGAGCTATGGCAAAATGTTTAGAGACCTTTCTTGTAGAGAATTAAGTTTCCTGCTTTTTATGTAGTATGATATTTTTTGATCAGATGCGTAGTTCTCGAGATATATCAAGATATTTAAAAGTTCCGAAGCCGCACCAACATAATAGAGATACAGAAACACCGTGGCCCCTCTCTTTGAGATAACTCTGCACTATTGCGAGCTGCAAATGCCACTTCCAGCTTAGCTGTGCAGAAGAAGAACAACAAGAAGAAGAAATATCTCGAAATATGTCCGTCAGGCCCCTTCCCTTGAGATAAATCTGCAAATATCTCGGAAACGAAGCGAGCTATGGCAAAATGTTAAGAGACCTTTTTTGTAGAGAATTAAGTTTCCCGCTTTTTATGTTCTATGATATTTTTTGATCAGAGGCGTAGTTCTCGAGATATATCAAGATATTTAAAAGTTCCGAAGCCGCACCAACATAATAGAGATACAGAAACACCGTGGCCCCTTTCTTTGAGATAACTCTGCACTATTGCGAGCTGCAAATGCCACTTCCAGCTTAGCTGTGCAGAAGAAGAACAACAAGAAGAAGAAATATCTCGAAATATGTCCGTCAGGCCCCTTCCCTTGAGATAAATCTGCAAATATCTCGGAAACGAAGAGAGCTATAGCAAAATGTTAAGAGACCTTTTTTGTAGAGAATTAAGTTTCCTACTTTTCATGTTCTATGATATTTTTTGATCAGATGCGTAGTTCTCGAGATATATCAAGATATTTAAAAGTTCCGAAGCCGCACCAACATAATAGAGATACAGAAACACCGTGGCCCCTTTCTTTGATATAACTCTGCACTATTGCGAGCTGTAAATGCCACTTCCAGCTTAGCTGGGCAGAAGAAGAACAACAAGAAGAAGAAATATCTCGAAATATGTCCGTCAGGCCCCTTCCCTTGAGATATATCTGCAAATATCTCGGAAACGAAGTGACCTATGGCAAAATGTTAAGAGACCTTTTTTGTAGAGAATTATGTTTCCTACAATTTATGTTCTATGATATTTTTTGATCAGAAGCGTAGTTTTCGAGATATATCGAGATATTTAAAAGTTCCGAAGCCGCACCAACATAATAGAGATACAGAAACACCGTGGCCCCTTTCTTTGAGATAACTCTGCACTAGTGCGAGCCGCAAATGCCACTTCCAGCTTAGCTGTGCAGAAGAAGAACAACAAGAAGAAGAAATATCTCGAAATATGTCCGTCAGGCCCCTTCCCTTGAGATAAATCTGCAAATATCTCGGAAACGAAGCGAGCTATGGCAAAATGTTTAGAAACCTCTCTTGTAGAGAATTAAGTTTCCTACTTTTTATGTTCTATGATATTTTTTGATCAGATGCGTAGTTCTCGAGATATATCAAGATATTTAAAAGTTCCGAAGCCGCACCAACATAAAAGAGATACAGAAACACCGTGGCCCCTTTCTTTCAGATAACTCTGCACTATTGCGAGCTGTAAATGCCACTTCCAGTTTAGCCGTGCAGAAGAAGAACAACAAGAAGAAGAAATATCTCGAAATATGTCCGTCAGGCCCCTTCCCTTGAGATAAATCTGCAAATATCTCGGAAACGAAGCGAGCTATGGCAAAATGTTAAGAGACCTTTTTTGTAGAGAGTTAAGTTTCCTACTTTTTATGTTCTATGATATTTTTTGATCAGATGCGTAGTTCTCGAGATATATCAAGATATTTAAAAGTTCCGAAGCCGCACCAACATAATAGAGATACAGAAACACCGTGGCCCCTCTCTTTGAGATAACTCTGCACTATTGCGAGCTGCAAATGCCACTTCCAGCTTAGCTGTGCAGAAGAAGAACAACAAGAAGAAGAAATATCTCGAAATATGTCCGTCAGGCCCCTTCCCTTGAGATAAATCTGCAAATATCTCGGAAACGAAGCGAGCTATGGCAAAATGTTTGGAGACCTCTCTTGTAGAGAATTAAGTTTCCTACTTTTTATGTAGTATGATATTTTTTGATCAGATGCGTAGTTCTCGAGATATATCAAGGTATTTAAAAGTTCCGAAGCCGCACCAACATAATAGAGATACAGAAACACCGTGGCCCCTCTCTTTGAGATAACTCTGCACTATTGCGAGCTGCAAATGCCACTTCCAGCTTAGCTGTGCAGAAGAAGAACAACAAGAAGAAGAAATATCTCGAAATATGTCCGTCACGCCCCTTCCCTTGAGATAAATCTGCAAATATCTCGGAAACGAAGCGAGCTATGGCAAAATGTTTAGAGACCTTTCTTGTAGAGAATTAAGTTTCCTACTTTTTATGTAGTATGATATTTTTTGATCAGATGCGTAGTTCTCGAGATATATCAAGATATTTAAAAGTTCCGAAGCCGCACCAACATAATAGAGATACAGAAACACCGTGGCCCCTCTCTTTGCGATAACTGTGCACTATTGCGAGCTGGAAATGCCACTTCCAGTTTAGCTGTGCAGAAGAAGAACAACAAGAAGAAGAAATATCTCGAAATATGTCCGTTAGGCCCCTTCCCTTGAGATAAATCTGCAAATATCTCGGAAACGAAGCGAGCTATGGCAAAATGTTAAGAGACCTTTTTTGTAGAGAATTAAGTTTCCCGCTTTTTATGTTCTATGATATTTTTTGATCAGATGCGTAGTTCTCGAGATATATCAAGATATTTAAAAGTTCCGAAGCCGCACCAACATAATAGAGATACAGAAACACCGTGGCCCCTTTCTTTGAGATAACTCCGCACTATTGCGCGCTGCAAATGCCACTTCCAGCTTAGCTGTGCAGAAGAAGAACAACAAGAAGAAGAAATATCTCGAAATATGTCCGTCAGGCCCCTTCCCTTGAGATACATCTGCAAATATCTCGGAAACGAAGCGAGCTATGGCAAAATGTTAAGAGACCTTTTTTGTAGAGAATTAAGTTTCCTACTTTTTATGTTCTATGATATTTTTCGATCAGAGGCGTAGTTCTCGAGATATATCAAGATATTTAAAAGTTCCGAAGCCGCACCAACATAATAGAGATACAGAAACACCGTGGCCCCTTTCTTTGAGATAACTCTGCACTATTGCGAGCTGCAAATGCCACTTCCAGCTTAGCTGTGCAGAAGAAGAACAACAAGAAGAAGAAATATCTCGAAATATGTCCGTCAGGCCCCTTCCCTTGAGATAAATCTGCAAATATCTCGGAAACGAAGAGAGCTATAGCAAAATGTTAAGAGACCTTTTTTGTAGAGAATTAAGTTTCCTACTTTTCATGTTCTATGATATTTTTTGATCAGATGCGTAGTTCTCGAGATATATCAAGATATTTAAAAGTTCCGAAGCCGCACCAACATAATAGAGATACAGAAACACCGTGGCCCCTTTCTTTGATATAACTCTGCACTATTGCGAGCTGTAAATGCCACTTCCAGCTTAGCTGTGCAGAAGAAGAACAACAAGAAGAAGAAATATCTCGAAATATGTCCGTCAGGCCCCTTCCCTTGAGATATATCTGCAAATATCTCGGAAACGAAGTGACCTATGGCAAAATGTTAAGAGACCTTTTTTGTAGAGAATTATGTTTCCTACAATTTATGTTCTATGATATTTTTTGATCAGAAGCGTAGTTTTCGAGATATATCGAGATATTTAAAAGTTCCGAAGCCGCACCAACATAATAGAGATACAGAAACACCGTGGCCCCTTTCTTTGAGATAACTCTGCACTAGTGCGAGCCGCAAATGCCACTTCCAGCTTAGCTGTGCAGAAGAAGAACAACAAGAAGAAGAAATATCTCGAAATATGTCCGTCAGGCCCCTTCCCTTGAGATAAATCTGCAAATATCTCGGAAACGAAGCGAGCTATGGCAAAATGTTTAGAAACCTCTCTTGTAGAGAATTAAGTTTCCTACTTTTTATGTTCTATGATATTTTTTGATCAGATGCGTAGTTCTCGAGATATATCAAGATATTTAAAAGTTCCGAAGCCGCACCAACATAAAAGAGATACAGAAACACCGTGGCCCCTTTCTTTGAGATAACTCTGCACTATTGCGAGCTGTAAATGCCACTTCCAGTTTAGCCGTGCAGAAGAAGAACAACAAGAAGAAGAAATATCTCGAAATATGTCCGTCAGGCCCCTTCCCTTGAGATAAATCTGCAAATATCTCGGAAACGAAGCGAGCTATGGCAAAATGTTAAGAGACCTTCTTTGTAGAGAGTTAAGTTTCCTACTTTTTATGTTCTATGATATTTTTTGATCAGATGCGTAGTTCTCGAGATATATCAAGATATTTAAAAGTTCCGAAGCCGCACCAACATAATAGAGATACGGAAACACCGTGGCCCCTTTCTTTGAGATAACTCTGCACTATTGCGAGCTGTAAATGCCACTTCCAGCTTAGCTGTGCAGAAGAAGAACAACAAGAAGAAGAAATATCTCGAAATATGTCCGTCAGGCCCCTTCCCTTGAGATATATCTGCAAATATCTCGGACACGAAGCGAGCTATGGCAAAATGTTAAGAGACCTTTTTTGTAGAGAATTATGTTTCCTACAATCTAGGTTCTATGATATTTTTTGATCAGAAGCGTAGTTTTCGAGATATATCGAGATATTTAAAAGTTCCGAAGCCGCACCAACATAATAGGGATACAGAAACACTGTGGCCCCTTTCTTTGAGATAACTCTGCACTATTGCGAGCTTTAAATGCCACTTCCAGTTTAGCTGTGCAGAAGAAGAACAACAAGAAGAAGAAATATCTCGAAATATGTCCGTCAGGCCCCTTCCCTTGAGATATATCTGCAAATATCTCGGAAACGAAGCGAGCTATGGCAAAATGTTAAGAGACCTTTTTTGTAGAGAATTATGTTTCGTACAATTTATGTTCTATGATATTTTTTGATCAGAAGCGTAGTTTTCGAGATATATCGAGATATTTAAAAGTTCCGAAGCCGCACCAACATAATAGAGATACAGAAACACCGTGGCCCCTTTCTTTGAGATAACTCTGCACTATTGCGAGCTGCAAATGCCACTTCCAGCTTAGCTGTGCAGAAGAAGAACAACAAGAGGAAGAAATATCTCGAAATATGTCCGTCAGGCCCCTTCCCTTGAGATAAATCTGCAAATATCTCGGAAACGAAGAGAGCTATGGCAAAATGTTAAGAGACCTTTTTTGTAGAGAATTAAGTTTCCTACTTTTCATGTTCTATGATATTCTTTGATCAGATGCGTAGTTCTCGAGATATATCAAGATATTTAAAAGTTCCGAAGCCGCACCAACATAATAGAGATACAGAAACACCGTGGCCCCTCTCTTTGAGATAACTCTGCGCTATTGCGAGCTGGAAATGCCACTTCCAGTTTAGCTGTGCAGAAGAAGAACAACAAGAAGAAGAAATATCTCGAAATATGTCCGTTATGCCCCTTCCCTTGAGATAAATCTGCAAATATCTCGGAAACGAAGCGAGCTATGGCAAAATGTTAAGAGACCTTTTTTGTAGAGAGTTAAGTTTCCTACTTTTTATGTTCTATGATATTTTTTGATCAGATGCGTAGTTCTCGAGATATATCAAGATATTTAAAAGTTCCGAAGCCGCACCAACATAATAGGGATACAGAAACACCGTAGCCCCTTTCTTTGAGATAACTCTGCACTAGTGCGAGCCGCAAATGCCACTTCCAGCTTAGCTGTGCAGAAGAAGAACAACAAGAAGAAGAAATATCTCGAAATATGTCCGTCAGGCCCTTTCCCTTGAGATAAATCTGCAAATATCTCGGAAACGAAGCGAGCTATGGCAAAATGTTAAGAGACCTTTTTTGTAGAGAATTATGTTTCCTACTTTTTATGTTCTATGATATTTTTTGATCAGAAGCGTAGTTTTCGAGATATATCGATATATTTAAAAGTTCCGAAGCCGCACCAACATAATAGAGATACAGAAACACCGTGGCCCCTTTCTTTGAGATAACTCTGCACTAGTGCGAGCCGCAAATGCCACTTCCAGCTTAGCTGTGCAGAAGAAGAACAACAAGAAGAAGAAATATCTCGAAATATGTCCGACAGGCCCCTTCCCTTGAGATAAATCTGCAAATATCTCGGAAACGAAGCGAGCTATGGCGAAATGTTAAGAGACCTTTTTTGTAGAGAATTAAGTTTCCTACTTTTTATCTTCTATGATATTTTTTGATCAGATGCGTAGTTCTCGAGATATATCAAGATATTTAAAAGTTCCGAAGCCGCACCAACATAATAGAGATACAGAAACACCGTGGCCCCTCTCTTTGAGATAACTCTGCACTATTGCGAGCTGGAAATGCCACTTCCAGTTTAGCTGTGCAGAAGAAGAACAACAAGAAGAAGAAATATCTCGAAATATGTCCGTTAGGCCCCTTCCCTTGAGATAAATCTGCAAATATCTCGGAAACGAAGCGAGCTATGGCAAAATGTTAAGAGACCTTTTTTGTAGAGAATTATGTTTCCCACTTTTTATGTTCTATGATATTTTTTGATCAGATGCGTAGTTCTCGAGATATATCAAGATATTTAAAAGTTCCGAAGCCGCACCAACATAATAGAGATACAGAAACACCGTGGCCCCTTTCTTTGAGATAACTCTGCACTATTGCGAGCTGTAAATGCCACTTCCAGTTTAGCTGTGCAGAAGAAGAACAACAAGAAGAAGAAATATCTCGAAATATGTCCGTCAGGCCCCTTCCCTTGAGATAAATCTGCAAATATCTCGGAAACGAAGCGAGCTATGGCAAAATGTTAAGAGACCTTTTTTGTAGAGAATTAAGTTTCCCACTTTTTATGTTCTATGATATTTTTTGATCAGATGCGTAGTTCTCGAGATATATCAAGATATTTAAAAGTTCCGAAGCCGCACCAACATAATAGAGATACAGAAACACCGTGGCCCCTTTCTTTGAGATAACTCTGCACTATTGCGAGCTGTAAATGCCACTTCCAGTTTAGCTGTGCAGAAGAAGAACAACAAGAAGAAGAAATATCTCGAAATATGTCCGTCAGGCCCCTTCCCTTGAGATATATCTGCAAATATCTCGGAAACGAAGCGAGCTATGGCAAACTGTTAAGAGACCTTTTTTGTAGAGAATTATGTTTCGTACAATTTATGTTCTATGATATTTTTTGATCAGAAGCGTAGTTTTCGAGATATATCGATATATTTAAAAGTTCCGAAGCCGCACCAACATAATACAGATACAGAAACACCGTGGCCCCTCTCTTTGAGATAACTCTGCACTATTGCGAGCTGGAAATGCCACTTCCAGTTTAGCTGTGCAGAAGAAGAACAACAAGAAGAAGAAATATCTCGAAATATGTCCGTTAGGCCCCTTCCCTTGAGATAAATCTGCAAATATCTCGGAAACGAAGCGAGCTATGGCAAAATGTTAAGAGACCTTTTTTGTAGAGAATTATGTTTCCCACTTTTTATGTTCTATGATATTTTTTGATCAGATGCGTAGTTCTCGAGATATATCAAGATATTTAAAAGTTCCGAAGCCGCACCAACATAATAGAGATACAGAAACACCGTGGCCCCTTTCTTTGAGATAACTCTGCACTATTGCGAGCTGTAAATGCCACTTCCAGTTTAGCTGTGCAGAAGAAGAACAACAAGAAGAAGAAATATCTCGAAATATGTCCGTCAGGCCCCTTCCCTTGAGATAAATCTGCAAATATCTCGGAAACGAAGCGAGCTATGGCAAAATGTTAAGAGACCTTTTTTGTAGAGAGTTAAGTTTCCTACTTTTTATGTTCTATGATATTTTTTGATCAGATGCGTAGTTCTCGAGATATATCAAGATATTTAAAAGTTCCGAAGCCGCACCAACATAATAGGGATACAGAAACACCGTAGCCCCTTTCTTTGAGATAACTCTGCACTAGTGCGAGCCGCAAATGCCACTTCCAGCTTAGCTGTGCAGAAGAAGAACAACAAGAAGAAGAAATATCTCGAAATATGTCCGTCAGGCCCCTTCCCTTGAGATAAATCTGCAAATATCTCGGAAACGAAGCGAGCTATGGCAAAATGTTAAGAGACCTTTTTTGTAGAGAATTAAGTTTCCCACTTTTTATGTTCTATGATATTTTTTGATCAGATGCGTAGTTCTCGAGATATATCAAGATATTTAAAAGTTCCGAAGCCGCACCAACATAATAGAGATACAGAAACACCGTGGCCCCTTTCTTTGAGATAACTCTGCACTATTGCGAGCTGTAAATGCCACTTCCAGTTTAGCTGTGCAGAAGAAGAACAACAAGAAGAAGAAATATCTCGAAATATGTCCGTCAGGCCCCTTCCCTTGAGATATATCTGCAAATATCTCGGAAACGAAGCGAGCTATGGCAAACTGTTAAGAGACCTTTTTTGTAGAGAATTATGTTTCGTACAATTTATGTTCTATGATATTTTTTGATCAGAAGCGTAGTTTTCGAGATATATCGATATATTTAAAAGTTCCGAAGCCGCACCAACATAATACAGATACAGAAACACCGTGGCCCCTCTCTTTGAGATAACTCTGCACTATTGCGAGCTGGAAATGCCACTTCCAGTTTAGCTGTGCAGAAGAAGAACAACAAGAAGAAGAAATATCTCGAAATATGTCCGTTAGGCCCCTTCCCTTGAGATAAATCTGCAAATATCTCGGAAACGAAGCGAGCTATGGCAAAATGTTAAGAGACCTTTTTTGTAGAGAATTATGTTTCCCACTTTTTATGTTCTATGATATTTTTTGATCAGATGCGTAGTTCTCGAGATATATCAAGATATTTAAAAGTTCCGAAGCCGCACCAACATAATAGAGATACAGAAACACCGTGGCCCCTTTCTTTGAGATAACTCTGCACTATTGCGAGCTGTAAATGCCACTTCCAGTTTAGCTGTGCAGAAGAAGAACAACAAGAAGAAGAAATATCTCGAAATATGTCCGTCAGGCCCCTTCCCTTGAGATAAATCTGCAAATATCTCGGAAACGAAGCGAGCTATGGCAAAATGTTAAGAGACCTTTTTTGTAGAGAATTAAGTTTCCCACTTTTTATGTTCTATGATATTTTTTGATCAGATGCGTAGTTCTCGAGATATATCAAGATATTTAAAAGTTCCGAAGCCGCACCAACATAATAGAGATACAGAAACACCGTGGCCCCTTTCTTTGAGATAACTCTGCACTATTGCGAGCTGTAAATGCCACTTCCAGCTTAGCTGTGCAGAAGAAGAACAACAAGAAGAAGAAATATCTCGAAATATGTCCGTCAGGCCCCTTCCCTTGAGATATATCTGCAAATATCTCGGAAACGAAGCGAGCTATGGCAAAATGTTAACAGACCTTTTCTGTAGAGAATTATATTTCCTACTATTTAGGTTCTATGATATTTTTTGATCAGAAGCGTAGTTTTCGAGATATATCGAGATATTTAAAAGTTCCGAAGCCGCACCAACATAATAGGGATACAGAAACACCGTGGCCCCTTTCTTTGAGATAACTCTGCACTAGTGCGAGCCGCAAATGCCACTTCCAGCTTAGCTGTGCAGAAGAAGAACAACAAGAAGAAGAAATATCTCGAAATATGTCCGTCAGGCCCCTTCCCTTGAGATAAATCTGCAAATATCTCGGAAACCAAGCGACCTATGGCAAAATGTTAAGAGACCTTTTTTGTAGAGAATTAAGTTTCCTACTTTTTATCTTCTATGATATTTTTTGATCAGATGCGTAGTTGTCGAGATATATCAAGATATTTAAAAGTTCCGAAGCCGCACCAACATAATAGAGATACAGAAACACCGTGGCCCCTCTCTTTGAGATAACTCTGCACTATTGCGAGCTGGAAATGCCACTTCCAGTTTAGCTGTGCAGAAGAAGAACAACAAGAAGAAGAAATATCTCGAAATATGTCCGTTAGGCCCCTTCCCTTGAGATAAATCTGCAAATATCTCGGAAACGAAGCGAGCTATGGCAAAATGTTAAGAGACCTTTTTTGTAGAGAATTAAGTTTCCCACTTTCTATGTTCTATGATATTTTTTGATCAGATGCGTAGTTCTCGAGATATATCAAGATATTTAAAAGTTCCGAAGCCGCACCAACATAATAGAGATACAGAAACACCGTGGCCCCTTTCTTTGAGATAACTCTGCACTATTGCGAGCTGTAAATGCCACTTCCAGTTTAGCTGTGCAGAAGAAGAACAACAAGAAGAAGAAATATCTCGAAATATGTCCGTCAGGCCCCTTCCCTTGAGATAAATCTGCAAATATCTCGGAAACGAAGCGAGCTATGGCAAAATGTTAAGAGACCTTTTTTGTAGAGAATTAAGTTTCCCACTTTTTATGTTCTATGATATTTTTTGATCAGATGCGTAGTTCTCGAGATATATCAAGATATTTAAAAGTTCCGAAGCCGCACCAACATAATAGAGATACAGAAACACCGTGGCCCCTTTCTTTGAGATAACTCTGCACTATTGCGAGCTGTAAATGCCACTTCCAGTTTAGCTGTGCAGAAGAAGAACAACAAGAAGAAGAAATATCTCGAAATATGTCCGTCAGGCCCCTTCCCTTGAGATATATCTGCAAATATCTCGGAAACGAAGCGAGCTATGGCAAAATGTTAAGAGACCTTTTTTGTAGAGAATTATGTTTCGTACAATTTATGTTCTATGATATTTTGTGATCAGAAGCGTAGTTTTCGAGATATATCGAGATATTTAAAAGTTCCGAAGCCGCACCAACATAATAGAGATACAGAAACACCGTGGCCCCTTTCTTTGAGATAACTCTGCACTAGTGCGAGCCGCAAATGCCACTTCCAGCTTAGCTGTGCAGAAGAAGAACAACAAGAAGAAGAAATATCTCGAAGTATGTCCGACAGGCCCCTTCCCTTGAGATAAATCTGCAAATATCTCGGAAACGAAGCGAGCTATGGCGAAATGTTAAGAGACCTTTTTTGTAGAGAATTAAGTTTCCTACTTTTTATCTTCTATGATATTTTTTGATCAGATGCGTAGTTCTCGAGATATATCAAGATATCTAAAAGTTCCGAAGCCGCACCAACATAATAGAGATACAGAAACACCGTGGCCCCTCTCTTTGAGATAACTCTGCACTATTGCGAGCCGCAAATGCCACTTCCAGCTTAGCTGTGCAGAAGAAGAACAACAAGAAGAAGAAATATCTTGAAATATGTCCGTCAGGCCCCTTCCCTTGAGATAAATCTCCAAATATCTCGGAAACGAAGCGAGCTATGGCAAAATGTTTAGAGACCTCTCTTGTAGAGAATTAAGTTTCCTACTTTTTATGTAGTATGATATTTTTTGATCAGATGCGTAGTTCTCGAGATATATCAAGATATTTAAAAGTTCCGAAGCCGCACCAACATAATAGAGATACAGAAACACCGTGGCCCCTCTCTTTGAGATAACTCTGCACTATTGCGAGCTGCAAATGCCACTTCCAGCTTAGCTGTGCAGAAGAAGAACAACAAGAAGAAGAAATATCTCGAAATATGTCCGTCAGGCCCCTTCCCTTGAGATAAATCTGCAAATATCTCGGAAACGAAGCGAGCTATGGCAAAATGTTAAGAGACCTTTTTTGTAGAGAATTAAGTTTCCTACTTTTTATGTTCTATGATATTTTTCGATCAGAGGCGTAGTTCTCGAGATATATCAAGATATTTAAAAGTTCCGAAGCCGCACCAACATAATAGAGATACAGAAACACCGTGGCCCCTTTCTTTGAGATAACTCTGCACGATTGCGAGCTGGAAATGCCACTTCCAGTTTAGCTGTGCAGAAGAAGAACAACAAGAAGAAGAAATATCACGATATATGTCCATCAGGACCCTTCCCTTGAGATAAATCTGCAAATATCTCGGAAACGAAGCGAGCTATGGCAAAATGTTAAGAGACCTTTTTTGTAGAGAATAATGCTTCCTACAATTTACGTTCTATGATATTTTTTGATCAGAAGCGTAGTTTTCGAGATATATCGAGATATTTAAAAGTTCCGAAGGCGCACCAACATAATAGAGATACAGAAACACCGTGGCCCCTTTCTTTGAGATAACTCTGCACTATTGCGAGCTGTAAATGCCACTTCCAGTTTAGCTGTGCAGAAGAAGAACAACAAGAAGAAGAAATATCTCGAAATATGTCCGACAGGCCCCTTCCCTTGAGATAAATCTGCAAATATCTCGGAAACGAAGCAAGCTATGGCGAAATGTTAAGAGACCTTTTTTGTAGAGAATTAAGTTTCCTACTTTTTATCTTCTATGATATTTTTTGATCAGATGCGTAGTTCTCGAGATATATCAAGATATTTAAAAGTTCCGAAGCCGCACCAACATAATAGAGATACAGAAACACCGTGGCCCCTTTCTTTGATATAACTCTGCACTACTGCGAGCTGTAAATGCCACTTCCAGTTTAGCTGTGCAGAAGAAGAACAACAAGAAGAAGAAATATCTCGAAATATGTCCGTCAGGCCCCTTCCCTTGAGATATATCTGCAAATATCTCGGAAACGAAGCGAGCTATGGCAAACTGTTAAGAGACCTTTTTTGTAGAGAATTATGTTTCGTACAATTTATGTTCTATGATATTTTTTGATCAGAAGCGTAGTTTTCGAGATATATCGATATATTTAAAAGTTCCGAAGCCGCACCAACATAATAGAGATACAGAAACACCGTGGCCCCTCTCTTTGAGATAACTCTGCACTATTGCGAGCTGGAAATGCCACTTCCAGTTTAGCTGTGCAGAAGAAGAACAACAAGAAGAAGAAATATCTCGAAATATGTCCGTTAGGCCCCTTCCCTTGAGATAAATCTGCAAATATCTCGGAAACGAAGCGAGCTATGGCAAAATGTTAAGAGACCTTTTTTGTAGAGAATTATGTTTCCCACTTTTTATGTTCTATGATATTTTTTGATCAGATGCGTAGTTCTCGAGATATATCAAGATATTTAAAAGTTCCGAAGCCGCACCAACATAATAGAGATACAGAAACACCGTGGCCCCTTTCTTTGAGATAACTCTGCACTATTGCGAGCTGTAAATGCCACTTCCAGATTAGCTGTGCAGAAGAAGAACAACAAGAAGAAGAAATATCTCGAAATATGTCCGTCAGGCCCCTTCCCTTGAGATAAATCTGCAAATATCTCGGAAACGAAGCGAGCTATGGCAAAATGTTAAGAGACCTTTTTTGTAGAGAATTAAGTTTCCCACTTTTTATGTTCTATGATATTTTTTGATCAGATGCGTAGTTCTCGAGATATATCAAGATATTTAAAAGTTCCGAAGCCGCACCAACATAATAGAGATACAGAAACACCGTGGCCCCTTTCTTTGAGATAACTCTGCACTATTGCGAGCTGTAAATGCCACTTCCAGCTTAGCTGTGCAGAAGAAGAACAACAAGAAGAAGAAATATCTCGAAATATGTCCGTCAGGCCCCTTCCCTTGAGATATATCTGCAAATATCTCGGAAACGAAGCGAGCTATGGCAAAATGTTAACAGACCTTTTTTGTAGAGAATTATATTTCCTACTATTTAGGTTCTATGATATTTTTTGATCAGAAGCGTAGTTTTCGAGATATATCGAGATATTTAAAAGTTCCGAAGCCGCACCAACATAATAGGGATACAGAAACACCGTGGCCCCTTTCTTTGAGATAACTCTGCACTAGTGCGAGCCGCAAATGCCACTTCCAGCTTAGCTGTGCAGAAGAAGAACAACAAGAAGAAGAAATATCTCGAAATATGTCCGTCAGGCCCCTTCCCTTGAGATAAATCTGCAAATATCTCGGAAACGAAGCGAGCTATGGCAAAATGTTAAGAGACCTTTTTTGTAGAGAATTAAGTTTCCTACTTTTTATCTTCTATGATATTTTTTGATCAGATGCGTAGTTCTCGAGATATATCAAGATATTTAAAAGTTCCGAAGCCGCACCAACATAATAGAGATACAGAAACACCGTGGCCCCTCTCTTTGAGATAACTCTGCACTATTGCGAGCTGGAAATGCCACTTCCAGTTTAGCTGTGCAGAAGAAGAACAACAAGAAGAAGAAATATCTTGAAATATGTCCGTTAGGCCCCTTCCCTTGAGATAAATCTGCAAATATCTCGGAAACGAAGCGAGCTATGGCAAAATGTTAAGAGACCTTTTTTGTAGAGAATTAAGTTTCCCACTTTCTATGTTCTATGATATTTTTTGATCAGATGCGTAGTTCTCGAGATATATCAAGATATTTAAAAGTTCCGAAGCCGCACCAACATAATAGAGATACAGAAACACCGTGGCCCCTTTCTTTGAGATAACTCTGCACTATTGCGAGCTGTAAATGCCACTTCCAGTTTAGCTGTGCAGAAGAAGAACAACAAGAAGAAGAAATATCTCGAAATATGTCCGTCAGGCCCCTTCCCTTGAGATAAATCTGCAAATATCTCGGAAACGAAGCGAGCTATGGCAAAATGTTAAGAGACCTTTTTTGTAGAGAATTAAGTTTCCCACTTTTTATGTTCTATGATATTTTTTGATCAGATGCGTAGTTCTCGAGATATATCAAGATATTTAAAAGTTCCGAAGCCGCACCAACATAATAGAGATACAGAAACACCGTGGCCCCTTTCTTTGAGATAACTCTGCACTATTGCGAGCTGTAAATGCCACTTCCAGTTTAGCTGTGCAGAAGAAGAACAACAAGAAGAAGAAATATCTCGAAATATGTCCGTCAGGCCCCTTCCCTTGAGATATATCTGCAAATATCTCGGAAACGAAGCGAGCTATGGCAAAATGTTAAGAGACCTTTTTTGTAGACAATTATGTTTCGTACAATTTATGTTCTATGATATTTTTTGATCAGAAGCGCAGTTTTCGAGATATATCGAGATATTTAAAAGTTCCGAAGCCGCACCAACATAATAGAGATACAGAAACACCGTGGCCCCTTTCTTTGAGATAACTGTGCACTAGTGCGAGCCGCAAATGCCACTTCCAGCTTAGCTGTGCAGAAGAAGAACAACAAGAAGAAGAAATATCTCGAAATATGTCCGACAGGCCCCTTCCCTTGAGATAAATCTGCAAATATCTCGGAAACGAAGCGAGCTATGGCGAAATGTTAAGAGACCTTTTTTGTAGAGAATTAAGTTTCCTACTTTTTATCTTCTATGATATTTTTTGATCAGATGCGTAGTTCTCGAGATATATCAAGATATCTAAAAGTTCCGAAGCCGCACCAACATAATAGAGATACAGAAACACCGTGGCCCCTCTCTTTGCGATAACTCTGCACTATTGCGAGCCGCAAATGCCACTTCCAGCTTAGCTGTGCAGAAGAAGAGCAACAAGAAGAAGAAATATCTCGAAATATGTCCGTCAGGCCCCTTCCCTTGAGATAAATCTCCAAATATCTCGGAAACGAAGCGAGCTATGGCAAAATGTTTAGAGACCTCTCTTGTAGAGAATTAAGTTTCCTACTTTTTATGTAGTATGATATTTTTTGATCAGATGCGTAGTTCTCGAGATATATCAAGATATTTGAAAGTTCCGAAGCCGCACCAACATAATAGAGATACAGAAACACCGTGGCCCCTTTCTTTGAGATAACTCTGCACGATTGCGAGCTGGAAATGCCACTTCCAGTTTAGCTGTGCAGAAGAAGAACAACAAGAAGAAGAAATATCACGAAATATGTCCATCAGGACCCTTCCCTTGAGATAAATCTGCAAATATCTCGGAAACGAAGCGAGCTATGGCAAAATGTTAAGAGACCTTTTTTGTAGAGAATAATGTTTCCTACAATTTACGTTCTATGATATTTTTTGATCAGAAGCGTAGTTTTCGAGATATATCGAGATATTTAAAAGTTCCGAAGGCGCACCAACATAATAGAGATACAGAAACACCGTGGCCCCTTTCTTTGAGATAACTCTGCACTATTGCGAGCTGTAAATGCCACTTCCAGTTTAGCTGTGCAGAAGAAGAACAACAAGAAGAAGAAATATCTCGAAATATGTCCGACAGGCCCCTTCCCTTGAGATAAATCTGCAAATATCTCGGAAACGAAGCGAGCTATGGCGAAATGTTAAGAGACCTTTTTTGTAGAGAATTAAGTTTCCTACTTTTTATCTTCTATGATATTTTTTGATCAGATGCGTAGTTCTCGAGATATATCAAGATATCTAAAAGTTCCGAAGCCGCACCAACATAATAGAGATACAGAAACACCGTGGCCCCTCTCTTTGAGATAACTCTGCACTATTGCGAGCTGCAAATGCCACTTCCAGCTTAGCTGTGCAGAAGAAGAACAACAAGAAGAAGAAATATCTCGAAATATGTCCGTCAGGCCCCTTCCCTTGAGATAAATCTGCAAACATCTCGGAAACGAAGCGAGCTATGGCAAAATGTTAAGAGACCTCTTTTGTAGAGAATTAAGTTTCCTACTTTTTATCTTGTATGATATTTTTTGAACACATGCGTAGTTCTCGAGATATATCAAGATATTTAAAAGTTCCGAAGCCGCACCAACATAATAGAGATACAGAAACACCGTGGCCCCTCTCTTTGAGATAACTCTGCACTATTGCGAGCTGGAAATGCCACTTCCAGTTTAGCTGTGCAGAAGAAGAACAACAAGAAGAAGAAATATCTCGAAATATGTCCGTCAGGCCCCTTCCCTTGAGATAAATCTGCAAATATCTCGGAAACGAAGCGAGCTATGGCAAAATGTTAAGAGACCTTTTTTGTAGAGAATTAAGTTTCCCACTTTTTATGTTCTATGATATTTTTTGATCAGATGCGTAGTTCTCGAGATATATCAAGATATTTAAAAGTTCCGAAGCCGCACCAACATAATAGAGATACAGAAACACCGTGGCCCCTTTCTTTGGGATAACTCTGCACTATTGCGAGCTGTAAATGCCACTTCCAGTTTAGCTGTGCAGAAGAAGAACAACAAGAAGAAGAAATATCTCGAAATATGTCCGTCAGGCCCCTTCCCTTGAGATATATCTGCAAATATCTCGGAAACGAAGCGAGCTATGGCAAAATGTTAAGAGACCTTTTTTGTAGAGAATTATGTTTCGTACAATTTATGTTCTATGATATTTTTTGATCAGAAGCGTAGTTTTCGAGATATATCGAGATATTTAAAAGTTCCGAAGCCGCACCAACATAATAGAGATACAGAAACACCGTGGCCCCTTTCTTTGAGATAACTCTGCACTAGTGCGAGCCGCAAATGCCACTTCCAGCTTAGCTGTGCAGAAGAAGAACAACAAGAAGAAGAAATATCTCGAAATATGTCCGACAGGCCGCTTCCCTTGAGATAAATCTGCAAATATCTCGGAAACGAAGCGAGCTATGGCGAAATGTTAAGAGACCTTTTTTGTAGAGAATTAAGTTTCCTACTTTTTATCTTCTATGATATTTTTTGATCAGATGCGTAGTTCTCGAGATATATCAAGATATCTAAAAGTTCCGAAGCCGCACCAACATAATAGAGATACAGAAACACCGTGGCCCCTCTCTTTGAGATAACTCTGCACTATTGCGAGCCGCAAATGCCACTTCCAGCTTAGCTGTGCAGAAGAAGAACAACAAGAAGAAGAAATATCTCGAAATATGTCCGTCAGGCCCCTTCCCTTGAGATAAATCTCCAAATATCTCGGAAACGAAGCGAGCTATGGCAAAATGTTTAGAGACCTCTCTTGTAGAGAATTAAGTTTCCTACTTTTTATGTAGTATGATATTTTTTGATCAGATGCGTAGTTCTCGAGATATATCAAGATATTTAAAAGTTCCGAAGCCGCACCAACATAATAGAGATACAGAAACACCGTGGCCCCTCTCTTTGAGATAACTCTGCACTATTGCGAGCTGCAAATGCCACTTCCAGCTTAGCTGTGCAGAAGAAGAACAACAAGAAGAAGAAATATCTCGAAATATGTCCGTCAGGCCCCTTCCCTTGAGATAAATCTGCAAATATCTCGGAAACGAAGCGAGCTATGGCAAAATGTTAAGAGACCTTTTTTGTAGAGAATTAAGTTTCCTACTTTTTATGTTCTATGATATTTTTCGATCAGAGGCGTAGTTCTCGAGATATATCAAGATATTTAAAAGTTCCGAAGCCGCACCAACATAATAGAGATACAGAAACACCGTTGCCCCTTTCTTTGAGATAACTCTGCACGATTGCGAGCTGGAAATGCCACTTCCAGTTTAGCTGTGCAGAAGAAGAACAACAAGAAGAAGAAATATCACGAAATATGTCCATCAGGACCCTTCCCTTGAGATAAATCTGCAAATATCTCGGAAACGAAGCGAGCTATGGCAAAATGTTAAGAGACCTTTTTTGTAGAGAATAATGTTTCCTACAATTTACGTTCTATGATATTTTTTGATCAGAAGCGTAGTTTTCGAGATATATGGAGATATTTAAAAGTTCCGAAGGCGCACCAACATAATAGAGATACAGAAACACCGTGGCCCCTTTCTTTGAGATAACTCTGCACTATTGCGAGCTGTAAATGCCACTTCCAGTTTAGCTGTGCAGAAGAAGAACAACAAGAAGAAGAAATATCTCGAAATATGTCCGACAGGCCCCTTCCCTTGAGATAAATCTGCAAATATCTCGGAAACGAAGCGAGCTATGGCGAAATGTTAAGAGACCTTTTTTGTAGAGAATTAAGTTTCCTACTTTTTATCTTCTATGATATTTTTTGATCAGATGCGTAGTTCTCGAGATATATCAAGATATCTAAAAGTTCCGAAGCCGCACCAACATAATAGAGATACAGAAACACCGTGGCCCCTCTCTCTGAGATAACTCTGCACTATTGCGAGCTGCAAATGCCACTTCCAGCTTAGCTGTGCAGAAGAAGAACAACAAGGAGAAGAAATATCTCGAAATATGTCCGTCAGGCCCCTTCCCTTGAGATAAATCTGCAAATATCTCGGAAACGAAGCGAGCTATGGCAAAATATTGAGAGACCTTTTTTGTAGAGAATTAAGTTTCCTACTTTTTATCTTCTATGATATTTTTTGAACAGATGCGTAGTTCTCGAGATATATCAAGATATTTAAAAGTTCCGAAGCCGCACCAACATAATAGAGATACAGAAACACCGTGGCCCCTCTCTTTGAGATAACTCTGCACTATTGCGAGCTGGAAATGCCACTTCCAGTTTAGCTGTGCAGAAGAAGAACAACAAGAAGAAGAAATATCTCGAAATATGTCCGTCAGGCCCCTTCCCTTGAGATAAATCTGCAAATATCTCGGAAACGAAGCGAGCTATGGCAAAATGTTAAGAGACGTTTTTTGTAGAGAATTATGTTTCCTACAATTTATGTTCTATGATATTTTTTGATCAGAAGGGTAGTTTTCGAGATATATCGAGATATTTAAAAGTTCCGAAGCCGCACCAACATAATAGAGATACAGAAACACCGTGGCCCCTTTCTTTGAGATAACTGTGTACTAGTGCGAGCCGCAAATGCCACTTCCAGCTTAGCTGTGCAGAAGAAGAACAACAAGAAGAAGAAATATCTCGAAATATGTCCGTCAGGCCCCTTCCCTTGAGATAAATCTGCAAATATCTCGGAAACGAAGCGAGCTATGGCAAAATGTTAAGAGACCGTTTTTGTAAAGAATTAAGTTTCCTACTTTTTATGTTCTATGATATTTTTTGATCAGATGCGTAGTTCTCGAGATATATCAAGATATTTAAAAGTTCCGAAGCCGCACCAACATAATAGAGATACAGAAACACCGTGGCCCCTTTCTTTGAGATAACTCTGCACTAGTGCGAGCCGCAAATGCCACTTCCAGCTTAGCTGTGCAGAAGAAGAACAACAAGCAGAAGAAATATCTCGAAATATGTCCGTCAGGCCCCTTCCCTTGAGATAAATCTGCAAATATCTCGGAAACCAAGCGAGCTATGGCAAAATGTTGAGAGACCGTTTTTGTAGAGAATTAAGTTTGCTACTTTTTATGTTCTATGATATTTTTTGATCAGATGCGCAGTTCTCGAGATATATCAAGATATTTAAAAGTTCCGAAGCCGCACCAACATAATAGAGATACAGAAACACCGTGGCCCCTTTCTTTGAGATATCTCTGCACTATTGCGAGCTGCAAATGCCACTTCCAGCTTAGCTGTGCAGAAGAAGAACAACAAAAAGAAGAAATATCTCGAAATATGTCCGTCAGGCCCCTTCCCTTGAGATAAATCTGCAAATATCTCGGAAACGAAGCGAGCTATGGCAAAATGTTAAGAGACCTTATTTGTAGAGAATTATGTTTCCTACAATTTATGTTCTATGATATTTTTTGATCAGAAGCGTAGTTTTCGAGATATATCGAGATATTTAAAAGTACCGAAGCCGCACCAACATAATAGAGATACAGAAACACCGTGGCCCCTTTCTTTGAGATAACTGTGCACTAGTGCGAGCCGCAAATGCCACTTCCAGCTTAGCTGTGCAGAAGAAGAACAACAAGAAGAAGAAATATCTCGAAATATGTCCGTCAGGCCCCTTCCCTTGAGATAAATCTGCAAATATCTCGGAAACGAAGCGAGCTATGGCAAAATGTTAAGAGACCGTTTTTGTAGAGAATTAAGTTTCCTACTTTTTATGTTCTATGATATTTTTTGATCAGATGCGTAGTTCTCGAGATATATCAAGATATTTAAAAGTTCCGAAGCCGCACCAACATAATAGAGATACAGAAACACCGTGGCCCCTTTCTTTGAGATAACTCTGCACTAGTGCGAGCCGCAAATGCCACTTGCAGCTTAGCTGTGCAGAAGAAGAACAACAAGAAGAAGAAATATCTCGAAATATGTCCGTCAGGCCCCTTCCCTTGAGATAAATCTGCAAATATCTCGGAAACCAAGCGAGCTATGGCAAAATGTTAAGAGACCGTTTTTGTAGAGAATTAAGTTTCCTACTTTTTATGTTCTATGATATTTTTTGATCAGATGCGCAGTTCTCGAGATATATCAAGATATTTAAAAGTTCCGAAGCCGCACCAACATAATAGAGATACAGAAACACCGTGGCCCCTTTCTTTGAGATAACTTTGCACTATTGCGAGCTGTAAATGCCACTTCCAGCTTAGCTGTGCAGAAGAAGAACAACAAGAAGAAGAAATATCTCGAAATATGTCCGTCAGGCCCCTTCCCTTGAGATATATCGGCAAATATCTCGGAAACAAAGCGAGCTATGGCAAAATGTTAAGAGACCTTTTTTGTAGAGAATTATGTTTCCTACAATTTATGTTCTATGATATTTTTTGATCAGAAGCGTAGTTTTCGAGATATATCGAGATATTTAAAAGTTCCGAAGCCGCACCAACATAATAGAGATACAGAAACACCGTGGCCCCTTTCTTTGAGATAACTCTGCACTAGTGCGAGCCGCAAATGCCACTTCCAGCTTAGCTGTGCAGAAGAAGAACAACAAGAAGAAGAAATATCTCGAAATATGTCCGTCATGCCCCTTCCCTTGAGATAAATCTGCAAATATCTCGGAAACGAAGAGAGCTATGGCAAAATGTTAAGAGACCTTTTTTGTAGAGAATTAAGTTTCCTACTTTTTATGTTCTATGATATTTTTTGATCAGATGCGTAGTTCTCGAGATATATCAAGATATTTAAAAGTTCCGAAGCCGCACCAACAGAATAGAGATACAGAAACACCGTGGCTCCTTTCTTTGAGATAACTCTGCACTATTGCGAGCTGGAAATGCCACTTCCAGTTTAGCTGTGCAGAAGAAGAACAACAAGAAGAAGAAATATCTCGAAATATGTCCGTCAGGCCCCTTCCCTTGAGATAAATCTGCAAATATCTCGGAAACGAAGCGAGCTATGGCAAAATGTTGAGAGACCTTTTTTGTAGGGAATTAAGTTTCCTACTTTTTATGTTCTATAATATTTTTTGATCAGATGCGTAGTTCTCGAGATATATCAAGATATTTAAAAGTTCCGAAGCCGCACCAACATAATAGAGATACAGAAACACCGTGGCCCCTTTCTTTGAGATAACTCTGCACTATTGCCAGCTGCAAATGCCACTTCCAGCTTAGCTGTGCAGAAGAAGAACAACAAGAAGAAGAAATATCTCGAAATATGTCCGTCAGGCCCTTTCCCTTCAGATAAATCTGCAAATATCTCGGAAACGAAGCGAGCTATGGCAAAAAGCTAAGAGACCTTTTTTGTAGAGAATTATGTTTCGTACAATTTATGTTCTATGATATTTTTTGATCAGAAGCGTAGTTTTCGAGATATATCGAGATATTTAAAAGTACCGAAGCCGCACCAACATAATAGAGATACAGAAACACCGTGGCCCCTTTCTTTGAGATAACTGTGCACTAGTGCGAGCCGCAAATGCCACTTCCAGCTTAGCTGTGCAGAAGAAGAACAACAAGAAGAAGAAATATCTCGAAATATGTCCGTCAGGCCCCTTCCCTTGAGATAAATCTGCAAATATCTCGGAAACGAAGCGAGCTATGGCAAAATGTTAAGAGACCGTTTTTGTAGAGAATTAAGTTTCCTACTTTTTATGTTCTATGATATTTTTTGATCAGATGCGTAGTTCTCGAGATATATCAAGATATTTAAAAGTTCCGAAGCCGCACCAACATAATAGAGATACAGAAACACCGTGGCCCCTTTCTTTGAGATAACTCTGCACTAGTGCGAGCCGCAAATGCCACTTCCAGCTTAGCTGTGCAGAAGAAGAACAACAAGAAGAAGAAATATCTCGAAATATGTCCGTCAGGCCCCTTCCCTTGAGATAAATCTGCAAATATCTCGGAAACCAAGCGAGCTATGGCAAAATGTTAAGAGACCGTTTTTGTAGAGAATTAAGTTTCCTACTTTTTATGTTCTATGATATTTTTTGATCAGATGCGCAGTTCTCGAGATATATCAAGATATTTAAAAGTTCCGAAGCCGCACCAACATAATAGAGATACAGAAACACCGTGGCCCCTTTCTTTGAGATAACTCTGCACTAGTGCGAGCCGCAAATGCCACTTCCAGCTTAGCTGTGCAGAAGAAGAACAACAAGAAGAAGAAATATCTCGAAATATGTCCGTCATGCCCCTTCCCTTGAGATAAATCTGCAAATATCTCGGAAACGAAGAGAGCTATGGCAAAATGTTAAGAGACCTTTTTTGTAGAGAATTAAGTTTCCTACTTTTTATGTTCTATGATATTTTTTGATCAGATGCGTAGTTCTCGAGATATATCAAGATATTTAAAAGTTCCGAAGCCGCACCAACAGAATAGAGATACAGAAACACCGTGGCTCCTTTCTTTGAGATAACTCTGCACTATTGCGAGCTGGAAATGCCACTTCCAGTTTAGCTGTGCAGAAGAAGAACAACAAGAAGAAGAAATATCTCGAAATATGTCCGTCAGGCCCCTTCCCTTGAGATAAATCTGCAAATATCTCGGAAACGAAGCGAGCTATGGCAAAATGTTGAGAGACCTTTTTTGTAGGGAATTAAGTTTCCTACTTTTTATGTTCTATAATATTTTTTGATCAGATGCGTAGTTCTCGAGATATATCAAGATATTTAAAAGTTCCGAAGCCGCACCAACATAATAGAGATACAGAAACACCGTGGCCCCTTTCTTTGAGATAACTCTGCACTATTGCCAGCTGCAAATGCCACTTCCAGCTTAGCTGTGCAGAAGAAGAACAACAAGAAGAAGAAATATCTCGAAATATGTCCGTCAGGCCCTTTCCCTTCAGATAAATCTGCAAATATCTCGGAAACGAAGCGAGCTATGGCAAAAAGCTAAGAGACCTTTTTTGTAGAGAATTATGTTTCGTACAATTTATGTTCTATGATATTTTTTGATCAGAAGCGTAGTTTTCGAGATATATCGAGATATTTAAAAGTTCCGAAGCCGCACCAACATAATAGAGATACAGAAACACCGTGGCCCCTTTCTTTAAAATAACTCTGCACTATTGCGAGCTGCAAATGCCACTTCCAGCTTAGCTGTGCAGAAGAAGAACAACAAGAAGAAGAAATATCTCGAAATATGTCCGTCAGGCCCCTTCCCTTGAGATAAATCTGCAAATATCTCGGAAATGAAGCGAGCTATGGCAAAATGTTGAGAGACCTTTTTTGTAGAGAATTAAGTTTCCTACTATTTATATTCTATGATATTTTTTGATCAGATGCGTAGTTCTCGAGATATATCAAGATATTTAAAAGTTCCGAAGCCGCACCAACATAATAGAGATACAGAAACACCGTGGCCCCTTTCTTTGAGATAACTCTGCACTATTGCGAGCTGCAAATGCCACTTCCAGCTTAGCTGAGCAGAAGAAGAACAACAAGAAGAAGAAATATCTCGAAATATGTCCGTCAGGCCCCTTCCCTTGAGATAAATCTGCAAATATCTCGGAAACGAAGCGAGCTATGGCAAAATGTTAAGAGACTTTATTTGTAGAGAATTATGTTTCCTACTTTTTATGTTCTACGATATTTTTTGATCAGATGCGTAGTTCTCGAGATATATCAAGATATTTAAAAGTTCCGAAGCCGCACCAACATAATAGAGATACAGAAACATCGTGGCCCCTTTCTTTGAGATAACTCTGCACTATTGCGAGCTGGAAATGCCACTTCCAGTTTAGCTGTGCAGAAGAAGAACAACAAGAAGAATTATCTCGAAATATGTCCGTCAGGCCCCTTCCCTTGAGATAAATCTGCAAATATCTCGGAAACGAAGCGAGCTATGGCAAAATGTTAAGAGACCTTTTTTGTAGAGAATTAAGTTTCCTACTTTTTATGTTCTATGATATTTTTTGATCAGATGCGTAGTTCTCGAGATATATCAAGATATTTAAAAGCTCCGAAGCTGCACCAACATAATAGAGGTACAGAAACACCGTGGCCCCTTTCTTTGAGATATCTCTGCACTATTGCGAGCTGCAAATGCCACTTCCAGCTTAGCTGTGCAGAAGAAGAACAACAAGAATAAGAAATATTTCGAAATATGTCCGTCAGGCCCCTTCCCTTGAGATAAATCTGCAAATATCTCGGAAACGAAGCGAGCTACGGCAAAATGTTAAGAGACCTTTTTTGTAGAAAATTAGGTTTCCTACTTTTTATGTTCTATGATATTTTTTGATCAGATGCGTAGTTCTCGAGATATATCAAGATATTTAAAAGTTCCGAAGCCGCACCAACATAATAGAGATACAGAAACACCGTGGCCCCTTTCTTTGCGATAACTCTGCACTATTGCGAGCTGCAAATGCCACTTCCAGCTTAGCTGTGCAGAAGAAGAACAACAAGAAGAAGAAATATCTCGGAATATGTCCGTCAGGCCCCTTCCCTTGAGATAAATCTGCAAATATCTCGGAAACGAAGCGAGCTATGGCAAAATGTTAAGAGACCTTTTTTGTAGAGAATTAAGTTTCCTACTTTTTATGTTCTATGATATTTTTCGATCAGAGGCGTAGTTCTCGAGATATATCAAGATATTTAAAAGTTCCGAAGCCGCACCAACATAATAGAGATACAGAAACACCGTGGCCCCTTTCTTTGAGATAACTCTGCACTATTGCGAGCTGCAAATGCCACTTCCAGCTTAGCAGTGAAGAAGAAGAACAACAAGAAGAAGAAATATCTCGGAATATGTCCGTCAGGCCCCTTCCCTTGAGCTAAATCTGCAAATATCTCGGAAACGATGCCAGCTATGGGAAAATGTTAAGAGACCTTTTTTGTAGAGAATTAAGTTTCCTACTTCTTATGATCTATGATATTTTTTGATCAGATGCGTAGTTCTCGAGATATATCAAGATATTTAAAAGTTCCGAAGCCGCACCAACATAATAGAGATACAGAAACACCGTGGCCCCTTTCTTTGAGATAACTCTGCACTATTGCGAGCTGCAAACGCCACTTCCAGCTTAGCTGTGCAGAAGAAGAACAACAAGAAGAAGAAATATCTCGAAATATGTCCGTCAGGCCCCTTCCCTTGAGATGTATCTGCAAATATCTCGGAAACGAAGCGAGCTATGGCAAAATGTTAAGAGACCTTTTTTGTAGAGAATTATGTTTCCTACAATTTATGTTCTATGATATTTTTTGATCAGATGCGTAGTTCTCGAGATATATCAAGATATTTAAAAGTTCCGAAGCCGCACCAACATAATAGAGATACAGAAACACCGTGGCCCCTTTCTTTGCGATAACTCTGCACTATTGCGAGCTGCAAATGCCACTTCCAGCTTAGCTGTGCAGAAGAAGAACAACAAGAAGAAGAAATATCTCGGAATATGTCCGTCAGGCCCCTTCCCTTGAGATAAATCTGCAAATATCTCGGAAACGAAGCGAGCTATGGCAAAATGTTAAGAGACCTTTTTTGTAGAGAATTAAGTTTCCTACTTTTTATGTTCTATGATATTTTTCGATCAGAGGCGTAGTTCTCGAGATATATCAAGATATTTAAAAGTTCCGAAGCCGCACCAACATAATAGAGATACAGAAACACCGTGGCCCCTTTCTTTGAGATAACTCTGCACTATTGCGAGCTGCAAATGCCACTTCCAGCTTAGCAGTGAAGAAGAAGAACAACAAGAAGAAGAAATGTCTCGGAATATGTCCGTCAGGCCCCTTCCCTTGAGCTAAATCTGCAAATATCTCGGAAACGATGCCAGCTATGGGAAAATGTTAAGAGACCTTTTTTGTAGAGAATTAAGTTTCCTACTTCTTATGTTCTATGATATTTTTTGATCAGATGCGTAGTTCTCGAGATATATCAAGATATTTAAAAGTTCCGAAGCCGCACCAACATAATAGAGATACAGAAACACCGTGGCCCCTTTCTTTGAGATAACTCTGCACTATTGCGAGCTGCAAATGCCACTTCCAGCTTAGCTGTGCAGAAGAAGAACAACAAGAAGAAGAAATATCTCGAAATATGTCCGTCAGGCCCCTTCCCTTGAGATGTATCTGCAAATATCTCGGAAACGAAGCGAGCTATGGCAAAATGTTAAGAGACCTTTTTTGTAGAGAATTATGTTTCCTACAATTTATGTTCTATGATATTTTTTGATCAGAAGCGTAGTTTTCGAGATATATCAAGATATTTAAAAGTTCCGAAGCCGCACCAACATAATAGAGATACAGAAACACCGTGGCCTCTTTCTTTGAGATAACTGTGCACTATTGCGCGCGGCAAATGCCACTTCCAGCTTAGCTGTGCAGAAGAAGAACAACAAGAAGAAGGAATATCTCGAAATATGTCCGTCAGGCCCCTTCCCTTGAGATAAATCTGCAAATATCTCGGAAACGAAGCGAGCTATGGCAAAATCTTAAGAGACCTTATTTGTAGAGAATTAAGTTTCCTACTTTTCATGTTCTATGATATTTTTTGATCAGATGCGTAGTTCTCGAGATATATCGAGATATTTAAAAGTTCCGAAGCCGCACCAACATAATAGAGATACAGAAACACCGTGGCCCCTTTCTTTGAGATAACTCTGCACTATTGCGAGCTGCAAATGCCACTTCCAGCTTAGCAGTGAAGAAGAAGAACAACAAGAAGAAGAAATATCTCGGAATATGTCCGTCAGGCCCCTTCCCTTGAGCTAAATCTGCAAATATCTCGGAAACGATGCCAGCTATGGGAAAATGTTAAGAGACTTTTTTTGTAGAGAATTAAGTTTCCTACCTTTTATGTTCTATGATATTTTTTGATCAGATGCGTAGTTCTCGAGATATATCAAGATATTTAAAAGTTCCGAAGCTGCACCAACATAATAGAGGTACAGAAACACCGTGGCCCCTTTCTTTGTGATAACTCTGCACTATTGCGCGCTGCAAATGCCACTTCCAGGTTAGCTGTGCAGAAGAAGAACAACAAGAAGAAGAAATATCTCGAAATATGTCCGTCAGGCCCCTTCCCTTGAGATAAATCTGCAAATATCTCGGAAACGAAGAGAGCTATGGCAAAATGTTAAGAGACCTTATTTGTAGAGAATTAAGTTTCCTACTTTTTATGTTCTATGATATTTTTTGATCAGATGCGTAGTTCTCGAGATATATCGAGATATTTAAAAGTTCTGAAGCCGCACCAACATAATAGAGATACAGAAACACCGTGGCCCCTTTCTTTGAGATAACTCTGCACTATTGCGAGCTGCAAATGCCACTTCCAGCTTAGCTGTGCAGAAGAAGAACAATAAGAAGAAGAAATATCTCGAAATATGTCCGTCAGGCCCCTTCCCTTGAGATAAATCTGCAAATATCTCGGAAACGAAGCGAGCTATGGCAAAATGTTAAGAGCCCTTTTTTGTAGAAAATCAAGTTTCCTACTTCTTATCTTCTATGATATTTTTTGATCAGATGCGTAGTTCTCGAGATATATCAAGACATTTAAAAGTTCCGAAGCCGCACCAACATAATAGAGATACAGAAACACCGTGGCCCCTCTCTTTGAGATAACTCTGCACTATTGCGAGCTGGGAATGCCAGTTCCAGTTTAGCTGTGCAGAAGAAGAACAACAAGAAGAAGAAATATCTCGAAATATGTCCGTCAGGCCCCTTCCCTTGAGATAAAGCTGCAAATATCTCGGAAACGAAGCGAGCTATGGCAAAATGTTAAGAGACCTTTTTTGTAGAGAATTAAGTTTAATACTTTTTATGTTCTATGATATTTTTTGATCAGATGCGTAGTTCTCGAGATATATCAAGATATTTAAAAGTTCCGAAGCCGCACCAACATAATAGAGATACAGAAACACCGTGGCCCCTTTCTTTGAGATAACTCTGCACTATTGCGAGCTGCAAATGCCACTTCCAGCTTAGCTGTGCAGAAGAAGAACAACAAGAAGAAGAAATATCTCGAAATATGTCCGTCAGGCCCCTTCCCTTGAGATAAATCTGCAAATATCTCGGAAACGAAGCGAGCTATGGCAAAATGTTGAGAGACCTTTTTTGTAGAGAATTAAGTTTCCTACTTTTTATGTTCTATGATATTTTTTGATCACATGCGTAGTTCTCGAGATATATCAAGATATTTAAAAGTTCCGAAGCCGCACCAACATAATAGAGATACAGAAACACCGTGGCCCCTTTCTTTGAGATAACTCTGCACTATTGCCAGCTGCAAATGCCACTTCCAGCTTAGCTGTGCAGAAGAAGAACAACAAGAAGAAGAAATATCTCGAAATATGTTCGTCAGGCCCCTTCCCTTGAGATATATCCGCAAATATCTCGGAAACGAAGCGAGCTATGGCAAAATGTTAAGAGACCTTTTTTGTAGAGAATTATGTTTCCTACAATTTATGTTCTATGATATTTTTTGATCAGAAGCGTAGTTTTCGAGATATATCGAGATATTTAAAAGTTCCGAAGCCGCACCAACATAATAGAGATACAGAAACACCGTGGCCCCTTTCTTTGAGATAACTCGGCACTATTGCGAGCTGCAAATGCCACTTCCAGCTTAGCTGTGCAGAAGAAGAACAACAAGAAGAAGAAATATCTCGAAATATGTTCGTCAGGCCCCTTCCCTTGAGATATATCCGCAAATATCTCGGAAACGAAGCGAGCTATGGCAAAATGTTAAGAGACCTTTTTTGTAGAGAATTATGTTTCCTACAATTTATGTTCTATGATATTTTTTGATCAGAAGCGTAGTTTTCGAGATATATCGAGATATTTAAAAGTTCCGAAGCCGCACCAACATAATAGAGATACAGAAACACCGTGGCCCCTTTCTTTGAGATAACTCGGCACTATTGCGAGCTGCAAATGCCACTTCCAGCTTAGCTGTGCAGAAGAAGAACAACAAGAAGAAGAAATATCTCGAAATATGTCCGTCAGGCCCCTTCCCTTGAGATAAATCTGCAAATATCTCGGAAACGAAGCGAGCTATGGCAAAATGTTAAGAGACCTTTTTTGTAGAGAATTAAGTTTTCTACTTTTTATGTTCCATGATATTTTTTGATCAGATGCGTAGTTCTCGAGATATATCAAGACATTTAAAAGTTCCGAAGCCGCACCAACATAATAGAGATACAGAAACACCGTGGCCCCTCTCTTTGAGATAACTCTGCACTATTGCGAGCTGGAAATGCCAGTTCCAGTTTAGCTGTGCAGAAGAAGGACAACAAGAAGAAGAAATATCTCGAAATATGTCCGTCAGGCCCCTTCCCTTGAGATAAAGCTGCAAATATCTCGGAAACGAAGCGAGCTATGGCAAAATGTTAAGAGACCTTTTTTGTAGAGAATTAAGTTTAATACTTTTTATGTTCTATGATATTTTTTGATCAGATGCGTAGTTCTCGAGATATATCAAGATATTTAAAAGTTCCGAAGCCGCACCAACATAATAGAGATACAGAAACACCGTGGCCCCTTTCTTTAACATAACTCTGCACTATTGCGAGCTGCAAATGCCACTTTCAGCTTAGCTGTGCAGAAGAAGAACAACAAGAAGAAGAAATATCTCGAAATATGTCCGTCAGGCCCCTTCCATTGAGATAAATCTGCAAATATCTCGGAAATGAAGCGAGCTATGGCAAAATGTTGAGAGACCTTTTTTGTAGAGAATTAAGTTTCCTACTATTTATGTTCTATGATATTTTTTGATCAGATGCGTAGTTCTCGAGATATATCAAGATATTTAAAAGTTCCGAAGCCGCACCAACATAATAGAGATACAGAAACACCGTGGCCCCTTTCTTTGAGATAACTCTGCACTATTGCGAGCTGCAAATGCCACTTCCAGCTTAGCTGTGCAGAAGAAGAACAACAAGAAGAAGAAATATCTCGAAATATGTCCGTCAGGCCCCTTCCCTTGAGATAAATCTGCAAATATCTCGGAAACGAAGCGAGCTATGGCAAAATGTTAAGAGACTCTATTTGTAGAGAATTATGTTTCCTACTTTTTATGTTCTACGATATTTTTTGATCAGATGCGTAGTTCTCGAGATATATCAAGATATTTAAAAGTTCCGAAGCCGCACCAACATAATAGAGATACAGAAACACCGTGGCCCCTTTCTTTGAGATAACTCTGCACTATTGCGAGCTGCAAATGCCACTTCCAGCTTAGCTGTGCAGAAGAAGAACAACAAGAAGAAGAAATATCTCGAAATATGTCCGTCAGGCCCCTTCCCTTGAGATAAATCTGCAAATATCTCGGAAACGAAGCGAGCTATGGCAAAATGTTAAGAGACTCTATTTGTAGAGAATTATGTTTCCTACTTTTTATGTTCTACGATATTTTTTGATCAGATGCGTAGTTCTCGAGATATATCAAGATATTTAAAAGTTCCGAAGCCGCACCAACATAATAGAGATACAGAAACACCGTGGCCCCTTTCTTTGAGATAACTCTGCACTATTGCGAGCTGCAAATGCCACTTCCAGCTTAGCTGTGCAGAAGAAGAACAACAAGAAGAAGAAATATCTCGAAATATGTCCGTCAGGCCCCTTCCCTTGAGATAAATCTGCAAATATCTCGGAAACGAAGCGAGCTATGGCAAAATGTTAAGAGACCTTTTTTGTAGAGAATTAAGTTTCCTACTTTTTATGTTCTATGATATTTTTTGATCACAGGCGTAGTTCTCGAGATATATCAAGATATTTAAAAGTTCCGAAGCCGCACCAACATAATAGAGATACAGAAACACCGTGGCCCCTTTCTTTGAGATAACTCTGCACTATTGCGAGCTGCAAATGCCACTTCCAGCTTAGCTGTGCAGAAGAAGAACAACAAGAAGAAGAAATATCTCGAAATATGTCCGTCAGGCCCCTTCCCTTGAGATAAATCTGCAAATATCTCGGAAACGAAGCGAGCTATGGCAAAATGTTAAGAGACCTTTTTTGTAGAGAATTAAGTTTTCTACTTTTTATGTTCCATGATATTTTTTGATCAGATGCGTAGTTCTCGAGATATATCAAGATATTTAAAAGTTCCGAAGCTGCACCAACATAATAGAGATACAGAAACACCGTGGCCCCTTTCTTTGAGATAAGTCTGCACTAGTGCGAGCCGCAAATGCCACTTCCAGCTTAGCTGTGCAGAAGAAGAACAACAAGAAGAAGAAATACCTCGAAATATGTCCGTCAGGCCCCTTCCCTTGAGATAAATCTGCAAATATCTCGGAAACCAAGCGAGCTATGGCAAAATGTTAAGAGACCTTTTTTGTAGAGAATTATGTTTCCTACAATTTATGTTCTATGATATTTTTTGATCAGAAGCGTAGTTTTCGAGATATATCGAGATATTTAAAAGTTCCGAAGCCGCACCAACATAATACAGATACAGAAACACCGTGGCCCCTTTCTTTGAGATAACTCTGCACTAGTGCGAGCCGCAAATGCCACTTCCAGCTTAGCTGTGCAGAAGAAGAACAACAAGAAGAAGAAATATCTCGAAATATGTCCGTCAGGCCCCTTCCCTTGAGATAAATCTGCAAATATCTCGGAAACGAAGCGAGCTATGGCAAAATGTTAAGAGACCTTATTTGTAGAGAATTAAGTTTCCTACTTTTCATGTTCTATGATATTTTTTGATCAGAAGCGTAGTTCTCGAGATATATCGAGATATTTAAAAGTTCCGAAGCCGCACCAACATAATAGAGATACAGAAACACCGTGGCCCCTTTCTTTAAAATAACTCTGCACTATTGCGAGCTGCAAATGCCACTTCCAGCTTAGCTGTGCAGAAGAAGAACAACAAGAAGAAGAAATATCTCGAAATATGTCCGTCAGGCCCCTTCCCTTGAGATAAATCTGCAAATATCTCGGAAACGAAGCGAGCTATGGCAAAATGTTAAGAGACCTTATTTGTAGAGAATTAAGTTTCCTACTTTCCATGTTCTATGATATTTTTTGATCAGATGCGTAGTTCTCGAGATATATCGAGATATTTAAAAGTTCCGAAGCCGCACCAACATAATAGAGATACAGAAACACCGTGGCCCCTTTCTTTGAGATAACTCTGCACTATTGCGAGCTGCAAATGCCACTTCCAGCTTAGCTGTGCAGAAGAAGAACAACAAGAAGAAGAAATATCTCGAAATATGTCCGTCAGGCCGCTTCCCTTGAGATAAATCTGCAAATATCTCGGAAACGATGCCAGCTATGGGAAAATGTTAAGAGACCTTTTTTGTAGAGAATTAAGTTTCCTACTTTTTATGTTCTATGATATTTTTTGATCAGATGCGTAGTTCTCGAGATATATCAAGATATTTAAAAGTTCAGAAGCCGCACCAACATAATAGAGATACAGAAACACCGTGGCCTCTTTCTTTGAGATAACTCTGCACTATTGCGCGCTGCAAATGCCACTTCCAGCTTAGCTGTGCAGAAGAAGAACAACAAGAAGAAGAAATATCTCGAAATATGTCCGTCAGGCCCCTTCCCTTGAGATAAATCTGCAAATATCTCGGAAACGAAGCGAGCTATGGCAAAACGTTAAGAAACCTTTTTTGTAGAGAATTATGTTTCCTACAATTTATGTTCTATGATATTTTTTGATCAGATGCGTAGTTCTCGAGATATATCAAGATATTTAAAAGTTCCGAAGCTGCACCAACATAATAGAGGTACAGAAACACCGTGGCCCCTTTCTTTGAGATAACTCTGCACTATTGCGAGCTGCAAATGCCACTTCCAGCTTAGCTGTGCAGAAGAAGAACAACAAGAAGAAGAAATATCTCGAAATATGTCCGTCAGGCCCCTTCCCTTGAGATAAATCTGCAAATATCTCGGAAACGATGCCAGCTATGGGAAAATGTTAAGAGACCTTTTTTGTAGAGAATTAAGTTTCCTACTTTTTATGTTCTATGATATTTTTTGATCAGATGCGTAGTTCTCGAGATATATCAAGATATTTAAAAGTTCCGAAGTCGCACCAACATAATAGAGATACAGAAACACCGCGGCCTCTTTCTTTGAGATAACTCTGCACTATTGCGCGCTGCAAATGCCACTTCCAGCTTAGCTGTGCAGAAGAAGAACAACAAGAAGAAGAAATATCTCGAAATATGTCCGTCAGGCCCCTTCCCTTGAGATAAATCTGCAAATATCTCGGAAACGAAGAGAGCTATGGCAAAATGTTAAGAGACCTTATTTGTAGAGAATTAAGTTTCCTACTTTTTATGTTCTATGATATTTTTTGATCAGATGCGTAGTTCTCGAGATATATCGAGATATTTAAAAGTTCTGAAGCCGCACCAACATAATAGAGATACAGAAACACCGTGGCCCCTTTCTTTGAGATAACTCTGCACTATTGCGAGCTGCAAATGCCACTTCCAGCTTAGCTGTGCAGAAGAAGAACAATAAGAAGAAGAAATATCTCGAAATATGTCCATCAGGCCCCTTCCCTTGAGATAAATCTGCAAATATCTCGGAAACGAAGCGAGCTATGGCAAAACGTAAAGAAACCTTTTTTGTAGAGAATTATGTTTCCTACAATTTATGTTCTATGATATTTTTTGATCAGAAGCGTAGTTTTCGAGATATATCGAGATATTTAAAAGTTCCGAAGCCGCACCAACATAATAGAGATACAGAAACACCGTGGCCCCTTCCTTTGAGATAACTCTGCACTATTGCGAGCTGCAAATGCCACTTCCAGCTTAGCTGTGAAGAAGAAGAACAACAAGAAGAAGAAATATCTCGAAATATGTCCGTTAGGCCCCTTCCCTTGAGATAAATCTGCAAATATCTCGGAAACGAAGCGAGCTATGGCAAAATGTTAAGAGACCTTTTTTGTAGAGAATTAAGTTTCCTACTTTTTATCTTCTATGATATTTTTTGATCAGATGCGTAGTTCTCGAGATATATCAAGATATTTAAAAGTTCCGAAGCTGCACCAACATAATAGAGGTACAGAAACACCGTGGCCTCTTTCTTTGAGGTAACTCTGCACTATTACGAGCTGCAAATGCCACTTCCAGCTTAGCTGTGCAGAAGAAGAATATCAAGAAGAAGAAATATCTCGAAATATGTCCGTCAGACCCCTTCCCTTGAGATAAATCTGCAAATATCTCGGAAACGAAGCGAGCTATGGCAAAATGTTAAGAGACCTTTTTTGTAGAGAATTATGTTTCCTACAATTTACGTTCTATGATATTTTTTGATCAGAAGCGTAGTTTTCGAGATATATCGAGATATTTAAAAGTTCCGAAGCGGCACCAACATAATAGAGGTACAGAAACACCGTGGCCTCTTTCTTTGAGATAACTCTGCACTATTGCGACCTGCAAATGCCACTTCCAGCTTAGCTGTGCAGAAGAAGAACAACAAGAAGAAGAAATATCTCGAAATATGTCCGTCAGGCCCCTTCCCTTGAGATAAATCTGCAAATATCTCGGAAACGATGCCAGCTATGGGAAAATGTTAAGAGACCTTTTTTGTAGAGAATTAAGTTTCCTACTTTTTATGTTCTATGATATTTTTTGATCAGATGCGTAGTTCTCGAGATATATCAAGATATTTAAAAGTTCCGAAGTCGCACCAACATAATAGAGATACAGAAACACCGCGGCCTCTTTCTTTGAGATAACTCTGCACTATTGCGCGCTGCAAATGCCACTTCCAGCTTAGCTGTGCAGAAGAAGAACAACAAGAAGAAGAAATATCTCGAAATATGTCCGTCAGGCCCCTTCCCTTGAGATAAATCTGCAAATATCTCGGAAACGAAGAGAGCTATGGCAAAATGTTAAGAGACCTTATTTGTAGAGAATTAAGTTTCCTACTTTTTATGTTCTATGATATTTTTTGATCAGATGCGTAGTTCTCGAGATATATCGAGATATTTAAAAGTTCTGAAGCCGCACCAACATAATAGAGATACAGAAACACCGTGGCCCCTTTCTTTGAGATAACTCTGCACTATTGCGAGCTGCAAATGCCACTTCCAGCTTAGCTGTGCAGAAGAAGAACAATAAGAAGAAGAAATATCTCGAAATATGTCCATCAGGCCCCTTCCCTTGAGATAAATCTGCAAATATCTCGGAAACGAAGCGAGCTATGGCAAAACGTAAAGAAACCTTTTTTGTAGAGCATTATGTTTCCTACAATTTATGTTCTATGATATTTTTTGATCAGAAGCGTAGTTTTCGAGATATATCGAGATATTTAAAAGTTCCGAAGCCGCACCAACATAATAGAGATACAGAAACACCGTGGCCCCTTTCTTTGAGATAACTCTGCACTATTGCGAGCTGCAAATGCCACTTCCAGCTTAGCTGTGAAGAAGAAGAACAACAAGAAGAAGAAATATCTCGAAATATGTCCGTTAGGCCCCTTCCCTTGAGATAAATCTGCAAATATCTCGGAAACGAAGCGAGCTATGGCAAAATGTTAAGAGACCTTTTTTGTAGAGAATTAAGTTTCCTACTTTTTATCTTCTATGATATTTTTTGATCAGATGCGTAGTTCTCGAGATATATCAAGATATTTAAAAGTTCCGAAGCTGCACCAACATAATAGAGGTACAGAAACACCGTGGCCTCTTTCTTTGAGGTAACTCTGCACTATTACGAGCTGCAAATGCCACTTCCAGCTTAGCTGTGCAGAAGAAGAATATCAAGAAGAAGAAATATCTCGAAATATGTCCGTCAGACCCCTTCCCTTGAGATAAATCTGCAAATATCTCGGAAACGAAGCGAGCTATGGCAAAATGTTAAGATACCTTTTTTGTAGAGAATTAAGTATCCTACTTTTTATGTTCTATGATATTTTTTGATCAGATGCGTAGTTCTCAAGATATATCAAGATATTTAAAAGCTCCGAAGCTGCACCAACATAATAGAGGTACAGAAACACCGTGGCCCCTTTCTTTGAGATAACTCTGCGCTATTGCGAGCTGCAAATGCCACTTCCAGCTTAGCTGTGCAGAAGAAGAACAACAAGAATAAGAAATATTTCGAAATATGTCCGTCAGGCCCCTTCCCTTGAGATAAATCTGCAAATATCTCGGAAACGAGGCGAGCTACGGCAAAATGTTAACAGACCTTTTTTGTAGAGAATTAAGATTCCTACTTTTTATGTTCTATGATATTTTTTGATCACATGCGTAGTTCTCGAGATATATCAAGATATTTAAAGGTTCCGAAGCTGCACCAACATAATAGAGGTACAGAAACACCGTGGCCCCTTTCTTTGAGATAACTCTGCACTATTGCGACCTGCAAATGCCACTTCCAGCTTAGCTGTGCAGAAGAAGAACAACAAGAAGAAGAAATATCTCGAAATATGTCCGTCAGGCCCCTTCCCTTGAGATAAATCTGCAAATATCTCGGAAACGATGCCAGCTATGGGAAAATGTTAAGAGACCTTTTTTGTAGAGAATTAAGTTTCCTACTTTTTATGTTGTATGATATTTTTTGATCAGATGCGTATTCCCGAGATATATCAAGATATTTAAAAGTTCAGAAGCCGCACCAACATAATAGAGATACAGAAACACCGTGGCCTCTTTCTTTGAGATAACTCTGCACTATTGCGCGCTGCAAATGCCACTTCCAGCTTAGCTGTGCAGAAGAAGAACAACAAGAAGAAGAAATATCTCGAAATATGTCCGTCAGGCCCCTTCCCTTGAGATAAATCTGCAAATATCTCGGAAACGAAGCGAGCTATGGCAAAACGTTAAGAAACCTTTTTTGTAGAGAATTATGTTTCCTACAATTTATGTTCTATGATATTTTTTGATCAGATGCGTAGTTCTCGAGATATATCAAGATATTTAAAAGTTCCGAAGCTGCACCAACATAATAGAGGTACAGAAACACCGTGGCCCCTTTCTTTGAGATAACTCTGCACTATTGCGAGCTGCAAATGCCACTTCCAGCTTAGCTGTGCAGAAGAAGAACAACAAGAAGAAGAAATATCTCGAAATATGTCCGTCAGGCCCCTTCCCTTGAGATAAATCTGCAAATATCTCGGAAACGAAGCGAGCTATGGCAAAATGTTAAGAGACCTTATTTGTAGAGAATTAAGTTTCCTACTTTTCATGTTCTATGATATTTTTTGATCAGATGCGTAGTTCTCGAGATATATCGAGATATTTAAAAGTTCCGAAGCCGCACCAACATAATAGAGATACAGAAACACCGTGGCCCCTTTCTTTGAGATAACTCTGCACTATTGCGAGCTGCAAATGCCACTTCCAGCTTAGCTGTGCAGAAGAAGAACAACAAGAAGAAGAAATATCTCGAAATATGTCCGTCAGGCCGCTTCCCTTGAGATAAATCTGCAAATATCTCGGAAACGATGCCAGCTATGGGAAAATGTTAAGAGACCTTTTTTGTAGAGAATTAAGTTTCCTACTTTTTATGTTCTATGATATTTTTTGATCAGATGCGTAGTTCTCGAGATATATCAAGATATTTAAAAGTTCAGAAGCCGCACCAACATAATAGAGATACAGAAACACCGTGGCCTCTTTCTTTGAGATAACTCTGCACTATTGCGCGCTGCAAATGCCACTTCCAGCTTAGCTGTGCAGAAGAAGAACAACAAGAAGAAGAAATATCTCGAAATATGTCCGTCAGGCCCCTTCCCTTGAGATAAATCTGCAAATATCTCGGAAACGAAGCGAGCTATGGCAAAACGTTAAGAAACCTTTTTTGTAGAGAATTATGTTTCCTACAATTTATGTTCTATGATATTTTTTGATCAGATGCGTAGTTCTCGAGATATATCAAGATATTTAAAAGTTCCGAAGCTGCACCAACATAATAGAGGTACAGAAACACCGTGGCCCCTTTCTTTGAGATAACTCTGCACTATTGCGAGCTGCAAATGCCACTTCCAGCTTAGCTGTGCAGAAGAAGAACAACAAGAGGAAGAAATATCTCGAAATATGTCCGTCAGGCCCCTTCCCTTGAGATAAATCTGCAAATATCTCGGAAACGATGCCAGCTATGGGAAAATGTTAAGAGAGCTTTTTTGTAGAGAATTAAGTTTCCTACTTTTTATGTTCTATGATATTTTTTGATCAGATGCGTAGTTCTCGAGATATATCAAGATATTTAAAAGTTCCGAAGTCGCACCAACATAATAGAGATACAGAAACACCGCGGCCTCTTTCTTTGAGATAACTCTGCACTATTGCGCGCTGCAAATGCCACTTCCAGCTTAGCTGTGCAGAAGAAGAACAACAAGAAGAAGAAATATCTCGAAATATGTCCGTCAGGCCCCTTCCCTTGAGATAAATCTGCAAATATCTCGGAAACGAAGAGAGCTATGGCAAAATGTTAAGAGACCTTATTTGTAGAGAATTAAGTTTCCTACTTTTTATGTTCTATGATATTTTTTGATCAGATGCGTAGTTCTCGAGATATATCGAGATATTTAAAAGTTCTGAAGCCGCACCAACATAATAGAGATACAGAAACACCGTGGCCTCTTTCTTTGAGATAACTCTGCACTATTGCGCGCTGCAAATGCCACTTCCAGCTTAGCTGTGCAGAAGAAGAACAACAAGAAGAAGAAATATCTCGAAATATGTCCGTCAGGCCCCTTCCCTTGAGATAAATCTGCAAATATCTCGGAAACGAAGCGAGCTATGGCAAAACGTTAAGAAACCTTTTTTGTAGAGAATTATGTTTCCTACAATTTATGTTCTATGATATTTTTTGATCAGATGCGTAGTTCTCGAGATATATCAAGATATTTAAAAGTTCCGAAGCTGCACCAACATAATAGAGGTACAGAAACACCGTGGCCCCTTTCTTTGAGATAACTCTGCACTATTGCGAGCTGCAAATGCCACTTCCAGCTTAGCTGTGCAGAAGAAGAACAACAAGAGGAAGAAATATCTCGAAATATGTCCGTCAGGCCCCTTCCCTTGAGATAAATCTGCAAATATCTCGGAAACGATGCCAGCTATGGGAAAATGTTAAGAGAGCTTTTTTGTAGAGAATTAAGTTTCCTACTTTTTATGTTCTATGATATTTTTTGATCAGATGCGTAGTTCTCGATATATATCAAGATATTTAAAAGTTCCGAAGCCGCACCAACATAATAGAGATACAGAAACACCGTGGCCCCTTTCATTGAGATAACTCTGCACTATTGCGAGCTGGAAATGCCACTTCCAGCTTAGCTGTGCAGAAGAAGAACAACAAGAAGAAGAAATATCTCGAAATATGTCCGTCAGGCCACTTCCCTTGAGATAAATCTGCAAATATCTCGGAAACGAAGCGAGCTATGGCAAAATGTTAAGAGACCTTTTTTGTAGAGAATTAAGTTTCCTACTTTTTATGTTCGATGATATTTTTTGATCAGATGCGTAGTTCTCGAGATATATCAAGATATTTAAAAGTTCCGAAGCTGCACCAACATAATAGAGGTACAGAAACACCGTGGCCTCTTTCTTTGAGATAACTCTGCACTATTGCGAGCTGCAAATGCCGCTTCGAGCTTAGCTGTGCAGAAGAAGAACAACAAGAAGAAGAAATATCTCGAAATATGTCCGTCAGACCCCTTCCCTTGAGATGAATCTGCAAATATCTCGGAAACGAAGCGAGCTATGGCAAAATGTTAAGAGACCTTTTTTGTAGAGAATAATGTTTCCTACAATTTACGTTCTATGATATTTTTTGATCAGAAGCGTAGTTTTCGAGATATATCGAGATATTTAAAAGTTCCGAAGCCGCACCAACATAATAGAGATACAGAAACACCGTGGCCCCTTTCTTTGAGATAACTCTGCACTACTGCGACCTGCAAATGCCACTTCCAGCTCAGCTGTGCAGAAGAAGAACAACAAGAAGAAGAAATATCTCGAAATATGTCCGTCAGGCCCCTTCCCTTGAGATATATATGCAAATATCTCGGAAACGAAGCGAGCTATGGCAAAATGTTAAGAGACCTTTTTTGTAGAGAATTAAGTTTCCTACTTTTTATGTTCTATGACATTTTTTGATCAGATGCGTAGTTCTCGAGATATATCAAGATATTTAAAAGTTCCGAAGCCGCGCCAACATAATAGAGATACAGAAACACCGTGGCCCCTTTCTTTAAGATAACTCTGCACTATTGCGAGCTGCAAATGCCACTTCCAGCTTAGCTGTGCAGAGGAAGAACAACAAGAAGAAGAAATATCTCGAAATATGTCCGTCAGGCCAGTTCCTTTGAGCTGAATCTGCAAATATCTCGGAAACGAAGCGAGCTATGGCAAAATGTTAAGAGACCTTTTTTGTAGAGAATTAAGTTTCCTACTTTTCATGTTCTATGATATTTTTTGATCAGATGCGTAGCTCTCGAGATATATCAAGATATTTAAAAGTTCCGAAGCCGCACCAACATAATAGAGATACAGAAACACCGTGGCCCCTTTCTTTGAGATAACTCTGCACTATTGCGAGCTGCAAATGCCACTTCCAGCTTAGCTGTGCAGAGGAAGAACAACAAGAAGAAGAAATATCTCGAAATATGTCCGTCAGGCCCCTTCCCTTGAGATAAATATGCAAATATCTCGGAAACGAAGCGAGCTATGGCAAAATGTTAAGAGACCGTTTTTGTAGAGAATTATGTTTCCTACTTTTTATGTTCTATGATATTTTTTGATCAGACGCGTAGTTCTCGAGATATATCAAGATATTTAAAAGTTCCGAAGCCGCACCAACATAATAGAGATACAGAAACACCGTGGCCTCTTTCTTTGAGATAACTCTGCACTATCGCGAGCTGCAAATGCCACTTCCAGCTTAGCTGTGCAGAAGAAGAACAACAAGAAGAAGAAATATCTCGAAATATGTCCGTCAGGCCCCTTCCCTTGAGATAAATCTGCAAATATCTCGGAAACGAAGAGAGCTATGGCAAAATGTTAAGAGACCTTTTTTGTAGCGAATTAAGTTTCCTACTTTTCATGTTCTATGATATTTTTTGATCAGATGCGTAGTTCTCGATATATATCAAGATATTTAAAAGTTCCGAAGCCGCACCAACATAATAGAGATACAGAAACACCGTGGCCCCTTTCATTGAGATAACTCTGCACTATTGCGAGCTGGAAATGCCACTTCCAGCATAGCTGTGCAGAAGAAGAACAACAAGAAGAAGAAATATCTCGAAATATGTCCGTCAGGCCACTTCCCTTGAGATAAATCTGCAAATATCTCGGAAACGAAGCGAGCTATGGCAAAATGTTAAGAGACCTTTTTTGTAGAGAATTAAGTTTCCTACTTTTTATGTTCGATGATATTTTTTGATCAGATGCGTAGTTCTCGAGATATATCAAGATATTTAAAAGTTCCGAAGCTGCACCAACATAATAGAGGTACAGAAACACCGTGGCCTCTTTCTTTGAGATAACTCTGCACTATTGCGAGCTGCAAATGCCGCTTCGAGCTTAGCTGTGCAGAAGAAGAACAACAAGAAGAAGAAATATCTCGAAATATGTCCGTCAGACCCCTTCCCTTGAGATGAATCTGCAAATATCTCGGAAACGAAGCGAGCTATGGCAAAATGTTAAGAGACCTTTTTTGTAGAGAATAATGTTTCCTACAATTTACGTTCTATGATATTTTTTGATCAGAAGCGTAGTTTTCGAGATATATCGAGATATTTAAAAGTTCCGAAGCCGCACCAACATAATAGAGATACAGAAACACCGTGGCCCCTTTCTTTGAGATAACTCTGCACTAGTGCGAGCCGCAAATGCCACTTCCAGCTTAGCTGTGCAGAAGAAGAACAACAAGAAGAAGAAATATCTCGAAATATGTCCGTCAGGCCCCTTCCCTTGAGATATATATGCAAATATCTCGGAAACGAAGCGAGCTATGGCAAAATGTTAAGAGACCTTTTTTGTAGAGAATTAAGTTTCCTACTTTTTATGTTCTATGACATTTTTTGATCAGATGCGTAGTTCTCGAGATATATCAAGATATTTAAAAGTTCCGAAGCCGCGCCAACATAATAGAGATACAGAAACACCGTGGCCCCTTTCTTTAAGATAACTCTGCACTGTTGCGAGCTGCAAATGCCACTTCCAGCTTAGCTGTGCAGAGGAAGAACAACAAGAAGAAGAAATATCTCGAAATATGTCCGTCAGGCCAGTTCCTTTGAGCTGAATCTGCAAATATCTCGGAAACGAAGCGAGCTATGGCAAAATGTTAAGAGACCTTTTTTGTAGAGAATTAAGTTTCCTACTTTTCATGTTCTATGATATTTTTTGATCAGATGCGTAGCTCTCGAGATATATCAAGATATTTAAAAGTTCCGAAGCCGCACCAACATAATAGAGATACAGAAACACCGTGGCCCCTTTCTTTGAGATAACTCTGCACTATTGCGAGCTGCAAATGCCACTTCCAGCTTAGCTGTGCAGAGGAAGAACAACAAGAAGAAGAAATATCTCGAAATATGTCCGTCAGGCCCCTTCCCTTGAGATAAATATGCAAATATCTCGGAAACGAAGCGAGCTATGGCAAAATGTTAAGAGACCGTTTTTGTAGAGAATTATGTTTCCTACTTTTTATGTTCTATGATATTTTTTGATCAGACGCGTAGTTCTCGAGATATATCAAGATATTTAAAAGTTCCGAAGCCGCACCAACATAATAGAGATACAGAAACACCGTGGCCTCTTTCTTTGAGATAACTCTGCACTATCGCGAGCTGCAAATGCCACTTCCAGCTTAGCTGTGCAGAAGAAGAACAACAAGAAGAAGAAATATCTCGAAATATGTCCGTCTGGCCCCTTCCCTTGAGATATATCTGCAAATATCTCGGAAACGAAGCGAGCTATGGCAAAATGTTAAGAGACCTTTTTTGTAGAGAATTATGTTTCCTACAATTTAGGTTCTATGATATTTTTTGATCAGAAGCGTAGTTTTCGAGATATATCGAGATATTTAAAAGTTCCGAAGCCGCACCAACATAATAGAGATACAGAAACACCGTGGCCCCTTTCTTTGAGATAACTCTGCACTAGTGCGAGCCGCAAATGCCACTTCCAGCTTAGCTGTGCAGAAGAAGAACAACAAGAAGAAGAAATATCTCGAAATATGTCCGTCAGGCCGCTTCCCTTGAGATATATCTGCAAATATCTCGGAAACGAAGCGAGCTATGGCAAAATGTTAAGAGACCTTTTTTGTAGAGAATTATGCTTCCTACAATTTATGTTCTATGATATTTTTTGATCAGAAGCGTAGTTTTCGAGATATATCGAGATATTTAAAAGTTCCGAAGCCGCACCAACATAATAGAGATACAGAAACACCGTGGCCCCTTTCGTTGAGATAACTCTGCACTAGTGCGAGCCGCAAATGCCACTTCCAGCTTAGCTGTGCAGAAGAAGAACAACAAGAAGAAGAAATATCTCGAAATATGTCCGTCAGGCCCCTTCCCTTGAGATAAATCTGCAAATATCTCGGAAACGAAGAGAGCTATGGCAAAATGTTAAGAGACCTTTTTTGTAGAGAATTAAGTTTCCTACTTTTCATGTTCTATGATATTTTTTGATCAGATGCGTAGTTCTCGATATATATCAAGATATTTAAAAGTTCCGAAGCCGCACCAACATAATAGAGATACAGAAACACCGTGGCCCCTTTCTTTGAGATAACTCTGCACTAGTGCGAGCCGCAAATGCCACTTCCAGCTTAGCTGTGCAGAAGAAGAACAACAAGAAGAAGAAATATCTCGAAATATGTCCGTCAGACCCCTTCCCTTGAGATGAATCTGCAAATATCTCGGAAACGAAGCGAGCTATGGCAAAATGTTAAGAGACCTTTTTTGTAGAGAATAATGTTTCCTACAATTTACGTTCTATGATATTTTTTGATCAGAAGCGTAGTTTTCGAGATATATCGAGATATTTAAAAGTTCCGAAGCCGCACCAACATAATAGAGATACAGAAACACCGTGGCCCCTTTCTTTGAGATAACTCTGCACTATTGCGACCTGCAAATGCCACTTCCAGCTCAGCTGTGCAGAAGAAGAACAACAAGAAGAAGAAATATCTCGAAATATGTCCGTCAGGCCCCTTCCCTTGAGATAAATCTGCAAATATCTCGGAAACGAAGCGAGCTATGGCAAAATGTTAAGAGACCTTTTTTGTAGAGAATTAAGTTTCCTACTTTGTGTGTTCTATGATATTTTTTGATCAGATGCGTAGTTCTCGAGATATATCAAGATATTTAAAAGTTCCGAAGCCGCACCAACATAATAGAGATACAGAAACACCGTGTCCCCTTTCTTTGAGATAACTCTGCACTATTGCGAGCTGGAAATGCCACTTCCAGTTTAGCTGTGCAGAAGAAGAACAACAAGAAGAAGAAATATCTCGAAATATGTCCGTTAGGCCCCTTCCCTTGAGATAAATCTGCAAATATCTCGGAAACGAAGCGAGCTATGGCCAAATGTTAAGAGACCTTTTTTCTAGAGAATTATGTTTCCTACAATTTATGTTCTATGATATTTTTTGATCAGAAGCGTAGTTTTCGAGATATATCGAGATATTTAAAAGTTCCGAAGCCGCACCAACATAATAGAGATACAGAAACACGGTGGCCCCTTTCTTTGAGATAACTCTGCACTATTGCGAGCTGCAAATGCCACTTCCAGCTTAGCTGTGCAGAGGAAGAACAACAAGAAGAAGAAATATCTCGAAATATGTCCTTCAGGCCAGTTCCTTTGAGCTGAATCTGCAAATATCTCGGAAACGAAGCGAGCTATGGCAAAATCTTAAGAGACGTTTTTTGTAGAGAATTATGTTTCCTACAATTTATGTTCTATGATATTTTTTGATCAGATGCGTAGTTCTCGAGATATATCAAGATATTTAAAAGTTCCGAAGCCGCACCAACATAATAGAGATACAGAAACACCGTGTCCCCTTTCTTTGAGATAACTCTGCACTATTGCGAGCTGGAAATGCCACTTCCAGTTTAGCTGTGCAGAAGAAGAACAACAAGAAGAAGAAATATCTCGAAATATGTCCGTTAGGCCCCTTCCCTTGAGATAAATCTGCAAATATCTCGGAAACGAAGCGAGCTATGGCCAAATGTTAAGAGACCTTTTTTCTAGAGAATTATGTTTCCTACAATTTATGTTCTATGATATTTTTTGATCAGAAGCGTAGTTTTCGAGATATATCGAGATATTTAAAAGTTCCGAAGCCGCACCAACATAATAGAGATACAGAAACACGGTGGCCCCTTTCTTTGAGATAACTCTGCACTATTGCGAGCTGCAAATGCCACTTCCAGCTTAGCTGTGCAGAGGAGGAACAACAAGAAGAAGAAATATCTCGAAATATGTCCTTCAGGCCAGTTCCTTTGAGCTGAATCTGCAAATATCTCGGAAACGAAGCGAGCTATGGCAAAATCTTAAGAGACGTTTTTTGTAGAGAATTATGTTTCCTACAATTTATGTTCTATGATATTTTTTGATCAGAAGCGTAGTTTTCGAGATATATCGAGATACTTAAAAGTTCCGAAGCCGCACCAACATATTAGAGATACAGAAACACCGTGGCCCCTTTCTTTGAGATAACTGTGCACTAGTGCGAGCCGCAAATGCCACTTCCAGCTTAGCTGTGCAGAAGAAGAACAACAAGAAGAAGAAACTTCTCGAAATATGTCCGTCAGGCCCCCTCCCTTGAGATAAATCTGCAAATATCTCGGAAACGAAGCGAGCTATGGCAAAATGTTAAGAGAGCTTTTTTGTAGAGAATTATGTTTCCTACTTTTTATGTTCTATGATATTTTTTGATCAGACGCGTAGTTCTCGAGATATATCAAGATATTTAAAAGTTCCGAAGCCGCACCAACATAATAGAGATACTGAAACACCGTGGCACCTTTCTTTGGGATAACTCTGCACTATTGCGAGCTGCAAATGCCACTTCCAGCTTAGCTGTGCAGGAGAAGAACAACAAGAAGAAGAAATATCTCGAAATATGTCCGTCAGGCCACTTCCCTTGAGATGAATCTGCAAATATCTCGGAAACGAAGCGAGCTATGGCAAAATGTTAAGAGACCTTTTTTGTAGAGAATAATGTTTCCTACAATTTACGGTCTATGATATTTTTTGATCAGAAGCGTAGTTTTCGAGATATATCGAGATATTTAAAAGTTCCGAAGCCGCACCAACATAATAGAGATACAGAAACACCGTGGCCCCTTTCTTTGAGATAACTCTGCACTATTGCGAGCTGCAAATGCCACTTCCAGCTTAGCTGTGCAGAGGAAGAACAACAAGAAGAAGAAATATCTCGAAATATGTCCGTCAGGCCAGTTCCTTTGAGCTGAATCTGCAAATATCTCGGAAACGAAGCGAGCTATGGCAAAATGTTAAGAGACGTTTTTTGTAGAGAATTATGTTTCCTACAATTTATGTTCTATGATATTTTTTGATCAGAAGCGTAGTTTTCGAGATATATCGAGATACTTAAAAGTTCCGAAGCCGCACCAACATATTAGAGATACAGAAACACCGTGGCCCCTTTCTTTGAGATAACTCTGCACTATTGCGACCTGCAAATGCCACTTCCAGCTCAGCTGTGCAGAAGAAGAACAACAAGAAGAAGAAATATCTCGAAATATGTCCGTCAGGCCCCTTCCCTTGAGATAAATCTGCAAATATCTCGGAAACGAAGCGAGCTATGGCAAAATGTTAAGAGACCTTTTTTGTAGAGAATTAAGTTTCCTACTTTGTGTGTTCTATGATATTTTTTGATCAGATGCGTAGTTCTCGAGATATATCAAGATATTTAAAAGTTCCGAAGCCGCACCAACATAATAGAGATACAGAAACACCGTGTCCCCTTTCTTTGAGATAACTCTGCACTATTGCGAGCTGGAAATGCCACTTCCAGTTTAGCTGTGCAGAAGAAGAACAACAAGAAGAAGAAATATCTCGAAATATGTCCGTTAGGCCCCTTCCCTTGAGATAAATCTGCAAATATCTCGGAAACGAAGCGAGCTATGGCCAAATGTTAAGAGACCTTTTTTCTAGAGAATTATGTTTCCTACAATTTATGTTCTATGATATTTTTTGATCAGAAGCGTAGTTTTCGAGATATATCGAGATATTTAAAAGTTCCGAAGCCGCACCAACATAATAGAGATACAGAAACACGGTGGCCCCTTTCTTTGAGATAACTCTGCACTATTGCGAGCTGCAAATGCCACTTCCAGCTTAGCTGTGCAGAGGAAGAACAACAAGAAGAAGAAATATCTCGAAATATGTCCTTCAGGCCAGTTCCTTTGAGCTGAATCTGCAAATATCTCGGAAACGAAGCGAGCTATGGCAAAATCTTAAGAGACGTTTTTTGTAGAGAATTATGTTTCCTACAATTTATGTTCTATGATATTTTTTGATCAGATGCGTAGTTCTCGAGATATATCAAGATATTTAAAAGTTCCGAAGCCGCACCAACATAATAGAGATACAGAAACACCGTGTCCCCTTTCTTTGAGATAACTCTGCACTATTGCGAGCTGGAAATGCCACTTCCAGTTTAGCTGTGCAGAAGAAGAACAACAAGAAGAAGAAATATCTCGAAATATGTCCGTTAGGCCCCTTCCCTTGAGATAAATCTGCAAATATCTCGGAAACGAAGCGAGCTATGGCCAAATGTTAAGAGACCTTTTTTCTAGAGAATTATGTTTCCTACAATTTATGTTCTATGATATTTTTTGATCAGAAGCGTAGTTTTCGAGATATATCGAGATATTTAAAAGTTCCGAAGCCGCACCAACATAATAGAGATACAGAAACACGGTGGCCCCTTTCTTTGTGATAACTCTGCACTATTGCGAGCTGCAAATGCCACTTCCAGCTTAGCTGTGCAGAGGAGGAACAACAAGAAGAAGAAATATCTCGAAATATGTCCTTCAGGCCAGTTCCTTTGAGCTGAATCTGCAAATATCTCGGAAACGAAGCGAGCTATGGCAAAATCTTAAGAGACGTTTTTTGTAGAGAATTATGTTTCCTACAATTTATGTTCTATGATATTTTTTGATCAGAAGCGTAGTTTTCGAGATATATCGAGATACTTAAAAGTTCCGAAGCCGCACCAACATATTAGAGATACAGAAACACCGTGGCCCCTTTCTTTGAGATAACTGTGCACTAGTGCGAGCCGCAAATGCCACTTCCAGCTTAGCTGTGCAGAAGAAGAACAACAAGAAGAAGAAACTTCTCGAAATATGTCCGTCAGGCCCCCTCCCTTGAGATAAATCTGCAAATATCTCGGAAACGAAGCGAGCTATGGCAAAATGTTAAGAGAGCTTTTTTGTAGAGAATTATGTTTCCTACTTTTTATGTTCTATGATATTTTTTGATCAGACGCGTAGTTCTCGAGATATATCAAGATATTTAAAAGTTCCGAAGCCGCACCAACATAATAGAGATACTGAAACACCGTGGCACCTTTCTTTGGGATAACTCTGCACTATTGCGAGCTGCAAATGCCACTTCCAGCTTAGCTGTGCAGGAGAAGAACAACAAGAAGAAGAAATATCTCGAAATATGTCCGTCAGGCCACTTCCCTTGAGATGAATCTGCAAATATCTCGGAAACGAAGCGAGCTATGGCAAAATGTTAAGAGACCTTTTTTGTAGAGAATAATGTTTCCTACAATTTACGGTCTATGATATTTTTTGATCAGAAGCGTAGTTTTCGAGATATATCGAGATATTTAAAAGTTCCGAAGCCGCACCAACATAATAGAGATACAGAAACACCGTGGCCCCTTTCTTTGAGATAACTCTGCACTATTGCGAGCTGCAAATGCCACTTCCAGCTTAGCTGTGCAGAGGAAGAACAACAAGAAGAAGAAATATCTCGAAATATGTCCGTCAGGCCAGTTCCTTTGAGCTGAATCTGCAAATATCTCGGAAACGAAGCGAGCTATGGCAAAATGTTAAGAGACGTTTTTTGTAGAGAATTATGTTTCCTACAATTTATGTTCTATGATATTTTTTGATCAGAAGCGTAGTTTTCGAGATATATCGAGATACTTAAAAGTTCCGAAGCCGCACCAACATATTAGAGATACAGAAACACCGTGGCCCCTTTCTTTGAGATAACTGTGCACTAGTGCGAGCCGCAAATGCCACTTCCAGCTTAGCTGTGCAGAAGAAGAACAACAAGAAGAAGAAATATCTCGAAATATGTCCGTCAGGCCCCTTCCCTTGAGATAAATCTGCAAATATCTCGGAAACGAAGCGAGCTATGGCAAAATGTTAAGAGACCTTTTTGTAGAGAATTATGTTTCCTACTTTTTATGTTCTATGATATTTATTGATCAGACGCGTAGTTCTCGAGATATATCAAGATATTTAAAAGTTCCGAAGCCGCACCAACATAATGCAGATACAGAAACCCCGTGGCCCCTTTCTTTGAGATAACTCTGCACTAGTGCGAGCCGCAAATGCCACTTCCAGCTTAGCTGTGCAGAAGAAGAACAACAAGAAGAAGAAATATCTCGAAATATGTCCGTCAGGCCCCTTCCCTTGAGATAAATCTGCAAATATCTCGGAAACGAAGCGAGCTATGGCAAAATGTTAAGAGACCTTTTTTGTAGAGAATTAAGTTTCCTACTTTTTATGTTCTATGATATTTTTTGATCAGATGCGTAGTTCTCGAGATATATCAAGATATTTAAAAGTTCCGAAGCCGCACCAACACAATACAGATACAGAAACACCGTGGCCCCTTTCTTTGAGATAACTCTGCACTAGTGCGAGCCGCAAATGCCACTTCCAGCTTAGCTGTGCAGAAGAAGAACAACAAGAAGAAGAAATATCTCGAAATACGTCCGTCAGGCCCCTTCCCTTGAGATAAATCTGCAAATATCTCGGAAACGACGCGAGCTATGGCAAAATGTTAAGAGACCTTTTTTGTAGAGAATTATGTTTCCTACTTTTTATGTTCTATGATATTTTTTGATCAGACGCGTAGTTCTCGAGATATATCAAGATATTTAAAAGTTCCGAAGCCGCACCAACATAATAGATATACAGAAACACCGTGGCCCCTTTCTTTGAGATATCTCTGCACTATTGCGAGCTGCAAATGCCACTTCCAGCTTAGCTGTGCAGAAGAAGAACAACAAGAAGAAGAAATATCTCGAAATATGTCCGTGAGGCCCCTTCCCTTGAGATAAATCTGCAAATATCTCGGAAACGAAGCGAGCTATGGCAAAATGTTAAGAGACCTTATTTGTAGAGAATTAAGTTTCCTACTTTTTATGTTCTATGATATTTTTTGATCAGATGCGTAGTTCTCGAGATATATCAAGATATTTAAAAGTTCCGAAACCGCACCAACATAATAGAGATACAGAAACACCGTGGCCCCTTTCTTTGAGATAACTCTGCACTATTGCGAGCTGTAAATGCCACTTCCAGCTTAGCTGTGCAGAAGAAGAACAAGAAGAAGAAATATCTCGAAACATGTCCGTCAGGCCCCTGCCCTTGAGATATATCTGCAAATATCTCGGAAACCAAGCGAGCTATGGCAAAATGTTAAGAGACCTTTTTTGTAGAGAATTATGTTTCCTACTTTTTATGTTCTATGATATTTTTTGATCAGATGCGTAGTTCTCGAGATATATCAAGATATTTAAAAGTTCCGAAGCCGCACCAACATAATACAGATACAGAAACACCGTGGCCCCTTTCTTTGAGATAACTCTGCACTAGTGCGAGCCGCAAATGCCACTTCCAGCTTAGCTGTGCAGAAGAAGAACAACAAGAAGAAGAAATATCTCGAAATATGTCCGTCAGGCCCCTTCCCTTGAGATAAATCTGCAAATATCTCGGAAACGAAGCGAGCTATGGCAAAATGCTAAGAGACCTTTTTTGTAGAGAATTAAGTTTCCTACAATTTATGTTCTATGATATTTTTTGATCAGAAGCGTAGTTCTCGAGATATATCAAGATATTTAAAAGTTCCGAAGCCGCACCAACATAATAGAGATACAGAAACACCGTGGCCCCTTTCTTTGAGATAACTCTGCACTATTGCGAGCTGTAAATGCCACTTCCAGCTTAGCTGTGCAGAAGAAGAACAACAAGAAGAAGAAATATCTCGAAATATGTCCGTCAGGCCCCTGCCCTTGAGATATATCTGCAAATATCTCGGAAACGAAGCGAGCTATGGCAAAATGCTAAGAGACCTTTTTTGTAGAGAATTAAGTTTCCTACTTTTTAGGTTCTATGATATTTTTTGATCAGATGCGTAGTTCTCGAGATATGTCAAGATATTTAAAAGTTCCGAAGCCGCACCAACATAATAGAGATACAGAAACACCGTGGCCCCTTTCTTTGAGTTAACTCTGCAATAGTGCGAGCCGCAAATGCCACTTCCAGCTTAGCTGTGCAGAAGAAGAACAACAAGAAGAAGAAATATCTCGAAATATGTCCGTCAGGCCCCTTCCCTTGAGATAAATCTGCAAATATCTCGGAAACGAAGCGAGCTATGGCAAAATGTTAAGAGACCTTTTTTGTAGCGAATTAAGTTTCCTACTTTTCATGTTCTATGATATTTTTTGATCAGATGCGTAGTTCTCGAGATATATCAAGATATTTAAAAGTTCCGAAGCCGCACCAACATAATAGAGATACAGAAACACCGTGGCCCCTTTCTTTGAGATAACTCTGCACTAGTGCGAGCCGCAAATGCCACTTCCAGCTTAGCTGTGCAGAAGAAGAACAACAAGAAGAAGAAATATCTCGAAATATGTCCGTCAGGCCCCTTCCCTTGAGATAAATCTGCAAATATCTCGGAAACGAAGCGAGCTATGGCAAAATGTTAAGAGACCTTTTTTGTAGAGAATTAAGTTTCCTACTTTTTATCTTCTATGATATTTTGTGATTAGATGCGTAGTTCTCGAGATATATCAAGATATTTAAAAGTTCCGAAGCCGCACCAACATAATAGAGATACAGAAACACCGTGGCTCCTTTCTTTGAGATAACTCTGCACTATTGCGAGCTGGAAATGCCACTTCCAGTTTAGCTGTGCAGAAGAAGAACAACAAGAAGAAGAAATATCTCGAAATATGTCCGTTAGGCCCCTTCCCTTGAGATAAATCTGCAAATATCTCGGAAACGAAGCGAGCTATGGCAAAATGTTAAGAGACCTTTTTTGTAGAGAATTAAGTTTCCTACTTTTTATGTTCTATGATATTTTTTGATCAGATGCGTAGTTCTCGAGATATATCAAGATATTTAAAAGTTCCGAAGCCGCACCAACATAATAGAGATACAGAAACACCGTGGCCCCTTTCTTTGAGATAACTCTGCACTATTGCGAGCTGCAAATGCCACTTCCAGCTTAGCTGTGCAGAGGAAGAACAACAAGAAAAAGAAGTATCTCGAAATATGTCCGTCAGGCCCGTTCCTTTGAGCTGAATCTGCAAATATCTCGGAAACGAAGCGAGCTATGGCAAAATGTTAAGAGACGTTTTTTGTAGAGAATTATGTTTCCTACAATTTATGTTCTATGATATTTTTCGATCAGAAGCGTAGTTTTCGAGATATATCGAGATATTTAAAAGTTCCGAAGCCGCACCAACATAATAGAGATACCGAAACACCGTGGCCCCTTTCTTTGAGATAACTCTGCACTAGTGCGAGCCGCAAATGCCACTTCCAGCTTAGCTGTGCAGAAGAAGAACAACAAGAAGAAGAAATATCTCGAAATATGTCCGACAGGCCCCTTCCCTTGAGATAAATCTGCAAATATCTCGGAAACGAAGCGAGCTATGGCGAAATGTTAAGAGACCTTTTTTGTAGAGAATTAAGTTTCCTACTTTTTATATCAGATGCGTAGTTCTCGAGATATATCAAGATATTTAAAAGTGCCGAAGCCGCACCAACATAATACAGATACAGAAACACCGTGGCCCCTTTCTTTGAGATAACTCTGCACTAGTGCGAGCCGCAAATGCCACTTCCAGCTTAGCTGTGCAGAAGAAGAACAACAAGAAGAAGAAATATCTCGAAATATGTCCGTCAGGCCCCTTCCCTTGTGATAAATCTGCAAATATCTCGGAAACGAAGCGAGCTATGGCAAAATGTTAAGAGACCTTTTTCGTAGAGAATTAAGTTTCCTACTTTTTATGTTCTATGATATTTTTTGATCAGATGCGTAGTTCTCGAGATATATCAAGATATTTAAAAGTTCCGAAGCCGCACCAACATAATACAGATACAGAAACACCGTGGCCCCTTTCTTTGAGATAACTCTGCACTAGTGCGAGCCGCAAATGCCACTTCCAGCTTAGCTGTGCAGAAGAAGAACAACAAGAAGAAGAAATATCTCGAAATATGTCCGCCAGCCCCTTCCCTTGAGATAAATCTGCAAATATCTCGGAAACGAAGCGAGCTATGGCAAAATGTTAAGAGACCTTTTTTGTAGACAATTAAGTTTCCTACTTTTTATGTTCTATGATATTTTTTGATCGGATGCGTAGTTCTCGAGATATATCAAGATATTTAAAAGTTCCGAAGCCGCACCAACATAATAGATACAGAAACACCGTGGCCCCTTTCTTTGAGATAACTCTGCACTATTGCGAGCTGCAAATGCCACTTCCAGCTTAGCTGTGCAGAGGAAGAACAACAAGAAGAAGAAATATCTCGAAATATGTCCGTCAGGCCAGTTCCTTTGAGCTGAATCTGCAAATATCTCGGAAACGAAGCGAGCTATGGCAAAATGTTAAGAGACGTTTTTTGTAGAGAATTATGTTTCCTACAATTTATGTTCTACGATATTTTTTGATCAGAAGCGTAGTTTTCGAGATATATCGAGATACTTAAAAGTTCCGAAGCCGCACCAACATATTAGAGATACAGAAACACCGTGGCCCCTTTCTTTGACATAACTGTGCACTAGTGCGAGCCGCAAATGCCACTTCCAGCTTAGCTGTGCAGAAGAAGAACAACAAGAAGAAGAAACTTCTCGAAATATGTCCGTTAGGCCCCTTCCCTTGAGATAAATCTGCAAATATCTCGGAAACGAAGCGAGCTATGGCAAAATGTTAAGAGACCTTTTTTGTAGAGAATTAAGTTTCCTACTTTTTATGTTCTATGATATTTTTTGATCAGATGCGTAGTTCTCGAGATATATCAAGATATTTAAAAGTTCCGAAGCCGCACCAACATAATAGAGATACAGAAACACCGTGGCCCCTTTTTTTGAGATAACTCTGCACTATTGCGAGCTGTAAATGCCACTTCCAGCTTAGCTGTGCAGAAGAAGAACAACAAGAAGAAGAAATATCTCGAAATATGT